>NW_024043372.1:27946621-28546621 GCF_014851395.1 Micropterus salmoides
TCCCTTTAGCGTCTACACCTAATTATGATTAATTTAAAATTAATCATAATTAGGTGTAGATTGAGGATTCATAAACTGTGGTAAGACAATAATCTTTTATTCTAATAAGCCTGAGCTACTGAGGGTCTCCACTGTTGGTCAGTGACTTAAAAAACAAGAAATCCTGATGCTTCTGCAAGACTAACAAGAAAGAGACACTAACCCCAGAATAGTAAAGGCTCAAATTCATTCTTGCGCTCCAGTGATAATCTCTTTGAACTACTTACCAACTTGATCACATGATCAATGCAAGCAGCCCAACCTCAAGCTCCACCAGACTCTGACAGTAAATAAGTGGGCAGTGGACAGACTCCACCCTTTTGAGTCCAATGTGAAACTCTGAGTCTGACTAATGCACGTTTGTCTCTGCTCTTCTATTGGAATTCGGAGGAGTTTAGCTGCTGCATGGCAAGTCAGACCCTGGAGAAGTTTCTGGAGGGGGGAGTAGAGTATTAGAAAAATACACACAGGATGTATTGCATATTGAATGACGAGGCTCACAACACAAAAAAACATCACATACACCATACAAGTGCTCTTGAAAAAGCACTGCTGCAAATGTGGGGGATATTAGCCATTTACAAGACATTTGTCGAGAGTTTGTAGGATCAAGGCCTGCCTATCCCTAGGCTACTGTATGTAGAGTCCGTTTTATCCATGTTGGTGGATTTCAGCTTGTGAGGGCGGTGCCTCTTTTTCGACAGTATTTGTCTGTGTCATCATTTAAAAGACTGTTTCCCCTGACATACTCAGTGTGTTTTGAGGTTGTTGTTGTTTTTTAAGTTTATCTTAAAGCAGTACTCACTTGTTTATTTATACAATGAAAGATTTATTGTTGGCTGTAATCATTCCTCCTTGTAATATTGGCCATGGAGACAACCCTCTCTAATGTGATTCCAGTGTAAGATGGAGGAACAAAATCCACATATCCTAACAAATATTGGATTGTTGAGGCCCAGCTGATTTATCAGTCAAGCTTTAATTGACCTTGCTTTCTGTATAATGCATTCATACATTTAACTGAAGTGAATATGCTGCAATCTTAGTTACCCAAAAATGTCTTTCGTAAGTTACGGTTATTTTAGTGCAGAATTCCCTCTTTTCCTTGGAAATCCCGTGGATTTTGTCCTGAACAGGCAGTAACGCTGAAGCCTCAAATATCATTTGGTTAAACTTCAGAATGCTTTTTTGCGCAGCGGACTTTGGATTTTGTTCCCCCTTAAATTATATTGGAAAAGCAATGGAGCACTTCACACCTAGTATGGGCAGGAGGAATCACTTCATTGACCAATAGCTCAACCAGTTGATTTAAGGCAGACTTACTAACGATAATAATATGCTTCATTTATAAATTTGTGTTTTACATGGAAAAATTAAGATAAAATACTTTATCAATAAAATAAAAGTGTGAAATAAACAAATAGAACTGATAAAAAAAGCATGTTAGAACTATAGTAAACAAACGTCCTAAAGCTGAGGGGTCTTTACTGCAAAAGCTCGTCACCTTTAGTCTTGAGTCAGGGGAACAGCCAGCAGAGTACTCATAGGGGGGGCAGCCATTCAGCAAAATAACAGTGATAATGAATGTTGTGCTTGTGGATAACATATCTTAGTGGCAACATGTACAGTATCTCACAAAAGTGAGTACACCCATCAGATTTTTTAAAATATTTGATTATATCTTTTCATCTGACAATACTGAAGAAATGACACTTTGCTAAAATGTAAAGCAGTGAGTGTGCAGCTTGTATAACAGTGTAAATTTGCTGTCCCCTCAAAATAACACATCACACAGCCATTAATGTCTAAACCGCTGGCAACAAAAGTGAAAATGTCCAAACTGGGCCCAATTAGACATTTTCCCTCCCCTAGGCTATAAGATGGCCTTGGCTATAAGAATATTGCTAAGACCCTGAAACTGAGCTGCACCACAGTGGCCAAGACCATACAGCGGTTCAACAGGACAGGTTCCACTCAGAACAGGGCTGCCATGGTCGACCAAAGAAGTGGAGTGCACGTGCTCAGCGTCACATCCAGAGGTTGTCTTTGGGAAATAGACGTATGAGTGCTGCCAGCATTTCTGCAGAGGTTGAAGGGGTGGGAAGTCAGCCTGTCAGTGCTCAGACCATATGCTGCAAACTGCATCAAATTGGTCTGTGTGGCTGTCGTCTCAGAAGAAAGCCTCTTCTAAAGATGATGCACAAGAAAACCCTCAGTTTGCTGAAGACAAGCGGACTAAGGACATAGATTACTGGAACCATGTCCTGTGGTCTGATGAGAAGATAAACTTGTTTGTTTCAGTTGGTGTCAAGCCTGTGGCGGCAACCAGGTGAGGAATACAGTGACAAGTGTGTCTTGCATACATGGTGGTGGGAGTGTCCTGCTGTGGGGCTGCATGAGTACTGCCGGTACTGGGGAGCTACAGTTCATTGAGGGAACCATGAATGCCAACATGTGACATACTGAAGCAGTGCATGATTCCTTCTCATCAGTGACTGGGTCGCAATGTAGTACTACAACCCCAAACACACCTCCAAGACAACCACTGCCTTGCTAAAGAAGCTGAGGGTAAAGGTGATGGACTGGCCAAGCATGTCTCCAGACCTAAACCCTATTGAGCATCTGTTGGGCATCCTCAAACGGAAGGTGGAGGAGCGTAAGGTCCTAACATCCACCAGCTCCATGATGTCGTCATGGAGGATTGGAAGAGGACTACAGTGGAAACCTGTGAAGCTCTGGTGAACTCCATGCCCAAGAGGGTTATGGCTGTGCTGGAAAATAAAGGTAGCCACACAAATATTGACACTTTGGACCCAATTTGGACACTTTTCACTTAGGGGTGTACTTACTTTTGTTGCCAGTAGTTTAGACATTAATGGCTGTGTGATGTGTTATTTTGAGGGGACAGCAAATTTACACTGTTACACAAGCTGAACACTCACTACTTTACATTGTAGCAAAATGTCATTTCTTCACTGTTGTCACATGAAAAGATATAATCAAATATTTACAATAATCTGAGGGGTGTACTCACTTTTGTGAGATACTGTAAATAGAGAATAGCAGGGGGCAATAGATGGAGTCTTGGGGAACACCACAGGCCAGAGGGACCACTGAAGAGGAGGTGTCACCAACAACTACTGAATAAGTTGTTAAACCTATTTAAACCGTATCCTTGAGGCTGACGCCCATTTCAAGGCGATCCAACAAAATTGCATGATCAACAGTATCAGATGGAGAGCTATGATCAAATAAAATTAAAATTCCCCATCATAAGCTGTTGGTGATACATCATTTGTAGCAGTGTTTCTGTGTGTGTGTGTGTATTGTGATTATGTTACTTCTCTGTCTGTAAGGTGTTGATCCTTTGTACGTCAAGGGTCTCTTGGTCTACATGGAGAGACCTCTGTTGTTATTAGTGAATATCAGTGGCTTTTTTTTTTAGCAACATTAGTTGTTTTAGAGAACAGTCTCTTATTCTGTTGAGGTATTTCAGACACATATCTCGAGTAACATCCTGCTTTCTTTCCCTTCCTTTTCCTTGACGGCACTCAACTATACCTGTGTCAGATGCTACAATGGGGGTTTACCATCTATTAATGAGTGCATTGAAATACCCTGGTTCCCTGTCAGTTCAGTGGTCTGAACTCTTACCGCAGACAAATTGAATCCAGCCAGGTAGATCTCCTGGGGCTATCCCACAGAACTGGTTCCCCTAGTCATGCATGCCTGCCACTGGACGGGGAGAAACGGTTAACTGTTAAACAGCCTGGGGGAGCAAAGAACCAGCCTCACATTCCTAACCTCTCTCTGGGCTATAAAATGTGGAGCCCCAACAGTTTAGCCCCTCCTCCTCCTTCTGTGTTTGTTTTCTGCCTCCCTCCTTCTGCCTCTCAAAGTGGTAGAGAGGCCTGACAGGGACATACCATTCTCCAACCACAGGGGAACTCCTTAGTTGAGTGAAGAAGGTGTGTTCATTTTAGAGCTTCAAGCTTCCTGCCTTCCCCCTCTGTGTTTTTAGTCAGTGGACTGGTCCGAGGTGGAGGGGAGCAGTTGGAGGGGAGGTTAGAAGAGGAGAGAGTGAGAACAGCATTTTGAAACCCAGCTGATCAGAGCTGTGGTATTCTGCCACAGAGGCAGAGGTAGATTGAGCGTGACTGGAAAAAGAGAGAAGAGAAGATAGAGAGAGCAGCTGAAACCTGTGCGATTTTGGGACTGAGAATATACAAAGAGAAAAGGAGAAAAGAAATGTCTCCTTCTTTTCATGGGAATCTGGGAACTCAAGTGAACAGAGGGGCTCTGTGGAAAGATGTGAGAGCTGCTGGCAGGGTGCAAGTCTGAAGAAGAAACACACAGAAGAGGAGCAGTCAGGCCCTGGAAACCAGTCCAGTGAATCCTTGAGTCATCAGAGGGTTCTAATAACCCCCTGTGGAAGGAAGGAGTGATGTCTTGGCTGTCACCCGTGTCATGGGCCAAATGGACGTGGACGGCAGTGCGAGGGGGTGAGGGAGAGGAAGATGAAGAGGGGCAGGAGGCCAGCGAGGAGAGGGAGCAACATGGAGAGAGAGGAGAGGAAGAGGAGGAGGAGGAGAGATGTCAAGGCTGCAGGCAAGTGTTGTGCTGGAGACTACTGACACTGTGATTCACACTGTCTGGAAGGGGCAATATCACACGTGTGATCATGTGTGTCTGTGTGTTTGATCGTGTGTGTGTGCCCACCTGTCAGGTTGAGGAATCTCTAATATTATGACAGTTAGATGGAATGGGCAGAGGAAAAGAGGGGGAGAAAAAGCACACATTTCTTGTATTATCTGCATGACCATTTTCTTTTGGTGTACATGCGGTAACGTCAAATGTGTTGCGTTGCCATGCAGCTCTGACACATTTCTGGCATGGCCGCGGTTTAGACATTGTATGAAGTGAATGTTTTTCTCAGTCTCGCTGGTACGTCCTCATTTCTGTGGCTTCACAGAAATAACACACTACGGTGCACTACACTACAGTCAGTTACGGTTTAGTTCAATTAAGTCATCATTGCTAACAAACGGACCTGACACACATGCTCAGGGCTTCATCTCATTTTTGTCTCTGCTCCTCACCTTTGCTGTGTTAACCGTATTGTCTTGGCTATTGTTCTAAGTAAACACAGAGATTAACAACTACTTCTTTTGTGCTGACTTCCGCACTTCCGCACTTTAACTTTTTATTGACCAGATAGTGTATCACTACTTCACCTTGAATGCTCAAGTCCATGTTTGAGTACTTTCCTAGCAGTTATCTAACCAGTGACAGTGATGTGGCTTCCTGAAGTGATCAGATCGAATTGAATGTTGAAAGCATAAGGGGTTCATGTAAACTACAAACTGTATTTGTTTCATTCTTCCTATACTGTTTGTAGAGTGCTAAACATGTGACAGGAAAGACAGGGCTGCCCCATTTCCTCTTTCTCTCTCTCTCTCTCTCTCTTACTCGATCTTTTACTTTCTCCCCATTACTGAATCAATTAGTTGCCAAAGCCCAATACAACCTCAGAGGAGAATGTAAGGTAAAATATAGATGCATTTGGTACAGTGAAGCCCTTTAAAATCACATCAAAGTTTTCTCTTTGCACACGATACATATTACTAGAAATATTCAAATGTTTATTTGATACTGTTCTTTACACATCAGATTTATATGCACAACAGCACTGACACTTATTTTTATCCAAAAGATGGATAGTTTTACACCTTAAGGGCTCTACAAAATATTAAAAAGAAACTAAAGTGGAACAGTGTTAGAAGGTAACATAACCTGCTGTGATGAGGGGTCACGAGTAGAGACGGATTCGCTTTAAAGGATCACAAGCTAAAAGGGTCACGAAACACTGCCTTAGATCATGATGCCATCAATCCTGCAGTATCTTGAGTCAAATAATATCTGTTCAATTTAACATATTTGGGGGGAATAGAAATAAAAAGTTGTATTTGTCCTTAAATTTGCACATAGTGAACATTTTAATGCCACTAGTGCGGTTCTGTTTGTGCAAGTCGTCTTTGTTTGCTGATTCAGCCTTCTGTTTTTGAGTAAACTCCGTCCTCATCCTTTATCATGTTTTAAATGTTTGGGAAGTTCACACTCTCTCTCTGTCTGTCTCTGGCCTCCACAGCTCTGACTCAGAGGGTCAGTTTGACACTCCTGAAGCAGCAACTCCTGTTCGCGCCCCTCCGACCTTCCCAGGAGAGCTGGAGAACAATAACACTGATGCAGACAAAACAGGTGAGGCCACTGCTGAGCAGATAGAAGAGAGAGAAAGAGAAAGATCAAGGAAAGACAGCGTTGGCGTACTGTCCAAGGCGTAAACACACTGCAGGAACACCTTGGGGGGGAAGCTGAAGGTTCTCATTAACATTTCAAATACTGAAATGTTTTTCTTCTTACTGTGCTTTTTCAAGCGCAGTAGCATAGATTATGGACAGAATGTCCCTCCGTGATGTTGCCATGGAGACAAGAGCCTTTTAATGTTGCTCTAAAGGTTCAGACATCACATGTGTGTGCATGTGTTTGTCTTTATAATCAACGAGCAAAAACAATGTTTCTAAATGTGTCAGCTAAGTCATCTTTGTATATTGAAATAGTCATTTTAAATAGCACATATATATATATATGCATATATGAATTCCACTACTGTGTCTAAACTGCGTGCATGGAGTCTCAGGTTCACCACGCCAGAGTAATTGGATACATATGCTGTCTGACTGTTTCAGGAATGTACCCACCTACAGCAATTTTGCGTTAAATTGGAATTTGCCTGCCCTTTTTTTTAACTATGAGTACCACGACAAGTTATGTCATTATTCAAGTTTCTTATGGATCATACAGACGTGTTATAGAATTGCAATGTAATGCCTAAGCCTTGTCGAATATGTAACTATTGTTAATTAATTTATTATTGTGTTATTCTAATCACTTTGATTTGTTAACTTGATTTCATTTTCTTGTTGGATGTTCTTTTACATATATTCAAAATAAACATAATAATAATAAGCAGGGAAACGTGTGCCGCATGCTTGGTATGTAAGTTGGTGTGCACACCTACTAGGAGTTTTGGGTGTGATGATGGCGGAAGTGCTGTCGTCGTGGTTTGAACCACTAAGAGGAGGAGCCTGTAGCAGTGTGTGGGAACGGCCTTTGCTCTGGAATTCAACAGGTTCAACAAAAGCTTTGGTTCACCCCCGTTTTGCATTGGTATCTTATAGAGGTCACAATGAGGGGAGTGACTGAACAAAGCTTGTTATCAGGCTGAAATCGTCGTGTAGCTCACTTTTTAGAGAGGTTTTCACGAGACCGTGCGTTTATATGAGGCACTTGCTGTTTCGGTAGGAATAAATCCTTCCTGTAAAACAGCTCCAACAACATTTTCCAAAAGTTTAGATTGTAAAGGTCGACCAGCATGGAGTAGGGAGGGAGTTGACTTTTGTTTCAACCATAAACATCCTTTCCTGCAGCTGTGAAATAGGAAGTTTGAATCCTGGCAGGCCGGCGTTGAAGTGCCTCTAGAAACTTCTTTGTATGTAAACTCGTTGATGCTGTGTCTGTCTGTTTGTGCCCATCCACAGCCTACATGAGCATCAGTCTATACATGATAACAGTTTATAAATATTTAATTGATAGTTAAATGCTTTGTTAAAGCCAAAAAGGCACATAGCGTTAACTTGATTACATTAATTGATGGATACTTGAAGGCTGCTTTTCATGTCTTCTGCAGTGAAATGCATGATTAACTGACATTTGACTTGAGTTAGTGCATATGCAATTCATTATCAATACTATTTCTCATTGTTTTGGTTTTACAAACTGGAAATTTGCTATAAATATGTAGATGTGTGTTCTAGTGAAAATAACTATGCACAGGTACATAGCACTTCTTACTCACACTAGAATCAATAACAAAATGGTAAACAAAAACGGTTCATTTAATTAATCAAATTAGAACACATGTTTTGCATATTATTGCAAACAGACAATGCAGCTGCAGCTGAGTGCAAACACAAGAGTGAGAGAACAAAAAGGGACTCTTAGACGTTTGTGTTGAATATGCATGTGAATATGGATGAGGACATGTTTGTATGGGCTTGTTGGACTGCAGAAATACTTTGAAAATGACACTCTGGCAACATGCTCATGTGAATGGAAGCAGGTAGAAACACAGCAGGCTGTGCTAGTCTCCTAGCAACATAATATTACATGAATATGGCGAGATGACAGGCGCACTGAAATATGTTGGTCTGTCAGAAGGTTCCCTGGAGCCAATAATTACACCACAACAGCCGCTGTCCCTGTTGTCCTTAACACACAACACAAAATAAATCACTCTTATCTTAATAAAGCTCTTATTTTCACCTTTCGCTCTATTTTTGAAAGCACCACCTGGTTTAAATGCCACGGCCCTCATAGTAAGACATCGCCATGGCAACAACAGCAATTGAAACAGTTGGCTGGCTATCCACCAATCAGGTGTCACCTTTAGATGTGATTGGAGAGATTATTAAAGGCAGAAGAAGTGTGCATGCAGTTTTAATGTTTGCATTTTGAATATGTTTTTATGGCTAATTTTAACTTTTCCCTTGTTTCTTCTTCAGATGTGGATCAGGAGGAGCACCTGATAGTGACAGCTCCTGTTTGGGATCAGGATATTTTGTTCAACCACAACATGGGTCAGGACGAGCCTGCTGCCCCCATGGGTGGCCCACTGGAAGTGAACATTCAGACCCTGGAAGAAGAACAAACAGAGACTCTCCCAGAAGCTGTGGGCACTTTCCCTGCGTCATCCTTAGTGAAGGAAACGTCTGAAGTGGCTAAGTGCACAGTGCCATCCTCTGAGCCACTCCAAGCCCTAGTCCCAAGCGAAGTTGCACATCCTGTCCCAGATATGCCACCAGCTCCTGCTCCCACTCCTGCTTATCTTGCATCTGCTCCAACAACAGAATCAGAGTCAGTCCAGAGCAGTGGACCTGCAGCCAGCCAAGCTCCAGAGCTCCCTGAGCAGAAACCTCTTGCGGAACCAGAACCACAGTGCAATGGCCTTAACCAGACAGAGCCCACTCAAAAGACTAAAACCAGCAAGTCTAAGCCTCCAGCCCTGAAGGTAAAGGCCTCGCTCGATGAGCTTGCCCAAAAAAATGAGGAACAAGAACTTCCTGTTCCCAAAGCCACTTACAAATTTGACCCTGACCAGCTGGATGACAGCTTTAACCCTTTCACCAGTGGCGGCTCCAAAATCCAAAACTCTCCCCCACCATGTGGTTCAAGCTCTTCCCTAAGACTCGAGCCACTCGGTGGCTCATTTCCTGTCTGTGAGGTCAGCCCAGCACCTACAGCAGAAGTGGAGATGAGGGAGACGTCATCAGAGGCGAAGTCTGTGATGTTGGAGTTCGGTCTGGACGAGGGGACAGTCAGCAAGCCACGTCCGAGGAAGTTAGGTGGTAAAAAGACAATCAACAAACTCACAGCTAAGAAGCAGAAGCCCAAAGAACCAGAGGCTTCCTGCAAACCTGCATCAGAACCTACAGTGTCACAAACAGATTCTCAACCAGTGTCAGAACCAGTTTCTCAACCAGCGTCAGAACCAGTTTCTCAACCAGTGTCAGATCCAGTTTCAGATCCTCTTCCAGAAGCTGCTTTGCCAGTTTCAGACTCTACTGCACCTCTGAGCCTTGACGATGTTCCTATTCCTAAGACGGGAGCATATAACTTCGATCCCAGTCAGTGGGACGACCCGAACTTCAATCCGTTTGGTAGCAACAGCACGATGAGCAGCTCTCCAGTGCTCCCTAAGAGCTCCTACAGTTTTGATCCAGACAATTTTGATGACTCTGTGGACCCTTTTAAATCCTCCAAAACCCTGAGCACAGAGGACTCGTCCAGTAGCGTCCCTCAGCCGGAGAAAAAAGTAAAAGACGGAGGCAAACAAAAGGCAGGGCACCCGGCAGGGGAGAAGAAAGTAAGGCAGATTCCCAAGGCAAGCAAAGAGAGGACAACCACGTAAGTCTACAGAAAAATAAAAACTTTCTATATTGCCCAAGAAGTTCCGCCAATAATAAAAATTCAGTTTTCAATTTGTATAATTTATATTTTCATGTAAGGTAATGTAGGTTAATTTATTCCACTGAGCTCGCCCTTTCTTTGACTGATGTGGTAATATTTACATCTGCGAGAGGTTGGATGCATACCAAACAATGCTTTGAACACATGTCAAACATTTAACGCTGCATACTGACGCAATTCACAGGTTATATATAGGCTCTTTAAAGTACTTATAACTGCAGTGGTTTGGACTAGTTTTATTTTTTCCCATGTCTGTCAGTATCTTGTCTTTATGCTCAAACTATCTGAGTATCTAACATGCTGAGGTGAACACCTCTCTTCCCCCTGGTCTGTTCTCCGTTCCCTTAATCAATATCCTCTCCATCCTTCATCCTTCCTCCCCTTGTGTGTTACGCAACCCCTCCCCCCAACCTCTGCTTTGGTCCACCTCTATTAGCCCCAGGACATCTGAACAAGTCAAGTTTCTCTGTTTTCTGTTGTAAGTACTCTAACTATCGGCGCTGTCTTTCTTTCGTGCATGCTGGCGTACCATTTTACTCTCATCGGCATGTGCTGTGTCAGAACTGACTGTTGAAGGAGCATGTGAGGGACATAAATGTCCTCCTCTCTTCCTACCCCAACTCACAAGGCCATCCCCCTGATACGTCAGCAAGTTAATTAGTCCCGTCTTGTGATCCCTCCAGAAGTTGGGCAGCACTTGTAGGGTTGTGCAAGCTATACTAGCTATGTATGTAGCAGTACCTCATTTATTATGGGATTATGCAGTCGGCTCAAAAGGCAAAGAAATGCTTGCAGATCTATGGTTGTAGAAACAGAAGGAAGAGGAATTCAAATATTTCAGGAGCACTACATTTGGATCTATATATTCTGACACTTGTATTGTCGTCATGTGCTTGTCTTTCAGGAATTCCTGTAAAGTTCAGAGATATGATGAGAGCCAGTCCTTGGTGCTTGACGTGTGCAATCAGGTAATGTGTGTTCTTCTGTGTGAGCGCTGTGTCATCTGAAATGTTTCACCTTACTGCAGTGATGCTGCAATTGCTATTATTCAGCAACATCTTGGCCTCACCTTGTCACACACACACACACACATGCACGCACACACACTGTGACACAAGCTGAGCATCAGCAGTGTCTCCGGCTCTGCAGGGCTGGGTCTGGCATGGTGACAGATCTGGTGACTTGCAGTCAAATATTAGCCGGCTGCTCCCATGTGCCCTCAACTTTATCACCTCCCGCATCCTTAAGTGATACGCAAAAGATATTATAAAATACTGTCTGTAAGTCTGTAAGGTAACTTATTGTCAGACAGTTTGTCAAAGCCCTCTGATGTTGCTTTATGTAGTGTAACTTCCCCAGCATAATGCAGTTGAAATATATTCATTAAACGCTGGAGTTTCTTTGGATCTCTTGGAATGTGATAAGTGATACTTTCCTGTCTGAAGTGACGCGCAATTGTTCAATAAAATGTTAAGCCAAAACGGTACATTTACATTTTCAATGCGCTTGGAAAACTTTTTATTAAAGCTGCTAACTGAATGTTTTTCTTCCTGTAAGGAGTAGTTGTTTTATGTGAACAGTATATTTTATTTTGTTCAATTTTTGATATCTGAGCGTGACACGAAACACGTTTGTAATGTGGAGCCCCTCTTCCTCCCTTGTCTCCAGGGAGAGGATGAGGTGGTGGTCCAGACCCCAGACATCACTCAGCGAGTTCATCACGCCACTGATGAGGAGAAGCTGGCCTCCACCGGTATTATCAGCCAAACAACAGACGACCAGGAGGAGAGAGGAAAACCCGAGTGCAATAAAGCCCCAGCAGAAAAACTGCCGATCAGTGATGTATCTGTTATGGATGGTATGTTTGGATGTTCAAACCCTCCACTGTTTGTGAGATTTAAAGCAGTGTTTGGAGTTAAATGAACAATAGCAGATAGTGAAAAGAGAAATTTTGGCTTCACAGATAGGGGTTGTTATTATTAACTCATGCTCAAGATGACATTTTTTTCTCTTGAAGTCAACTTAAGTGGAAGGACCAACTGGCCCATCTGTTTTATTATGTGAAACAAATAGCACTAGTAGACTAAATAATTCTGTCTATAGTCATCATGTTTGGTCTCTTTTATTCTACCTGACCTTCTAAGTTTACTTGTGATGTAGTTAAGAGAGTAGTATCTTACAGGACATATCAAAGTAAATTTTTGCTCAGTGTGTATGCATGAAGCACGGTGTTAAAGAAGTAGCAATGACCAGAGAGGTGCGATTTCCAACAATATGATGACTTGGAGTGGAGTGATTCAGTTACTGAAGAATGTGTCGAACTTTGTGAAGAAGAGAAATAGAGCATGCATGGTCAGCAAAACTATGTCCTGGATATAAGAAAGTTATACATATTACACTGGGAAACACATGCTTCCTACAGTTGTACATTAAAAACAGTCCGTGTCAGTGGTGCAAGTATCACACCATCTTTTTACCATGGAAACAAGACAGCTAATGAAAACTAAAAACATAGTGCACAGATTCTTAATGCTAAAGTTGACATTGTGCGCTAATGGGCGGATCTGCTTGTTTTTTGTCCTTTAGATATGGGTAATTGGTACAATAAACAGTTTTCATTTGTCACTGACTTATGTGTTATTTCTGCTCAAAGGTCCCAAGACTAAGACTGCAGATCACCTGGAGGAGAAGGACACCTGCAGTCTGAAAGATGACATAGTAAGCAGACTATGGGAACCACAGGAACAGAACAATATGAATATTTAAACACGACTGACTTGGTTTGCACCAAGTGTTCTTTATATCAACTGGGAAGAAGATAGAGTCATACTTTTATATTATGTCTTACTGGGACAACAGTTAGCTTTGTTGCTTTCTTATGTCCTACTAGCTATCTTTGACACCACAATTCACACAGTAGACCTTAAAATCAACATAGAGCACTCCTTGCAAAGACATCATGTGATCTGAAATGAAAAGTAAACAGCAGAAGTAGTGATTTGTGACCTGCATACAAAATGTAAGGATCATGGATGTCCTTGTCAGATCTTAAACTGAGCATAAATTATATTTTCTGCATGTTCCACAGAGTGAGATATCAATTAATCAAACAACAAAGGTGACCAGCAGCGAGGGCTCGGACACAGCAGCCCTGTCCCAGGATAACATACCTCTGAGTGAGTTGGACAAGGCCACAGTGCTCACCCTGATCAGAGAAGAGGTACGTCACTGTCACACACTCGGAGAGACAGCACTAAATATGCAAATTATTTAAGATTTTTCTCCACATGCCTTGACTCCCAATCAGATCATCACTAAAGAGATTGAGGTCAACGAGTGGAAGAGGAAGTACGAGGAGAGCAGAGCCGAGGTTTTGGAGATGAGGTATGAAGCTCCACTGTTTCCCCTGATCCTTGATTCAAATTACAGTGCCGGTGTAGAACACAATATAAAGAATTTAGAGAAACAACGTTGACAAGTGGTGTACTTCATATTCTTATCTCGACAGGAAAATAGTTGCAGAATATGAGAAAACAGTTGCACAGATGATCGGTAAGTTGCTGCCACCTGGTGGTGGTATATTCTACAGGGTTTTGTTAAAAAGGTGTTGCACGTTATGGCTCCAGAATGCCTATGTAGCATGTGTATTTCATGACTGTTCCCTCAACATTGTGACATTTTTGTTGTGTTGGACTGTTGCAGTGCACAGGATCTGAAGTGTAAAAAGAGTCAACTCTGAGCTTTATTTTGAGAGTGTTTATAAAGAGTCTTTATAAACACTCACTTATTAAAGTCACCATATTTAATATTTGTTCGCTGATCTTAGGTAGTAACACCAGACACTCTCTAGCTTCCCTTGTGATGCTCTGCAAGGCCTCTGCTGCAGCTAGGTGGTCCTCAGAGAGGGAAACACATGGTCAGTTGTACTGAGGTCTGGTGCCTGACCTGGTACTATATTCCATAGTTTGGCCATAAGAAAAACTCATTGTTTGCTTGGCTTGTATGTTTTGGACTGCTGTCCTGATGTATTGATACATTGATAAATTGGAGGACTACTGTGTATAAAGTCCCACACCCAGTGTGGACGTGAACGCACTCAAGCATCCACAAGGCTGAGAGTTGGCACCAGTCACGTTTTCACATTAAGTACATTGTGCTGTAGTAGTCTACAGATCTAACAGTGGAAAATATACCACTGCTCTGCATTTGACAAATCCAGCCTTTAAGATAATGTGTACCTGTAGCCCATGTATGTCCATTACATCTTATATTCTGACTCCTCTGTTGGTTGCAGAGGACGAGCAGCAGCAGAAGACCCTATCCTGCAGTAAGTCAGTCAGGCAGTTGACCATAGAGAGAGATCAGGCCATGGCCGACCTCAGCTCTGTGGAGCGCTCCTTTGCTGACCTCTTTAGGAGGTATGAGAACATGAAGGGAGTCCTGGAGGGCTTCAAGAAGGTCAGTAGAGCTTCGGTATGACTCTCATGAGATGCTATCCAACCCACTGCCACATAATAGCCAGATCACTAAATATTCTCTACATGCATCCCTCCAGAATGAGGAGGTGCTGAAGAAGTGTGCGCAGGACTACCTGATGCGGATCAAGCAGGAAGAACAGCGATACCAAACCCTCAAGGTGCATGCTGAAGAGAAACTGGACAAGTAAGCTACCCCTATTTTTGATTTCAGGATCAAATCTTTAGACAGGTTTTTTTTTAAATTTCATTTTGACAAACTCTCTTGTCTCCTTCACTTCCTCTCCAACAGGGCTAATGAGGAGATAGCCCAGGTACGTGCTAAGGCCAACGCTGAGGGTGTCGCACTAAGCGCTGGCCTGAGGAAGGAGCAGATGAAGGTGGAGTCACTTGAAAGAGCTGTCCTACAAAAGGTAGGATGACTGCAAACAGGATTTAGATGGATTCAGTGTGTTAAACTGTGTGCGTGCAAAGCAGGGTGAGCTAAAAAAAACCTCTTTAGATAATTGAGGTTAAAAACACTCACTGGGAGAGTTTACTGTTTGTGTGCTGGCTTAGACTTCACTTTTTAAGTCTAAAGCCTGGTAAACTGTGCTAAACAAGGAATGTTTAAACATCATGTATTACTGTCAAATTAACTGTGGTATGTAGGAATTATTACTCTAAACACATCACAGTTAAGGTAATTTGTGGACTGTATTTCACACCAGCAGTAAGATTACAGCACTTTAGAATTATGTTTAAGACCATAATTCTCACAAAGCCGGTTGTTTACTCTCCCTTCTCATTGTCTTTGTATAAATACATGTCTTCACGTCAGCCTTTCAGGTTTTTGTTCCAAGAGGAATGTTCAAACCTTTTCTTGTTCTTGCATTGGAAAATTATCTTTTCCTGTTATGTGCAATTATAGTCCAACAAAGTTTAGTGCAAAAATCCTACTCCTGTGGCTCACAATGTTAAAAAAAGCAAAACAAAAAAACAGATTAATTACAGTGATTTCTAAAGTGCTTCATTTACAGTGATCTGTAAAATCACTGTCAAGTCTTTTAAGATTCATTCAGAGTCATTGAGTATAAATCCACAGCTGCCAACACATTGGGGACAGTGTACTAAAACCAGAATGTGGTGAAAATGAGGAAGAAATAAGTGGAAAATAAATAAATCCCTGAAAATAAATGCAAGCAAAAGATGCAATAAGAGTAAAATAATAACTACATTGGCTGGTTTGTACATATTTTCAACCACGGAGTGTTCCTTACCTGCTCTGTCAGTGTCAGTGGGAGAAGTGCTTAAATCCTTTACTTTAGTAAAAGCACCATAGTCTAAAAATGCTCCATCACAAATAAAAGTCTTGAATTTAAAATGTTATTTAAGTACCAGGTAAGTATTATCAGTAAAAATTTACAAAAAGTGTATAAAAAGTACTCATTTTGCAGAATAGCTCCTTTCAAAGTGTCATATTATTATACAATAATATTATTATTATAGAATATTATAGAATATTATATTATTCTGTTTTTGTCACTGACAGCACACAACATGAAATAATTTTAATTTAGTTTGTCAATAGAAGGATAGCATCATATCATAAAAGCAAATCAAATGTCTTCTTAAGGGTTTCAAAGAATAACTCATGACTAAAAGTGTCAAATAGTAGTGAAGTAAAAAATACATTATTTATCTATGAAATGTAGTGGAATAGAATTGTAAAGTAGCATAAAATGGAAATACTTAAGTATGTCAAACCCACTTTTCTAAACACTCTCCCTCCCTCTGTTTCTCACAGAATCAAGAGATTGAGGAGCTCACTAAGATCTGCGATGAACTGATCGCCAAACTGGGGACAGAATAAGAGGCCTTTAATCAAATCTCACTGCAACATTGATGTAAATTCTGTACATGTTCACACTTGCGCACATGTTAACCTTTCTTTCTCTCTGTTCATATGGTTTGGTATGCTTTTTAAATATTAATACAGAACACAGAACTTGGTCTTCTGATCTTTTGCGACCGAAATATGAAACCAGAACAATATTGTGTAATCGTGTCATGGCAGGTGAAGAAGCACAAAGTTATCATGAGATGTAGTTTAATTATTTTGAAGGAGAAGCGCCATGGTTTATTGATCTTTGTCTTTTTTTTATTATTTTTAAGTCTAATTTTTATGGTTCGGAAGATTCATCAGTTTTTACTAGTTTGTTGTATTACAAAGGATTTCCATTAACATGTTATGCAGCTTGTTTAAGACAAAACTGTAGAAAATAATGTGGGAAGTAAGGGAAAGACGATGTGGGCGCACAGCGCAGACATCTTTTACCACAGTGCATCTAAACTATAATTAACTGTGTTGATGATACGGTTTTGACAAATCTCTATTGAGTGCCTGAGCTGATCATAGTGCATTAGTTTTCTGGCCTATACATATTTCTTGCTGACTTTGTAATACTGCTGGTTATCTTCTTTCATCAGTAAATGAACTGTAATATTATGGAATATTTCTTATGTTGCCTTTGTGTTTGCTTCACAGGGTAACATAAACAACGTGCGATAGAAGTTAAAGTTGTCCCCCCCCCCCCAACACACACAAATCTGTGGGATCATTAAATATAAAGAGCACTTAAGAGAATCATATCCTAAATTCTGTTTTATAATATTTTATAAATTTGATGATAGTGTGATGGTGATGGGTAGAATAGAAAGTTCAGTTTGAAGTTCAAGTAGTATAAACTTATACATTGTGTCGCTGCCATGATGATATTGTTGTTCACATTTAATCTGTGAGCCCAAATGTTGCTGGTGTGCCTTTATTTTCTTAAAGAAAAGGTTTGTTTTCTTTGTTCCTTCATGCAGTTGTTTCCAAACTCTGTTGCCAAAGTGTACTGTATACAGTATATATATCTTTTATATCAAAATTTCCTTAACAACAGTGAGTTATAATTGGTTTGCAGTTTTAATGCTTTACCTGCAGCAGATGAATGGGCACGGTGGGTTGCATTACTCTTTAAGGGGATGCTCTGTGTTTTGGTGAGTGTATTCATCTTGTAATAATATCTCCATTGATAACATCAGCGTGTTCTGGTGTGATTGATCCTGAAGGAGCGCACAAGTGCATTTTTGGTCAGATGTGTTTCAGGTATATAAAGGACAGATTCTTCCGTCAGCACAATCAATTACCAAATGTCATTGTGAAATGACATGTATGTCAGTGTCCTGTTGTAGTGGTGTTACGGTAGTCTGAAGGTTGTTTTCCATGCAAATCCTTTGTTACAGTACAATATGTGTACATTTTATACTTTATGAAAAGAATATTCTGAATTTTGTTCCTAATTGTAAAATTGAAGAATTAAATATACTCAGATTGTATGTTAACTGCTATATTTTGTGCATTCCTGAATAAAAGATTAATTGTGCCAAGTTCACTCTTTGCCTGAATCATTTAAGCTAACATAAGAAATCAGAAACTCATAACACCTTTGTTGTTGCTGAGTCCACAGCAGTGATAAACATAAACACATGCAAACTCGGTCTTTGTTTATCCCTACAGGGAAGCCAAAAGCCACATTTCATCACTGTTTTCATGCTCTTGTTGTCAATGCACCTTTTACAAACATGTCATTAGTTTGTGAGTCAAGAGCCAGCAGTCTCCTCCAGCAGTCAGATTTAACAATGATGACGATGTAGTCATAAACGTTTCAACAAACAGCCTATCTCAGGTCATGTGGCATGGTCCACGACAGTGACTTTGCTAACAGCCGCCCATTTTTTAACCATTTCAATGTTTATTTGTGATGTCAAATTGAAATGAAAATTCACTAATAAGTTTAAATTTGTACACTGTAAATTTTTTACTAAATCACAACAACACAACAGCAATAGAGTTGCAGCTGTGTGTCTGGTCTGCTTCACCATTCCCCTGTTATGTTGCAACTTCCTTACCTAATATTGTTTTAATCAAATTTATTTTGTAAACAGTTGACATTTTATATGTGTACTTCCCTTCATGCTATTTATAAAGTAAATGTTGTATATACAAATTATAAAATTATATACAGAAATAAACTATTTTACATGATGTAGTGCTGAGGATGAATTTAAGGGTCTCACAGCCTGGGGGAAGAAGCTGCTCTGAAGTCTGGTGGTGCAACAGGAGATACTTCTATATCTCTCACGGCAGCGGGGTGAACAGGCTGTGGTATCCTTTGGGCTCTTTGCAGCCACCTCACCTCACCGATATCACTGATAATCGGTATATATTTCCGATGATCTTCTGAGATTAATCACCTGCTGCAGAGCCCTCTGGTCCTGGTCCGTGCACATCCAATGCCAGCTGTTTCCAGTCAGGATGCTTTCTATTACTCCCCTGTAAAAGTTGACAAGAATTTTGCACTGTAATTTAGCCTTCGTCAGTTTCCTTAAGAAATACAGTAATTTCTGAACTTTTTGGCATTGGTGGCTGTCTTGAAGCAGGTAGGCACATTCTCCTGTGACAGTAAGATGTTGAAACATCAGTAAAAACATCAACTAGCTGACTTTTAGTAGTACACGCCCAGGGATGTTATCAGGCCCAGCAGCTTTACTCATATTCACTCTCAGCAGGACTACCTTGAGCCTTGATATTGTGAGTCAGTTTAGCAGAAGAACAGGCTGACTGCTGGCATTCTTTACCTCACAATCCACAGCATGTAACTTAATGAAATTTTCTCAGACAAAACAAGTGCCCTTGCTTATTAAATCCCAATTGCTTTCTTTCATAAGTAAAAATGTAGCATGAAAAGGAAAGACTCAAGTAAAGTAAAAGCACCATCATTGCATATGTATCAGGAATTAAAACAAGTTTAATGTGTGAAATATTGATGATAACTGAAATGGATGAGGTGTAGAAGCCTAGAAAAGCTACGGTCAGTATAAAAGTGGTGGTAAATAATTTCAATGATATCAGTAAAACATCCATCCATCCATCCATCGTCAACCGCTTATCCTGCGTACAGGGTCGCAGGGGGGCTGGAGCCAATCCCAGCTGACATCAGGCGCAAGGCAGGGTACACCCTGGACAGGTCGCCAGTCCATTGCAGGGCCACACATAGACCAACAACCACTCATGCTCACATTCACACCTAAGGGCAATTTAGGGTAACCAATCAACCTAGCCTGACAGTGCTAACCACGGCACCACCGTGCCGCCCCATCAGTAAAACATGTTCAGGGTAATTTATTTTCTTTTAACTTCTTTATTACTGTCATTCATGTTAATATATTCAAGACATGCGTGTTTTTACATATGTCTACAAATGTTTATATTCTTAATCACATGGACATATTTGTCCATTTAGTTTACTTTGTTCCAGGAGCAGTCTTTGCAGCACCTTCTTACCACATGGTGGCGTCCTTAAACACCACAGAGAAGCAAACACTGTGAGAAGTAGAGATTATCCTGACTGATTAGGAAGGAAGTATAGGCATAGGAGTTAGTTAGATAGTTAGATATCTAAATATGGAAATAGTTTTTACTTCACCACATAGCACTAAAAAACAACACATAATGAACAATTGATGAAGACAGACATGAAGAACTCATCAACAAACAACATGAAGGACAGGACAGGACAGGACCTAGATACATGATTTATTTTATGAAAAAAGAAGAGAAGGAAGGCTTCAATATTAGGCTTGCTGTACAGATTTTTGGTGGCTCCATTTTAAAGGGGTGGGAAGGGTCACTTACAATCTGGAAAGCTTTGTCCCTTATATTGAGGCCTAATTCATATTTTTGACTAGGTTGTGGCATCCCTAAATAGCAGAGAAGGTCGAGATCTGACTACCAGGGTAACATTGGTTCTCCTTTGGGAAAATATTCACTAGCCAACCATTTTAGTACTGATTTGGTCCACAAACTCTTAAGAAAACATCTGGCCTTCTTGATCAGCCTCTTTTTACCTTTGATAATTGGACAGGATAAGCAAAACAAAAAGAGCGTCAAGTGTTGATTTTCAGTGAAATCAGCAGTACAACATTTAAATATTACAGCTGTCACTTGATTCAATTAGAATATCAAAAATATTATTCAAAGGAACTTTAAAGATTCAGCACCAAATAGCGCCCACAACATTTCACCCAATGCTATGAAACATGAGCAGTGAGCTGTGAGGAAATTTTGGGATGTGGGGTCAGTTTTGGGTGTGAAGAGTGCAAAGTGCAACCATGTAAAAAATATAACTTTCCTTTTCCTTCTAATGTAAGGTATAAAAGAACATTATAGCATAGCCTATAGCCTAATTGGGTAATAACCTACAATAAATGAAATTCCACAGAAGTCAGTGATTTATTAATGCAGTGTTAAATTAAAGCCATAAAATGTTAGCAGATTGAATTTTAACATACATTTAGGCTGTCATGGGGTCCATGGTCGTTCCAACGCCTGCTGTGTGTTTTTGTAACCCTGGTGATTGGGCTGGAGGGGGCGGGTCCAGGATGCTGAGACGGCTTGTGATTGGCTGTTCCGTGTGGTGAGGAGTGGGACGGGAGCGCGCGGCCAGCTGTGAGGGGAGCAAAGAAAACAGCCAGAAGAGTACTAAAAGGGACAAAGAACCGCTGCTTCACATCTCATCCTCTCCAGCAGGTTGGAAACCCCAAAGTCTGCGTCTCGGAAAAGGGTATACTTCTTGTTCTTCGTCTGTCAAAGTAAGTGTTTCCTCTCACCTCCAAGATATCACAGGCTAGTCGACCACTGATAGGACGTGGTTGCGCACGTGCATAAATGTTTGAAACATAGCAGACTGTAAAGTTTAGGATTTTCTTTTATCGTCCTCTCTGTACGATTTAAAACATACAAAGGATGTCAGTTTGCATTTCCTCCCTCATTTAATTAAATTTTTCATCCAATAACTTGCTTGTATTTAAGTGTCGCAGCCCCTAAAAGTTAGATTACTCTGAATAAGTTATGGACTAAGTAACTGCGGTGTGTTGCATTGTCGTAATACCTTAATAATAACAAAATCTTAAAGGAATTAGCATAATCTACTTAATCTAGGCCTACTATTTAAATGCCTTACTATAGTGCGGACATTGGATGAATTATTGGAAAAAAGCTGCAGCACTCTAACTAGCTCTCCAGACATCCATGAGGTCTGTCTTTGGTCACTCACTGTGAGATTTTAGGATCTGTTCTGGCCAGGGCTAAACAAGCACTTGATGGTTGATTTATGCATTTCTGAAATGAACAACAGATTATACAAGAGCTCTGGCTCTTGACTGAGAAAGCATTAAATTCAGCGCATGGAATTTTGGATTTTCCAGTTGACTTGACAATCATTGGCTTTCACTTATTGTTTGGCCTTTTTGTTCTTATGCAAGACTACATGTTTTCAATTTTCTACAAAAAACAGCATGCTGTATATAAGTCAGGTTTCTGAGCCAGATTTAAATGTTAACTGTGAACAATCTTCTATAGGAAGGGGGTGTCTCCCCTGGTTTTGTAAGGGGTATTATCTAGAACATACATGACACATATTCAAGTGTTAATTTTTCATAAATGGATGTGCGGAGTTGACACGTGCTGACCGGAGGGATGTTTTTTCACTCAGAGCTGTTCAGAAGTGCACCCTGAACTCTGATGGACTAATTTGAAGTTGTTGACTCTGTCGCTCCAACTGCAGTGAGAAGAGACACACTGGATAGTAAAAGGCCAAAATAAAGTAGCTCCTTTGCCCTGCAGAACTTGTTTCTTTCATGGGAAGATAAACCAGATGTTTCACTCACACAGTCCAGCAATTTAATGGCTGTGTGCTCCATGGGTGTTTTTTCAAGCCTGTTAGCTGTGCAGTTTGTTTGGATGTTACTATGACGTTCACTCGGAAAGCCCCCCTCCTCTTTTAACACATTAAAGACTTGATGTCTCCTTACTTTCACTGTCTTCCTTCCCTCCCTTTACTCCCTGAACATTCCTCCCTGGGGGGTTTTGGTTCCTTCTGTTGACACGTTCATGGTTTGGTATGAAATATTGAGGTGGAGTCAACTTTCGATTCTGAACCTCAGTTGCGCAGCCTCCAGGCGCAGATCAGCAGATAAATGCGGGGGCACCCACCCTGCAGGAGCCCCCATTAACTATCCATTAGGCTGTCCAGTTGCTTTGGCTAACCTGTCAGCAACATCACCTTTGTTCTCACCCAAACCTTTCCAAATTCTCCATCTTTTCTGTGTTACTGGCTGTCAAATGTAGTTTTGCTGTTTGCTCAATATACTGTAAAACTGTGGTAAATTCTGCTAGTGATTCACAAGCATATGTGTGGTTGCATGTAGAGGCCAGTGAGGGATCTCTGGGAGCCTGATGATGGCCAAACCAAACTGTTACTGCACAAGACTTTGTAATGGAACTGCTCACTTGCTCAAATTATGGACAAAACTACCACACACCACAAATTACTGTCTGCCTCTGCAACATTCAGCTCTTTGAAATTGGAAAATCTCATGTTTAAAGTCCATCTCATTAAGAAATATTCAAAAAGCATAGATCAGTGTAGTGTTACACAGCTAAAAACAGCTTCTATTGTCGATGCTCACAGTATTTTGTAAATCTCCCCCTAGATTGCTGTCTTTCCCTCCCTCGTCCTGCATCATGCTGTGCCCAGTTGCCATTCGCTGTCTCTTGTCCACCTTGCTGTGCATGTGGGCGCTGTGCAACGCTCAGTCAGACTCTAGCCCGCCTGTACAAATCCAGCTACGTCTAGCCGGGGAGAAGAGGAAACACTACGAGGGCCGCGTGGAAGTTTTCTACAATGGAGAGTGGGGGACGGTGTGCGATGATGACTTCTCCATCTACGCTGCCCAAGTGGTGTGCAGAGAGCTTGGCTTTGTGGATGCCGTGTCCTGGTCGCCCTCAGCCAAGTACGGAAGAGGAGAAGGTGAGAAAAGTAGCATGGAGTTAATGAGAAGTACCTGTTGGTTTCCAGGATTTGACCGGAAACTTGTGTTATCTAATCAAAACCATCCAAAATCATCTTAAAATCATGTTATCCAGCCGTCTAAGAACTGAGGTGAGGTGTTATAGGGTGTTAATCTCAGCAAGCTGCCAACCACACACATTCAAAGGCAGTATATCTCTCTTCATACAGTTTCATATGTTCCATGAGGTTCATGTTTCCCCCTGTCTGACTGCTAATACCATCAGACACCGGTTTCCCCATTAGAAGAGCGTGGAGACACGCCAATCAGTTCTGAGGATAGGGGGATGGTCTGGAAACACTGAGTTTGTAAACCAGACACACACGCACACAAAGACAGTTGCACGCATAATTATTTTATAGGAAGCATTTAACAAGAAGTTTGATGTATATGCCTGCACTGGCTGTGCAGACAGACAGCTGGTTGCACTGCGTTTTAGCGTTATTACTTAGGTATATAAAGATGGGAGCTTTCAGGATTGGGTTGGGTAATGATAAGGAGGATTCCCCTTTTCCTAGCAAGTAGATGTTTAGTTTGTAGGAGAATTATTTTGAAAGGACAGTGTTTGAGGCCCAGACCAGCTGTGTGCATGAATGGAAACTGCTTTTATTTGTGTTTTCTTCTTGGTGGAGACACATGGCTATGAAAGTGATCAAGAGCATTTTCCATTTCCCGTTATGATGACTTAAGCACCAGTGAAAGAAACCACCAAATGTTTTTAATTGAAGACATACCTACATAACAAGTATGAGGACATCCCTTTTGGAGTGTTTTTCCTGCAGGGATGTCCAAATCAGACCCTCAGCAGCCTTTATACAGCTATTATTTGCAATTGTAAAAATAAAAAACGTGTTGGATGTATAAGAAAATATTAGTAAAGTGTATACTACTCACCTTCAGGCTACAACTCGAAACGGGATTGTTTGCAACTCCACAAAATCTGTTTTATTTAGATCTTTAGATCTCATTTAGGAGCTCAATCAGAAAAGTCATGGCATGCTGTGCGCTATGTTCCCTGCTCTTTTCACTGGCTTGTGAAATTACATCCCCATAAGGCCTGTGAATGGTAGGTTTAACACAGCAATCCAGATTTATCACGACTGGCAATGCTGAAAATTTGTTTAGACAAAGGTGTACTGAGACCAAACTGGGTCTCACTTGGGAACTCTGTGAAATTTCATCACCAGAAAACTTGGCTCTTAATTTGAAAATGTTCCTGGGGAAATGATCTCTCTGCCAGGAGGCGGCTACGTGACTGTACAACATGCAGTCAATTCCTTGGTATGATCAGGATGTTCCTCAGCAACATGTTGAGACTGTCAAAGTGATGAGCAGTCTCTTGATGGTTTCCATGGCCACAGCTATGTGGTTTCCCTTCACGGTTGATTCAGAACAGCCAGCTGTGCAGCAGATGATACGCTTCAGCCATGACAACATTTATTGGACACGTTTTGGCTGGAAGAATGCATCAGGTTATGTTGGAGACCAAACGCATCTCCACGTGACAGGGTTTACTGTCTCTGTGGGTAGACTAAAGTGCAAACGCTGAAATGGAAGTCAATAGGGTGTGACACATGGCTGAAGCTGTCAAGGTGCGATGTCATAACCACTCTTGTCATGAATTAATCCCTTATTAGGGAAAGGTACTGGGTATTGAAGCTTGTGGCCCCATGTAGCTCAGTGGGAAGTGTGCAGCACCAGCCCTGCAAGTGTCAACCTCACACCGAGATACACAGTATAATATTTCATAACAGAATTATGTATCTTTAAATTTAGTCATATATTCAATGTCCAAGAAAGCCGCATTGCAAAAAATTACAGTCTAAATACAACAATGTATCTGTTTGTCTTGAATGATCGATTAATCGTTTGGTTTATAAAATGTTTTTAAAAATGTGACAAAACCCAAAGATATTAAGTTTACTACCACAAAAGGCAAAGTAAAGCAAAACAAAAGTACTAGGTCATGTTTGTCATACAGGAAAAAAAAGACAAATTCCTGTATAGGCACTGCTCATCAGTGTCATCCATTCAAAACTAAATTAAACAAAGCAAACATAAACTGCTTATTGGATCTGCTGCAAGAAAAGTGTCAGCTAAATGACTAATTATTATTAATTATTATCTGCATCACAACATATGTCCATTTGCTTGTGTCTTCGCCTCTCATCTGACAGGCCGTATCTGGCTGGACAATGTGCACTGCACTGGTGGAGAGAAGAGCCTGGCTCAGTGTCAGTCCAATGGCTTTGGAGTGTCTGACTGCAGACATTCAGAGGATGTCGGAGTGGCGTGCACGCAGAAGCGCATTCCAGGCTTCAAGTTCATCCACAACCAGGCCAACAGCCATGAGGTAGGTTCCCATCGAGCAACATGCTCACAAACGTACTGTACACTTACAGTAAATGGACACGTACATAAAACTCACACAAATGTAAACACCAGGGTGGGCTCTCTTGATCACATAATTAATAACACTCAAGTAGCATCCACACAAGTACACACACGTAACCTGAACAGATGTTCAGCACAATGAGAAAAAAGGGATGGGCTTAGGATGAAAGAAAAATGTTATCATGCGCTGCATTGCTCCAGCTTGCTCAAAGTGAAGTATTTTCTTCAAATACTTCCAACTTTCCAGAATAAGCTAGACAGATCTGGGAATAAAATGTGATGTCTGTATGTCTATATATATTAAAAGGAGCAGTATTTTTTGATTCAACTTTTACACCCCTGCTCCAAACCTGGCTCTTGAAAAAAAATCTGCTTCCAGGACTGGGCTGAAGCAGCTTTTTGTGAATCTCTCTCTAAGTTTGAGGATAAAATCCTTCCTAAGTCCTTTGTAGCTGGTTTCAAATTAGTGGTTTAATAAATCAGGTTGCACCATTAAAACGTAAGATATGTCTCAGCTAGTAAAGACTCTAATAATGTGTAAATCAGTTTACTAGGAAACATCTCTAGCATTGTCTAATGAAAAGCAATCATTCATGAACTGTACTGTATATGCAGTACATAAACTGCATATACAGTACAAAATAGCCTTTTATTGTGGCCAGCCTAAGGTACACCTGTGTAATACCCATACTGTCTGATCAGCATATTGATATGCACACCTGTGAGGTGGATGGATTATCTTGGCAAAGGAGAAGTGCTCACTAACACAGATTTTGACAGATTTGTGAACAATATTTGAGAGAAACAGGCATTTTGTGTACATAGAGAAAGTCTTAGATGTTTGAGTTCAGCTCATGATGAATGGGAGCAAAGCAAAAGTGCTGGGTTTATAATTTTGTTCAGTATACATACATACACACATATACAAACATACAAACTTGAAACATAGTCCCATATTGGTACCCTCCCCTTATCCCTCCCCATATACCCTCCCATGGGACCAAGAGTACAAAAAACACCCAAAAAAGCCCACAAGATCCAATTCTGCAGAGGTATATCAATGGGCTAGTCAGACAGTTGACTAGAGAGAGCGCTTAGATAACATGGTCTGTTAGAGATTCAACTTCTTCACATCCTTCTTCAATGAAGGAAGCCCACACTCTATTGAATGTGTCACAAGAACCTTTCAGTGTATGTCTAATCTTTTCTAGCTGAAGTAAAGATAGCACCACCTGGATCCATCTCCTGAAGGGTGGGCATTTATTAGATTTCGAATTCATTAAGATTACCCTACTTATTATGAGACTACAGAATGCTACTGCTCTCTTTTGTGTACTTGTGGTATGTATTTCCGAGGGTGTGACTCCAAAATATAGCAGTGAGTGGATTGGGTTTGAGGGATGTGTTGCATAAAGCTAAAAGGCAGTCAAATATGGAGGACCAGAAATCAACTAGGGAGGGACATGACCTGAACGTGTGACCCAGTGACACAGAGTTTCCACATCTAGGGCAGATAGGGTGAACAGATGGATAGATCTTACCTAGCCTGTCATTGGAGTAATTGACTCTGTGAAATACCTTGAATTGTATCAGTCCATGGCTTATACATATAGAGCAGGTGTTTATGCTGGAGATTCATTTAGCCCAGACATCATCCAGGATTACAATTTCCAGGTCCCTTTCCCAGGCTTCACATATTTTAGTGTGTGTTGGGGGATAATTATATTATTATGTATTAAATTATACGTCTTAGAGATCTGACCTCTGTTCCATGGATTCAGATTTAATAGATCATATGCTGAGTCTTTATTTGGCGGTTTGGGATAAGAAATGTTTGGAGGCAAAACTGCAGGCTTGGAGATATCTGAAAAAGTGTGATGTTGGAATATTTTTACTTCTTACTCTTAACTCTGGGTTAAGATATTGGCATGCTAACATTAACTTTGTCAGTTAAGCTAGCTACCTTGCTAACAGTTACACCTAGAGGTTTGTAGGCGTAAAAGTTTTGTTACAATTCATCTCTATTTAAATTCTATATGTGTGTAATCTGTTTTAATTTAGTAATGCATAAGCCTCCACTTTGTAAACTCTTGTATTAAAACGGGGCTTAGTTAACAAGAAGCTAGAACAGCTGGTGGAACCGGCTACAGTAGTTTGTACTCTGTATGATTAAATGGATAGAACTAGTAATAAAAATAATGGCCTAATGGATACTTAATCAGTATGTCTGGACAAAATGAGACAGTGGTTCTTCCTTGTATAGGTAGTCACATCTGCCATGACATAAACCCAGTGAAATAATCCACAAGTCAGCGTATAATGTCGAGCTGTCCACCCCACCATTTACACTGATGACTTTGCCAGCCCCCTATTAGTCTGTCCCTGCCCACACCAGACCCCCACTGTGCAGCCTGGGAGTTTTTGAAGATGACTCAGAGAGGGGGAAGACCATCCTGTCTGGCTGCAGAGAACGCCTTTGTTCCGGATGGAAAGTTAGTGTGGGTTTGTGGACGTGACGGGAGAAAGGGAGGGAGAGAAGAGAGGTATTCTTCAGCTTGTCAGAGAAGACTTTTTTAAACACACAGCCACTGAGGGTTCCCCCAATAAAACAGAGATGAAGCAACATTTCCTTTGCAGCGAGAGAGACAGTTGACGCTATAACACTTTATGACTGCATTTTGCATATGACTGTGTTTTGTTTGTTCATACTAGAAGTAATTTGAGAGATTTGGCTGGGTTATTAAACTCGCTACGACAGCCAGAACAGTGGTTGTGTTTTTACTGGATTCAGTTAAGACAACATGCCTGAGGAGAGCATCTGAAATCCCTGTGTATCTTTTCTATGCCTAGTTGAGTCATGGGAATGGAGGAACAGAAGACAGGAGAAATTGAAGTATTTAATAATGGACTGACCCTATTCATAACAGTTTTTTTAGAGGTCGCGTATGTAAGCAGAACAACTCTTGTTCCATATTTGTCTTGTGTATTTAGGGTCTCTGGCGTGTTACTTCATTTCAGTCCCCCACCCTGTAAATACTTCCTGCCCATAGCCTTTCAAGTCGCAGGGGAGAGGAATGGGAAAAGTTGTTGCTACACCTCTTAAACCATGCTTGAGCTGACGTCAGCAATGGGCAGCGCTGTTCCTTCAATCTGTTTATTCACAGCATGAATTGACATTCTGTGCTCAATCTGGAAAGTTAACACCCTAACTGAGTTTGCACTTCAGTCCAAGCAGAGGTCAATGCTGAAAGGGTTGAGCAACTGGTATTTTGTCTTCTGTGTGAATGCTTTCCAATTTTCAAGAAATACAGATAGTAAAGCTTACATGTGCATTTTCTCCACTTATAGTGTCAGTGTCAGAGACGTGTCTGTTTATGCTGATATGATTTAAGTGGAGATTCTGAATTTCAGTTACTTCTTTTAGGCTCCAGCAATTTATTCTAGTAAGTATTAGAGCATTTTTTTAGTAGTGTACTTTAGGGTAAATTTACATGTCATAACAATGCTTGAAACAACAATTATTTTGTTTTTGTGAAGTAAGAAACATCATGAGACTACTTTACAGTATATGGGAATATGCTGTAAAGACCAGCTCACTCAGGCAAGTTCAGCTTTGACCACAAATAATAGTCCACTGAAAACATCAGTCTGTCATTAATGAAAACAGCAGTTTCCACTGGCACGAGTTTGCTTCAAGACCCTAGAAGCAAAACTACTATTAGAGCATTAGCATTTATACAGTCTGGAGTCAATATCAAGTTTTACATTAATCTGGTCTTTCTCAAGTAGTCCAAGCTCTTGTCGTCATTTAACCTCTGAACTGCTGCTTTGTTCAAGTATTGTCAGTCTTTAATGCTGATCTGTCCTACAATGTTCCTACAATGACAACCTTTATCAGCTAGTTTGTCCTAACAACAACAAAATATACGTTCCTGGATGACTGAATCATTGTCATTAATAATGGTAATTATTTTAACATGCAGCATTTAATGCCCCAAACCATTACATAAACTGTTTCTGGAATCGATTTATTTTCTTATTGTCTTATTATTTTCTGTCTAACCAGATACAGTTGCTTTATTTATTAGCATGTGTTTGTGGCAGAGGGAGGAGATTATGACAGATGAGGTCTTTCAGTCAGTAGGGGAGGATTACGTTTGCCAACAGAACCAAACACTAAGATGGCAGGAAACTTTGTTTGTCATCTCTTAGTGGAGACTTTGCCATGTTTGGTTGTTGTTCACGTGTGAATGGTACGCTGCACGTGTCATAAGTGTCAACAGGATCATTTCTAAATGCATGCCCTTCATTGGAAGATGCCTGAAATTTCTGTTTTTATATATATGTATGTAAGCTTATTTGTAGGTTTTTGGTTGTTCCCAAACCAATATGCAATTTCCAGCTATATAAATCGCGCACTAATGCTTGCAGAACACCGCACATCATTATAAACAGATTACAGGTTTAGATGAGTCTCCCTGAAGTGATGAGAAAAAAATGAGCACCAAAAGCAGCTGCAGCTTCCCACCATATCACTTAATGCGTTCACTCCAACCAAACACTTACTCTTGAATCACAAACAAAAAGACGTCAGAAGCCAGTTGTGATAACAGAATTCACTGGATAAAAGCCTTTTGATTCTTTACACATGTATACAGAGCAAAGGTCGCACCTCCTTATGCTTACAAGAATTTCAGTTCCTAACATTCGCTGCTAAATAACAAAAAGGAAACCCGCCAACATGATGTATGCAAGAGGCTTGTGAGGAGGGGAGTGATCGAGGGGAGAAAAGGTTGATGCATGTCAGGAGGCTGAAGCCAGTTTTTCTCCTGCAGATAGAGTAACCCACAGATCCACCGCATGTTCAACAGCTGGATCCCACCGTGGACTTAGCTCTCATTTGGGCTGCAGAGTGCCCAAAGTCTAGACTTGAATCATTCATACCTGGACTTTATGATTTACTGTTTGCACAGTGTGCTGACTCAGTAAATGTGAATTATTGTATGTGCAGTGCACATATGCATCCAGACTATTGTATCAGATAATATACAATTCAAGTCACTTAAAAACATGTTTCAGAGAGAAATGCAGTATAATACTATAATGCAGTAAACATTTGTAACAATTTTATTGGAATATGTTTTGGTTGGGAGCAGTGAGCTTTTCATCTGGCAAACTCGCAGTGACAAGACTCAAGGAAGTAACTGCGTTTGGACATGTAACACCTTGTGAAACTACATATTGTTGTTTTTACATTTTTGTATTTGTGCAGATTAAACCAACAAGATAAAACATGTTAACTAGAGCGCCTTAGAGGTGCGGTTTGGGGGAGGTGGGGGAGGTTACCTTTAGATGGAGCCAGGCTACCTAGCTCCATGTTAATCTAAACCAATCTCCTGGTTGTAGCATATATATTTAAAAGGCAAACACTTTTTTTGTTTTGCTTTACATTGAACTCTCAGCAAGAAAACGAATAAGATGTTCTCCCAAACTGTCAAACTATTCCTTTAACTACATGTGAAGCAATTTAAATGCAGACCTGGAGAGCTTGAGGGTTTATAACTGCTATGCTATAAATTTAATTTAAACTGTAAATCAATTTCTGAAAAATTCATTATAAGAAAAAACTTACTAATGCTTTTCTAATATGAACAAGATTACAATTAACACTTATTTGAATAAATAGGTAATCATCAATATGTGTAGTATGGCCATTTCCAACACAGCCAGTCATGCTACAGTCAAGTCCAGCTAAATATTTCAATGATGAAATACGGGCCTTTATAAGTTTGAGGTGTGTGTGTGTGTTTGTACTTGCGTCTAGACCTCCTATAGTTGCTTTCATTTCCACGATGAGAGCAGTACACTCACCAATGGATATTTCAGATGCAAAGCACACAGCTACTCTCTCTCTCTCACTCTCACACACACACGCGCACACTTCCTTAGTTAGTCAGTTGAGCAAACCGGGGGCCAGTGAGGCAGAAAGTGGGGTGGGGCAGATGTGAAAGTCATTTCAAAGAGCCCTGGTGTTCTCCTGTTTTTCATCTAAACTGTGGCGTGATTATCATTCATACATGCCAAGGTTTTTAAGGTGGGTCGGGGGTGGGTGGGGGGTCGGGGTGGGGGGGTGGGTGGGCGGGTGTCTGGGAGGACATGTGTAGCTAAATGTGCGGCTGGGCTGGAAGGTTGAATAAAGCAGACGAAATGCACGGTAGTGGAAGCATTAGTCAGACTCTGGCCAGACCACAGTCTCGTGTTCACACATCTACTCGCTGAGGGGGACCAAGTCAGAAAAACAAGGCCGTTCTCCAGTTGGAAATAGTTCATTAATGGCAAAGCTCACTTCAGAGACTAGTAATGAATAGAGCTAAATGAGGAATGTTTCCTTTCTTTGGTAACTCACCACTTACAAACAAGACCAAGAATGTGTGACTTTATTTAAGGAATATTGCAGTAAACATATATTTTAATAAATAGCTAATGATTAATGGCTTATTTTTTCAATGAACAATTTCAATTAGTTAAGTCCAGCTAACCAGGTCTAAACATTTCAATTATAAAATATTGGCCATTGATGAATTTTCACATTGAACAGGAAGAGAGTACTTTTGGAAAAAAGACAGGATGAATGAATCACTACAGCACTATGGTCAGGGAGTGAATGTAAGATGAGGTAACCCCATAGAAATGTCCTGTTGAGAATTAACCTCAGTGTGACCTGCAGAATGCAAAGCCTGTTCCCCCATCACACATCTAGGCAGATCTGGTTTCCAAAATGGTCAAAGAGATCCTATACTTAAAGGAATGGTTCGCCATTTAGTCATAGAATGTGAAAAGAAATATCATCATTGCTCCATTGTGCTGTATTGTAATTTTTCTCTGTTTTTCTACAAAGAGTGCTAAAAAAGTGACTAGTGTATGGATTTGGGCCTCGACCAGACAGGATTATGCAGTTTTTTTTGAGTTTTTGTCTGGTGGATGGGTTTTGGGGGGGCGCCTGGACTGATCCCAGCTGTGGGTATCCGTCTTCTTCTCTCTAACCTCACACGATCAGACGGCCAGTTTCCTCTGTCTGTGCCAAGTTCAACACTGGTCAAACCCATCTCAGCTCCCCATTTCTAACACACCTCGTACCCCGTCTCCCGTCTGGTATTTTTGTCTTCACACCTGGCTTCACTTTGATAACTCACATTTTCCGTTTGCTTCCATGTTCTGTATCAGATGTACCTCAGTTTTGCCAGTATGTTTTACACATTTCTCCTCTTTTCTTCTTTTCTTTTTGTTGTGACATGTTTTTAATTAGCTTCATGTTTTTTATACCATAATGAATAATCTCTGCATCATTCTCGCCTTACTTTTATATTGAAGCAAAGTAAACCACAGGACTGAGATAAGGTTTTAAATTGAGAACACCAGATCCCTGATCATGATCACGTCTCCATACTGTCCTATCCTGCCAGGCACAGACGGAAAACACTCTGTCATGCTTTTACCAGCAGGAATCTCTTGAAAGCTCTTACCACTGCGGTCAGTGGGAGGACTGGGGTCAATGAAGTAACAGTCTGACTTAGTTGTGGCTCCTCCTACATTGCAGTCATTAGTGTTTAGATACCCTGAAACCTTGAACATTCCATCAGCCTGACGCCATCTCAGGAAGCCACCCTGTGGGCAAACATTTAATATTTCAGGGAGACATTCCTAGATGTTCTTTAGCAGAGTTAATAAAGCGGGCTGTTACTGAGATCGGCATTGAGCATGCCACAGAGCAGCTCAGAGTTGTGGTTCTTCTTGGCGTCCACAGTGCTGCCTCACACCCTGCCAGGAACAAAGTGTAGAATTTGGCTCAAGTAGCAAAATGAACAATGAGTTATTAGGTAGCTGTTTTCCAATAAAGCCCTGGAGGTCAAAGGCTACCATTCCTTCGTGGTTTGGAAGTCGTCAGGACACATTATCTTGTGTGGTTGGGGACCCCTGGTCTTTATAGTAGATTGTGGACCACCCGCAGACATTCTCCCCACCTGAACTCTATCACTGCAGCTTAACCCATGGATAACTTTTTTATTTTTTAACTTCTCCCAACAGTGCTCTCTGTTTTCTGGCCGCCCAAGAAATCCAAGATGCTAGCATACAGGTCTTTGAAGAGACATTTGGCCTAGATTTCTACCAAACTTCCCCGTAGGGAAAAGAGTCGTATTTCACCTTTTCTGCCCTACTGGTTAGTTTCAGCTTCTCGACTCAGTGTTATAGTGTGAATATGACATTGATATATTTCACATCATATGTGGATATCCAGTAACTTTTTACCAAGTATATAACCCCAGTGAATTGCTACTAAAAGAAATCATCACTGTTTGCTGGTTTTGACAGATCTGTGCTGTTATGTATGTTGTCCACAGACTCCCTACGTGTCCTTCAGCTATTAACTCTGAAGACGCAACAAAGATCGGGAAAAAATTCCAGACATTCATCCAACCTCCTAAGGCCTCTCGGCAACACTTAACAAGTTTAAATAAAGATTTCATCTTCAGATTTTTTAACTTGACTTGCTGTATTTTTAAGCATATGTATGTCAAAGCTGTGCAGTCCCTAAGAGGCTTCAGTGGGATTTTGTTCTTTTCTTTCCAGAGGAACATTTGCATTCCCTCACAATACGATCTTCTTTTATGACTCAGAGGCTGTATTGTATTTACAATATATCAAGTGGAACAGTACAAGTCCAGAGCACACGTACAACCAACTCTATCCTCTAAATAACATTCTTGTCTTTCACACAGCTCACAGTTCATTATGTTCGCTTCACTAATTATATAACCATTTATATATAAAGCAATAACTGTATGTCAGTATAGTTTACAGAAACTTCACGGTAGAATTCAGTAAGTTGAATGTGATGTAAGGATGCAAGTTCAAGGAAACATGATTTAGAGGGAATTTAAAGTTGCGAGGGAATGCAGACATTTTAGGTCATCAAGGTATTTCACAAACAAAAATTTTAACCACTTAGTGCGTCCTTTGTTTGATTTGACATGGTTAACATGAAAAAACAAAATGTTAGATACTTCTGATAAGGGGTCAGACTGGGTTTATTGGACAATCCTGGGTAAAAGGACAATCTGTCATATTCTAACATACCAATAGTTTTTCCCCCATCAGTATCTTTCAGTTTTTCACTTTGTTAAGTCCGCTATTCCCTGTTTCCCCTAATTTTACTTGTACAAACATTATTCAGAACATGGTGATGTGTCACTAAAACTCAGCAGCACAGACTAATGTAACTCTAAGCACCTCTTTGAGGCAGGTGGACTGGACCTATTACATGGTAAGAGTTGCACAATTTTCATCTCTTAATTACCATTGACTGTATATATACAGTCTATGGGTAAGCACAGCAGTGCTTTGAGGTAAATGCTAATATCAACATGCTAACATCTTCACAGTGACAATGCTAACATGCTGATGCTAAGCAGGTATAATGTTTACCATGTTCACCATCTTAGTCTAGCGTGTTAGCATGCTAACATTTGCCAATTAGCACTAAACACAAACTCACACGGAGGAAGTTGATGATGGCACTAGATAAAATGTCAAAGGATCGCCTAAGTTATTACAATTCATCCTGTGGGGGACATGAACATGTGTAGCAAATTCATTGCAATCCATCCAGTATCTCAAGATATTTCACTTAGAACTACAAATGTCAGCTGGCTGGTGGCACTGGAAGGAAGGTCAGGTCCTTAGGATTCATCCTCATGGATATCTGCAAACACAATTTAACTGTGGTTATTAAGATATTTCAGACTTGACCAAAAGTTAAAGTTTAAAGTTTTTTAAAAAATGCGTGAAGCTTTAATCTTTATTATGTAGCTGTGGTCCGGTCTTTGGTCAGTGGTTGGCTGAAGCTGTTGTCTGTTGTTATGAATGACAATTAAAGTAACCCTAAAAGAACAGCATTGAACAAAGCTCATAGTCTGTGTTCAGCACAGTTGGACTAAAGTTTACTTTCAGAAGTCAAACTTTATGTACATTATCTGTAATGGGATGAAACATTTCCTCTGCTGGGTTTTTCAGGGTGTGACGGTGCAGGTGGAGGATGTAAGGATCAGGGCCACTTACTCTCACAGAAAAAGGATTCCCATCACTGATGGCTTTTTGGAGGTGAAAGACGGGGGCAAGTGGAGACAGGTCTGTAACGAGGATTGGACGGAGATGAACACCAGGGTCATCTGTGGCATGTATGGCTTCCCCGGGGAGAAACGCGTGAATACCCGACCCTACAAGTGAGTAATGGTGCTGGGCCAGCAGCAGGCTAAGGCCACTTAAATATAATGAAAGTCTTCACATGAGTTGAACTTTAACATAAATATTTAGCTTTTACTGTATTTGAGTTAAATACAGTTTAGGTAATGGAAATATATTACTGCTACATATGTAATAAATTTTACATTTTACGTTCACACCTACAAATGTGTTCATGTTTCTCATTTGAGGAACACCACACATTTCTTTATGACATAAACAACTTTTATGCTAAAATATTACATATTATATGTATGTCCTGGAAGTTTTTTAAACTGCTGATTTTCGTGATGCGTTACGGAAACATTACATAACTACGTTTGTTTACACTCGTCATCCCTCAACCCTTCATCCATTTTGCACACTGAGATTAAACAGAACCAGGAGATTCTTGACAAGAAGCCAAACACTGCGAGAGGAAGTTTCAGAGGATGAAGGATGGTCCTTGCTGGGAAACGACTGCTATACCCTGTGAAACAGTGGCTCTTTTGGCTGCATGTAATTGTTTCCCTCTGAGCATGAGTGCTAACATGCTGCCTTCCTTAAATGTCACAGTCAATATGTAGCCTTACACAAAGCCAGCTACTTCCTAGAACACTTTGTATCTTTTTTTATCTTTTTAGCTGCCAACTATGGAACTGAAGATCAAAACAGATGCTCACTGCACATGAGAGAATAACCACATGAGTAAATCTGGTAACTGCATGAAAGAGATTAACGTGTTTCTCTCTTAAACAGCTCAACTTGTATTTTAGAAAACAAATGTGGCTACCTGCCCTCTAAGAGTAACAAAAGGCTCCCAGAACCACAGTTCAACCACAGCCAAATTAGACCAGAGAGACATCACATATACGTTTATTTACAAATACTCAATGGGGTGATCATGTATAATGTGACCTGATCTGCACATGGATCATCACATTAATGTTTCTGGCTTTGGGTAGTGATGTCTATGATATGCTAAGATTAAGGCAAAGACTTTGATTTAAAATGTTTCTTTTGTTATAGCTTTGGTAGACATGATCACATCTGATTTAATGCAGATCTTACATGTGGATGCATTTGAATGAAGGATGTATAAGACACAGAAAACCAGCAAAGAACACTTTGTTATTGTTTCACGTAAGATGATGATGATGCTGCTGTGGTCTCATATAGATTACTGGTGAAAGGTCACAAGTCTGCCTTTAATCTGGAGCAACAAAGGACAGCACTATTATCACCAAACGTGCCGATAACAGTCTGACAAAATTAAAAACTCTCAATCAAGTTTGGCATCTCTTCAAATTCCGCAGACCACAAATGGTCCTTGTATTCGAACCAACTTGGAGCTAGAAACTGTAAGAACTGAAGGGCTGTAAATGTAGCTCATGCTGGTTTCATTACATGGTCTGCTTCTTCCCAGGCTTGGACCTGCATCAAGGTCCAGTGTTGTTGGGTTCCTCAATGACCCTTAGTTGATGACTTCCATTCAAGTATGGGGGTCATGAGAATCTTAAGGTATTCTCACATCAATACCCCCATTGTGCCTCACAGCATGGGATGGATGTTGAATTCCTCACACTAAATAACTAAAATTCCCACTTCCCGTAAAACAGCTTGTTAATATTTTAGACAAGTGTGAGAAAGAATGGAAAAACATGCTACGTGCTCTTCTACATGAAATGATGACATAACATAAAATAACAGGACAAGGACATCTTCAATGTGATGGATTTCCCTTCTGGAGCAGGTTTCAGGTCTGCAGGTTTTGGCATGGACTGATACCTGTGGGTACCTGAAATGTTGGAATGACATTTGTGATTCATTTACTTAAAACAACAACATGCTTTGTGTGGTTGGCAGCAAGTTATATAAGTGAAGAGAAAAAGAGCATGATTTGTAATAGTTTGTATAATTCCTTCTCAGATTGCTGGCTAAGCGTCGTAAGAAGAACTACTGGGGTTTCTCTGTCAACTGCACAGGCAACGAGGCCGACCTGTCTGATTGTAAGCTGGGCCGAGAGATCGAGCTGAAGGGTAACCGCACCTGTGAGCAAGGAATGCCTGTAGTGGTCAGCTGCGTGCCTGGACGCGCCTTTGCACCCAGCGTCAGCGCCGGTTTCAGGAAGGCCTACAGGGTGGAGGTAGGTCAGATTGCGCATGCTTGGCTGCACAGTGGATCAGAGGTTAACTCTGTCGTTTCACAGCCAGAAAGTCCTGGTTTTGAAACTAAGCTCTTGTCCTTTCTGTGTGAAGTTTGCGTGTTATTTGAGTTTTTGACTGAACAATGGGGATCTTCAATGGACATAATAAGGCAGAAAGGAACACTGGGCTTTAACTGCAGTGCATGCTAAAACCAATAGAAATAAAAAAGATAATGTGTGGGACTTGTCATACGAGGAGGGCAAGGTTAAGGTCAATAATTGCATTGGATTTTGGTGATTTTGTTAGACTGAGCAGAATCAGAGGCATGGAAAAATTGAGTGTTTCTAATAAGGAAGAAAACAGTCATGTATTCTGTGAAAGAGTAATACCATCTGGAGGAGTCTTCCCTTGTGGGAGAACAACAAAAAACTGAAAAATATCAACAGACTCTCTGACAGCAAGTCATTTTATGGTGCCACATGGCTGATATTAGTCTCTGTGATTGAAACTGGACACACTGAATGCTAAACATCTGTCAACTGTTATGGATACAATGCAATTATCAGTATTACCTTTTGGTGTTTATTGTTTATTGGTTAAGTTATTACCAAGGAAACACCTATTTTCTCAGTAGCCTGCAAAACAAGCAACAATTAATTAAGCAAATCATAGTTCTGAGAATATCCGATTAAGAATATTGTACATATTTAACTGACATTGTTGAAGACAGAAGCCCATTATGTCCAAATTAAATGTTGTTGACCAACAAAAGTAAAAAACAAAAAGACTAAAGTTAATTTAAACTTGCTGTTAGATTTGACCAATAATAATTTACAAGACTCTTCTCTGAAGCATTTTCACTCATTTTAGTTTCTGGGGGACTGTTTCCGTAGCAACCCTTGGTGCGTCTAAGGGGTGGAGCTATGATTGGCGAAGGGCGAGTAGAGGTGTTGAAGAACGGGGAGTGGGGGACAGTGTGTGACGACAACTGGAACATTCGAGCTGCCACCGTGGTGTGTCGAGAGCTGGGGTTCGGTAGCGCCAAAGAGGCTTTGACTGGCGCCCGACTGGGACAAGGTATGACCTAAAGATTAGTCACTCTATATAGCACTCCTGTAAGTGGTGGCACACAGATATGGAGTCTGAAGTTTGCCAGCATTAAATTCTCATTTAATTAATTAATTTATAATATCATTCTTATTATATTTTAAGGTATCAATTTATATATTTATTATAAAAAGAGTCGAATTTAACACTCATTTTTAAGTTGAATCCACATCCTTGAGAAATTTCTGAATAACTTGAAAAATGGATTTTGTGCAAAATTACTCTTTAAATATAGAAACAAATTAGGCTAGACCGAAAAATTAACTATATAGAAATGCCAAAGACGAGTTTGAGGTAATTCGCCAGAGTCTTTCTACATTACATAGTTCTGTACATAACATGGTCATAATTCTTTAAGATCCAGAATTTTTATTTCAAAAGTCCAGTGTTGGTCTGGCTTCAGAAGAAATCATGTAATTATTGTGGTGGCACACTTGTGACTCCATACACTGGAACACTGGAGACCACAATCACAACCCACACAAGACTGTAACAGATCCTCCACACATTCAGGGTCTTGAGACAGTGTTGAACAGTGTTACCTGTTGACGGGTTTTTAGCTTTGATGACATTTCACATTTAAAGTACTATCACTCAACAAAAGTCCGAGCAGAACACATTCCCAGCTGTGAAAGTGAAAGGTGTGGACCCGAAACCAGAGACCTCCACCTCCACCTTATCTTTGGCCTCTGTATCGCCACCTGTTTTTGTCTCACTTCAATCCGTCTAGACCTTAAGTCAGCATATAAAGGCATTAGGGAATGTATGGTGTAGCACATTAATGTTTATACCTTGACCCAGAACCTGATTCTGTGAAATGCAATATACCACCGTAATATAAGAATCATATGTCCTCTACTCTGCCTTATTCTCACAGCAAAACACAAGAGCGCACAAAATGTTCCAGCAGAGAAAAACAGCCTTTATGGGTTTCAGAGGAGGAATTATTTTGGTGGAGAGTTCACAAGATTATTTCAGAGATTTCTTTAGGAGCTGACCACTGGATCCAAAAATGGTGTCACACACAGACCGTAGACTTGAAAAAGCTGTTTGTGTTTGTTTTCAGAAGTTACTGAATTGAACTAAACAAGAATGTCAATAAAACTGAAATAGCACTTAGTGATCCCCAGACTTGTATGGTAGACTAGTAGTTTTTAGGCATAGTTCTTAAATAAATCTCTGTATTTCTATGAATGTCATTTTTATATTTTCCACAAATTTTTAGCAGATAAACAACACAAATTAATGTTTTGCTTGACCCATTGTGATTTTTTGTGCAATGCATTTGATATGTAAGATAAATATTTAATTTATTATAATACATCTGTCAGAGCAGGGTTATTGACAGTGTGATTACAGCAGCACTGTGTCCTGTGAATTTATTTTTCTCCACTGGCTGCCCGTCTGGAATTCTTTTTTTTACAGGCCTCAAGTGTCTCATTTTCATTTGACATAGTTTACTGCTTGTTTCCTTGAACAGGAAACCTTACATCTGTCTTCAGATGGACTTGTTGTTCAAACAAGTAGGAAATACTGCTGCTGCTTTACTCAGGAATAGTGGGCAGTACAGGCTTGTGTTTCCTAAAATCATTGTGTAAACCAAACATCAGCTTTCTTCTTATATATATATATATACAGTGCCTTGCGAACGTATTCGGCCCCCTTGAACTTTTCGACCTTTTGCCACATTTCAGGCTTCAAACATAAAGATATAAAACTGTAATTTTTTTGTGAAGAATCAACAACAAGTGGGACACAATCATGAAGTGGAACGAAATTTATTGGATATTTCAAACCTTTTTAACAAATAAAAAAATTTAGCATGATTGCTATATATATATATACACAGGTGCTGGTCATACAATTAGAATATCATCAAAAAGTTGATTTATTGCAGTAATTCCATTCAAAAAGTGAAACTTGTATAACATATACATTCATTCCACACAGACTGATATACTTCAAGTGTTCATTCCTTTTAATTTTGATGATTATAACTGACAACTGATCAAAACCCCAAAATCAGTATCTCAGAAAATATAGAATATTGTGAAAAGGTTCAATATTGAAGACACCTGGTGCCACACTCTAATCAGCTCAAAACACCTGCAAAGGCCTTTAAATGGTCTCTCAGTCTAGTTCTGTAGGCTACACAATCATGGGGAAGACTGCTGACTTGACAGCTGTCCAAAAGACGACCATTGACACCTTGCACAAGGAGGGCAAGACACAAAAGGTCATTGCTAAAGAGGCTGGCTGTTCACAGAGCTCTGTGTCCAAGCACATTAATAGAGAGGCAAAGGGAAGGAAAAGTAAGAAAAAGAAAAAGAAAAAAATTGTACCAGCAATAGGGATAACCGCACCCTGGAGAGGATTGTGAAACAAAACCCATTCAAAATTGTGGGGGAGATTCACAAAAAGTGGGCTGCAGCTGGAGTTGCTTCAAGAACCACCACGCACAGACGTATGCAAGACATGGGTTTCAGCTGTCCCATTCCTTGAGTCAAGCCACTCTTGAACAAGACACAGCGTCAGAAGCGTCTCGCCTGGGCTAAAGACAAAAAGGACTGGACTGCTGCTGAGTGGTCCAAAGTTATGTTCTCTGATGAAAGTAAATCTTGCATTTCCTTTGGAAATCAAGGTCCCAGAGTCTGGAGGAAGAGAGGAGAGGCACAGAATCCACGTTGCTTGAAGTTCAGTGATGGTTTGGGGTGCCATGTCATCTGCTGGTGTTGGTCCAACAGCCGTCTACCAGGAAGTTTTAAAGCACTTCATGCTTTCTGCTGCTGACCAACTTTATGGAGATGCAGATTTCATTTTCCAACAGGACTTGGCACCTGCACACAGTGCCAAAGCTACCAGTACCTGGTTTAAGGACCATGGTATCCCTGTTCTTAATTGGCCAGCAAACTCGTCTGACCTTAACCCTATAGACAATCTATGGGGTATTGTGAAGAGGAATATGCGATACGCCAGACCCAACAATGCAGAAGAGCTGAAGGCCACTATCAGAGCAACCTGGGCTCTCATAACACCTGAGCAGCGCCAAAGACTGATCGACTCCATGCCACGCCTCATTGCTGCAGTAATTCAGGCAGAAGGAGCCCCAACTAAGTATTGAGTGCTGTACATGCTCATACTTTTCATGTTCATACTTTTTTGGCCACGATCTCTAAAAATCGTTTTTTTGTATTGGTCTTAAGTAATATTCAAATTTTCGGAGATACTGAATTTGGGATTTTCATTAGTTGTCAGTTTTAATCATCACAATTAAATGAAATAAACATTTGAAATAAATCAGTCTGTGTGTAATGAATGAATATAATATCCAAGTTTCACTTCTTGAATGGAATTACTGAAATAAATCAACTTTTTGATGATATTCTAATTATATGACCAACACGTGTGTGTATATATATAATAGATGACAGTTCTTCTGCAATAGTTTTTGTAGTATATGATATGGTCAAGACACTTAACCCCTAGTTGCTCCAGAGGCGTGCGACTTCTGACATGTATAGCAATTGTAAGTCGCTTTGGATAAAAGCGTCAGCTAAATGTAATGTAACTGTAATGCTCCACTTGTTTCTCCAATTTTTAGTCAGTAAGTTTAGTCATGTTTGACAATTACACATATTTTATGCACCTGTGTTTCCCTGTAGGGATGGGGCCAGTCCACATGAACGAGGTGGAGTGCTCTGGGTTTGAAAAGTCACTGACTGAGTGCTACTTCAACCGTGACGCTGTGGGATGCAGCCATGAGGAAGATGCAGCAGTCAGGTGTAACGTTCCTGCCATGGGCTTCCACAATAGAGTGAGCTCCTCTTTCTATTGTATATTTTAAAAAGAAATATATATATATATAGAACTGGAGGGCACATCTGCCTATCTCTGTCCTTAGCTTCGGTTAAATGGGGGCCGTAATCCCTATGAGGGCCGTGTGGAGGTCCTGGCAGAGAGGAACGGCTCTCTGGTGTGGGGCACAGTGTGCAGTGACAGCTGGGGGACCATGGAGGCCATGGTAGTATGCAGACAGCTTGGATTGGGCTTTGCGAGCCACGCTTTCCAGGTAAGGTATCTGGAGTAAATGTTGCTCTCCACAACAAGTCATTTATTACATGAGCTTATCTTTACTGAACAGGCTTTCACCATAGAGGTGGTGGTCTGGGGAGCTCTGTCATTACTCTCCAAACTGGACCTTCACCATTTATGTTATTATTACAGTTTATTTAGTACTTACGGGTAAATCACTCACACTTACATCACACCGATAGTTTAGATTTTGCTTCTGGTATTTGGTATTATCTCCGTTTAGAAGGGAAACCTTTTTAAATTGTCTTTCAAGTAACTAAAACACATCTTGTATGTGTGGAATACATGACTTAAGCTTTCAGCAACAGCAGGACCGGTGTTAAGCTAAATAGTTAAACTTTTATGCACTCATGCTTGCACAATAGTTATGAACTCAACTACTTTGATTTTTTCACAATAGTCGTTTTGTCATTTCTATTTCAAATTTACCGTACTGTACTCAATGTGACCTTGATATATTCAAATACATTTACCCTAAGCACCACACGTACTGTCAAAGTTATCTGTTTCCAAAGTGTAAAGTGGAATCTGTCTGCACCTCAGTAGATTCAGGTCATGCCTTTTGCTTTTTCAGCATTACTTTTCTCACATTATAGTGTCATCATTACTAAGTTTTGTTAATTAATAGTTATAGCTAGCCACGGGTGTCATTTACACTGGAGACATGTCCCCACCAGTTTTTGAAATGGTTGATTTTGTCCCTATTACTTTTTTAAAGCATAATTTGTTTTTAAAAAATTGTGAAATATAGCTTGCAGTTAAATAACAAAAGAAAATGCTTTTAGAAAGGTTTATTTGCATATTAAGAAAACATGCAATGCAATTAAAATATAGAAGAAAGAAATGTGCATTGTCCAAAAAAGTAACTTAAGCTAAAAAGAAAACAAGCTACTGATTATAAAATGACCAAGAAACGTGCAGCACCAATCAGTAACTTCAACAGCTTCTTAAACCAGTTTCTTTTTGGCCAAGTTTTCCATTCTCCCCCTTTGAACATGACAAAAGAGGATGGCAGACTAAATAATGCCTACATATGTGATGACTCAGCAGGGATGATATTACACAAGAAAAGCTGATCTACAGGAGAAACTGATCTGAAAGCAACACAGAATGCCTGAGAGCTGCACTGCATTATATTCTATTATATTTATATATTTTGAAATGTCACGTGCTACCTGAATTTTGTCTTTCCTTTTACATAAATAATTAGTGCAGAAATCTTCATCAGAATGCAGGAAATGAAGTGTTTAATTAGCATAATTTCCTACCTGCTCATATATCTCGATGATATACTTAAATTTTAGATTGCAGGAGATGTAATGCAAGTTACAGCCATGTGTAGTGTGGACGAGATGAAACCACTCTGGCAGTTCTACCCATTTCAGTATGTGCGTGTCAGTGGATACGATCAACTCTCATTCTAACGAGCTTGAGCTTTATTGATCCCAGAGGGCTAAACATCAAAACCCAACCTATAAAACAGATGAGCTTTAAACTCCCCAGTGACAGTGACAGGAAAAGCCTTGGTTTGCTGTTTGAATTTTAGTGGAGATTTTCACCACTAAAGCTGTGGCATAACTTAACTTAACCTTTTTTAAAGGAGACCCTAGTGCTCCCTTAATGTCATGAGGTGAGAGGTTGGTAAAGTCCCCCCTCGTATTCTTTACATATTTCTATTTTAACACTGAAGCCAGTGTGCAATTTGTGGTTTAAGATGATATAAGCCTGGAAAGTATTTGTGAATCATGGGGGACGTGTTTTGAGAACAACAGAGGGTTTTATGAGAGGAACTTGGACTGGATCTGTTGGAGGCTGTTTATCTCTCTAAAGTGTGTTTGGGACAAATTATATGCAATGCACTTCTAATGGAGCAGCACGTAAACATGTCCTCAGTCAAGGACAGTTCAACATTGTGTTTTTCTTAACCAGTAGCTATTTCACGTTAATAAAAAAAAGTCAAACAATTTGGTCACAGTATCACAATAACACATACCGTAAGTTGCCATTACATAAGTTCTCATGTTAAGCACAGGTTTAGGAATACTAAATGTCTGCTCTTTGTTATCATAGCAGAGCAGGGAATCACCCCCCCTAGAGACTCTTTCCTGTCTGACCTTTAAATACTTCTGCAGGCAAACCCCACCACCAGATGGAACAAATGACACAGAGCTTAAAGTATACTTCTGTATGTCTGCCTATCTCAACCAACCAGCAAGTACTCCCACATCCATATCCCTCAGCTCAATTTCTTTCTCTAAATCCTCCACTTCCTTTGAAGATGGTGGAAACTATGAGGGTATGAGTTTTTACAGGTCGTGTCCCTGTGGTCTGCAAAATGCTGTAATGCTGTAGGCTGAGTCAGGACTGTGAGGACAACAGAGCCCCCCCTTGTTGTGTGTGTGATGTGTGAAAGACTCTTTGATTAGATTTGCCTTGTGGGATACATGGGATAAGATCTGCAAATTAAATTAAATTAGATTTAAAGGAATAGTTTGACATTTTGGAAAACACTTAACTGGAAGAGAGTTAGTCAAAAGATTGAAATTACTCTCATATCTATACAATAAATATGAAGCTACAGCCAGTTAGCATAGCATAACAAAAAGACTGGAAATGAGGAGACAGCCTGCCTGGTTGTCAGAAGGAAACAAAGTTCTGTCTCGTTTATCAGGGTACTACACTACAGGCTAGGTTACATTTCAGTTTTTGTACAGATTCAACAAACAAGATATTTAATTGTCATGCTTTAGACGTTTTGGTTGGTAGAATGTGTTACCATTGAATAAAGCCAGGCTGTTTCTAGTCATTATATTAAGCTAAGCTAATCAGCTGTCGGTGCTACATTTACCGGGCAGACATGATAATGGTATCAGTTTTCCTTTATAAAGTCTGGCAAGGAGGAAAATAATGTACTTGCAATTTGTTTTGAAAGACTTGTGAAGTGTACTTGCCCCAAAAGTGAGTAGTTTCGATCAACAAATACAGTACAGTTTATTTTCAGTTATTTTAGCATTTTCTGTGCTTCTCTTTCATCAGGAAACATGGTACTGGCAAGGAGATTCCTCAGCTGATGCGGTCGTGATGAGTGGTGTGAGATGTTCAGGAACTGAGCTAACTCTGGATCAGTGTCTACATCACGGGAAACACACTGACTGTCCGAAAGGAGGTGGACGCTTCGCTGCCGGGGTCTCTTGTACTCAGAGTAAGAAACTGTAGAATACAAATTATATATACATTCAGAGTGATGTGTAAATGATAAAATGAATGATGATGCTTTAATTCCATTAGCTGCTTCAATTTTGGGGTCCTGGTGTTATTTGTGTTGGTCATGCTGTCATGGCTTACTGGGACACTTGAGTTGTTAATGTTATTAGCAAAATTACTGCTGTGAGGAATGCCTTTGAACTAGAAAAAAAGACTAACTTCATACTATACAGCTTATTTCCTAACTACCAGATCCCTTGTTGTGCTCTCCCTCCCAGCGGCCCCAGACCTGGTTCTTAATGCCCAGGTTGTGGAGCAGACCACCTACCTGGAGGACAGACCCATGTACGCGCTGCAGTGTGCCCACGAGGAGCACTGTCTGTCCAGTACTGCTGAAAAAGCCGACTCCAGCTCTTACCGCCGCCTTCTCCGCTTCTCCTCCCAGATACACAACAATGGCCAGGGAGACTTCAGGCCGCGGGCGGCACATCACTCCTGGATTTGGCATGAGTGTCACAGGTGAGACCGTAACAAGACCTCCAGTGTGTACTTTGCTGCTGCTTTTACAGTAATGACCGTATGAAACCTCTCAAATGATTACACAGGGGTAACTGTTGTTAATTCTCATGCTAAATGTCAAAGTTTAATTAATCATTTGGAAAAAATAAGAGGAAATTACAATGGATTGTATAATGTCTTTGTGAAAGTGAATACAGTCATATGGGATTAAAACTTTTTATTTTTTATATAACATTTAAACACAGCAAATAATTAGTTTCTAACTGTCCTGAAAATCCCTAAATCCCACTAATGCCACTGAGGTCATTTCCCTTTATTCTTGCTTGGCCAAAGGGCCCCGAGTGACATGCAAGAACTGAATAATTAACCACTTTTAAAATTAAGTTATTTCACAATGTGCATAGGCATGGACACAAGTAGGGGTGCTAACGGGGTTGCAGCACCCCCTTAAACTAGGCATTATAAAACCATCAATTGATAAAAAAGTAAAATAAAAAAGTGTGATGCGGACTGGCAGGTGAAAGAGAGAAAGATATATACACTCACCCAAAGGATTATTAGGAACACCTGTTCAATTTCTCATTAATGCAATTATCTAATCAACCAATCACATGGCAGTTGCTTCAATGCATTTAGGGGTGTGGTCCTGGTCAAGACAATCTCCTGAACTCCAAACTGAATGTCAGAATGGGAAAGAAAGGTGATTTAAGCAATTTTGAGCGTGGCATGGTTGTTGGTGCCAGACGGGCCGGTCTGAGTATTTCACAATCTGCTCAGTTACTGGGATTTTCACGTACAACCATTTCTAGGGTTTACAAAGAATGGTGTGAAAAGGGAAAAACATCCAGTATGCGGCAGTCCTGTGGGTGAAAATGCCTTGTTGATGCTAGAGGTCAGAGGAGAATGGGCCGACTGATTCAAGCTGATAGAAGAGCAACTTTGACTGAAATAACCACTCGTTACAACCGAGGTATGCAGCAAAGCATTTGTGAAGCCACAACACGCACAACCTTGAGGCGGATGGGCTACAACAGCAGAAGACCCCACCGGGTACCACTCATCTCCACTACAAATAGGAAAAAGAGGATACAATTTGCAAGAGCGCACCAAAATTGGACAGTAGAAGACTGGAAAAATGTTGCCTGGTCTGATGAGTCTCGATTTCTGTTGAGACATTCAGATGGTAGAGTCAGAATTTGGCTTAAACAGAATGAGAACATGGATCCATCATGCCTTGTTACCACTGTGCAGGCCGGTGGTGGTGGTGTAATGGTGTGGGGGATGTTTTCTTGGCACACTTTAGGCCCCTTAGTGCCAATTGGGCATCGTTTAAATGCCACGGCCTACCTGAGCACTGTTTCTGACCATGTCCATCCCTTTATGGCCACCATGTACCCATCCTCTGATGGCTACTTCCAGCAGGATAATGCACCATGTCACAAAGCTCGAATCATTTCAAATTGGTTTCTTGAACATAACACTGAGTTCACTGTACTAAAATGGCCCCCACAGTCACCAGATCTCAACCCAATAGAGCATCTTTGGGATGTGGTGGAACGGGAGCTTCGTGCCCTGGATGTGCATCCCACAGATCTCCACCAACTGCAAGATGCTATTGTATCAATATGGGCCAACATTTCTAAAGAATGCTTTCAGCACCTTGTTGAATCAATGCCACGTAGAATTAAGGCAGTTCTGAAGGCGAAAGGGGGTCAAACACAGTATTAGTATGGTGTTCCTAATAATCCTTTAGGTGAGTGTGTAGCCTATATACACTATAAATTGATAGATATACTGTGTATAGAGGATGTTTTAACATTGTGTATTTTCTTGCCCAATCCAGACATTACCACAGTATGGAGGTTTTTACACACTATGACTTGATGAGTTTAAACGGCACTAAAGTGGCAGAGGGCCACAAAGCCAGCTTCTGTCTGGAGGACACTCATTGTGACGAGGGTACAGCTTTCTTCCTTCCCTTTTCATTTTTATTGAATACTGTGGCTTTGTGGAGAATTATGCTACTGAGTTCTGGTTTAATGTCATTTCCTCTATTAAGATTTTTTAAACAATACAGTAAAAACATGAAAAACTGACATGTGACATGAAGAAACTATGTTTGATGAAAATATATTAATAAAGCCAGGTCTGAATGGCATAATACCAAAACTTACACTGCTCTGAATGCTGACAGGTATTCAGAAGAGGTATGAATGTGCAAACTTCGGCGCACAGGGCATCACAGTTGGCTGCTGGGACACCTACAGGCATGACATTGACTGTCAGTGGATTGACATCACAGACGTGAAGCCTGGTGACTACATCCTTCAGGTAAACATTTGGCCTGCCAGTCTAGCCATAGTAGATACAGCACATCTGCTGCTGGAAAGATCTCATCTTTCCAGCAGCAGATGTCATCATCAAGACTTTCCTCTGCGTCTGCTTGTGTTTGGCATTCCATCTCTACTGCCAGTAACTAAATCTGAATTAGTTGGTCCATTAGTAGCACTTAAGAAAATGATTTGTATATGTATAAATGGAAGGGAACATTGTTTTCAGACCATTAACAAACACTGTTTTTGCACTCCCAGGTCGTGATAAACCCCAACTATGAGGTTGCAGAATCAGATTACACCAACAACATTATGAAGTGCCGCTCCCGGTATGATGGACATCGGATATGGACATACAGCTGTCATATAGGTGAGACCAAAACCTTAAAAGGATCATAATCTCTTCTGTATTATGGATAAAATAATATTAACAACGTTTATGGCATCAAGTGCAGTGGAGAATGAGGCTGTGTTAAAGCCTATTTGTACTTTTCGTGAAAGGAGAATTCACCTTAAAATGAAATGAAGGCATCTTTCACACTCTAGTCATGGGGGTTTGAACTTATTTGATTCCACAGAATTTGCAATCAAATAATAAATGTGTTTTATACTTTTCACCAGATATTTAAGGTTAGAGTCAGAAATTTAACATGGTTAAGATAATTAACATTTAACACTGTTACTATCTACTGTCCACATCTTGGCAGCACTGTATGTTTATATAACATTTACATAAAACATTGAAACATCTTTAACAAAATGAATCAACTTAATTACCATGTACAGTTTTCATATTTCCATGGGATTGTGCAGCATTTAATGCTACCATCAAGTCTTCTTTTCCCTCAGGCACAAAAGATCATTTCAGGTTAACGTCCCATTTCAATTTGACAATAAAATACTCTCAGCATCTTTTACTGAATACAAAACTCATACACCAGGTAAGATTCATGTTAAATCAATGACAAAATGATACAAAACTGACTTTTCAGTAACAGGTAAAGAGCCCAGCATATAACAAGTCTCTGAAACACAAACTCAGTTTTCTTTCATGTGGAATGAGAAAGAAATTGAACACTGCCTCTGCGTTAACAATCCTAAGGTAGATTTTGTTATCTAGAGGAAACAAATAAATATCAAAAACTGAACATATTATAACTCGCTTATAATACTTTTTAAATGAACTAAAAAATTACAAAATCTTGTCAAGTAAGTTTTTTCCTTTACAACTGTGTCTCTTAACTGGAACGCTGGCACCTGAAAACCATACTTAGTGTTATCATTTTAACAGGTCAGATTCTGTTAATGGATCTACATTATATTTGTCAGCTGGAATTGTGCATTCCATATTATAAATCTACCTGTGACTACAGCGCACAAGGTAATAATTTTGACCAAATCCTGAGAAATAATCTGACGGATTTCAACGTTAAAAAGAATGACTACTTACACAGAGTGATGCAATCAATCCTGCAACACCTGAGCAAGGAGGAAAGAAACGCCTTGCCTGGAATTTTAACACCCTTGAAACGCACTTTCAAGGCAACATGCAATCAAATCAGAACAAGCAAAGAGCTTTTTTCCCCCCAGTGCCTTTTCTATTTTAAATCACCGCTTGCATCGGACTTTCAACAATAATGTCCAACAGGGTGAGGTTCAGCAACAGAACAGACACTTTGAGGCTGGTGGTGATTCACTGTCTTGCTCAAGGACATTTCAGCAGGGGTGGATGTTGCTGATGTGTGGCAGTCAACTCTGAAGAGTCTCCTCCTTCACCATGCAAACCTGCTGCACCAATCAGAGAAGCAGGCAAACTGTCTTGGAAGGTAGTCGTGCTCTTAATAATCAGCTAGCTGTTTGTGGCCACTGTGGAGCTTCTACAGAGGGCCAGTGAACGGAGGCAGAGCTCTGCTGGATCTTTCTGTAGAAAACAGAAAGTTAAGATAATATTTTAAAAACGGTGTCATATCACAACATGGTACAGAATAAAACCTTTGCCAAAAGTTAGTGGACTTTTTTAGACAAACATTTGCTTGATTTTGAGAACAGTCCACTTTACTGTTTCCTAGTTGGGACATCACTGGTCAGCTCATCACGTCGGGGGGGGGGGAGTTATTGTCCAAATGGTGCCATTTTATCAGATCAAAAAGAGTGGCGCCCTCTTAAAGTTAGCAGTGTTTCACCAGGGGCTTCAGAATTTGATTGGTATCATGTTACATAGATTTGCTTTTGTCTTCGTCATCCTTTCCCTGTCTGACTTCACAGGTGGCTCACGGAGTTCAGAAACAGAGGACACGTTCCCAGGATTGCTGACCAACCAGCTTTCACACAGGTAGACCGAAGACGGACAACGCGGACACTCTGACATTAGGGAAGTGTTTATTAATGTTTGACAACCACTAGAGGTGCTGTACTGTTTTGCTTCCTTGGAGCAGTACTGGATTGTTGTTGGGCTCAGGGCTCAACTGGTACAATGGACAATGATTCAATAGGAAAATGCTTGCTTACTTAATCGATTAACCACATTCAGCTATGTGTGGGTTCTTATCGCTTATCGTGTCTTAGTGCCTTTGTTGTCAGTGAAATGAAGGTTTTAACCTGGTGCTTATTGGTAAAGATGTCAGGGAGGGTTGCAGCCAAATAACTTATTCAATCAAATGTGCCAACAGTTGTCTTGTAAGCCAAAGTTTGACCAAAGACTTTGGGAAAAGCCTCATACCAAAAGGCATTAGATGATGTTGGGTTTGCATTGAATGGATGAAAATAGTCGACTGCTAAATGTGGTGCTACAACTGAATCTCGAACTGTATGTTCTTCCCACAAAACAGGTGAATTGAACAGGGGGGTGTTTAAATCACATTTGCTTCCACAGTATTGGATAGTTAAAGGATTTAACTAGTAACGGAAAACAAATGCAGTACATTATTATAATTACTGTAGATAGTGTGTCTTTTTTTCTTTAACTTTCTACAAAGGATTACAACTTGTAACCAAAACTGTAAAATAGGCTACCAAATGTTGGATTTATTTTTAAATCATCTAGGGTGACCAGAGGAGAATGGATGAAATTCGGGACGAGGGACGTGGCTACTGGTACATTCAGTGTCAATGAACATTAACACACGTGAACATCAAAACAACAACGCTAAAATTGCTTATTTTTGTTCATGAAGTCACCTGCCTGTCATTAGGAAAAACACAACTGTGGATATGCAACAGTGGGTAAATCATGATCTTTTACCTGATTTCGATTTTTATTTTATTCATTCATCAGTGCGGTGTCTGTCACATCTGTCTGCGCAACGTGCATGTTGTGTTTCTATAAATAATATCACAGAGTACTGTCTAGACCGGCTCTTTTATGAGCGCCATGAGATAACTGTTGTTGTGATTTGCGCTATATAAATAAAATTGAATTGAAGATCTCTCCGCCGTGGTTGCCTGAAGCTACACTTTCCCAGTCCTCGCAACTGTAACTTCCACTAACCACAAGAAAACAAAAAGAGCAAAAGAGCATGAGTGTTACTTTGTGGCTAGAACATAATAACGCTGTTGACACAATGTACAGATAATCTGTAACTCCAGCTGGAGCAAGAGAACAACACAACGATCAGTATTTAATGATTAATTAGGCTAGAATCAGTCTAATTTTCGTGACAAACCGGACAGGAGTCGGGACAACTTCTCGTAATTCGGGACGGTCCTGAATTTTTCGGGACGTCTGGTCACCCTAACATCATCTGCCACGACCCCTCCAGTGCCGAATACAGAAGATTCATCTATGACAACAGTTGCTTGGATTAGTTTCTTAGAAAAGCTGTTAAGAACATAAATTGTCAGAATTAAACTGACAGGAAATTTGCTTTCTTTTTTTCCCTTCCGGGATTTCATGTTCCATATACTTGAGCTCACTTTAAGAAAAATGTTTTATTTATTGATTTGTTTTCTTGGTTGCTACAGTAGACACATTTTCATCTTCATGATCCATGCATGCCCTCAAGCTTCTTTCTCCGTGAGTTTGGTGATTTTTGTTACATTATTGCTGTCAGGGACTATGATATGATATGGATGTACTGTAAAAGCCACAAATATGTAAGTAAGTAGTATATGTATATGAAAATTCAAGGGTTATGCAAAGGGGTATTTGCTTGCTTGCTACTTGACTGTTTTGTATGCATGGATGAATGTGGAAGAGCATTACATTTTTTAAATAAAAATGGTCAAAGCACATCCCAATTTATATAATGTTTCAGTGTATGGAAATGTTGGTATGAAAGGAACCCAGGATGAAAGAGAGACACAAAGCTGTAACATGACAAAAGTACTGTATATTCTACAGTTAAATATTTTACATGTGCTATCCCAGGTTTGGTGTTCTGATCTCTAGCAATCAAATCACAAGGGCAGTTATAGTTGGACTCAAAGACATAACCACAGTGTTACTAAATGTGACAAGAATCCTTGCATGTGATTAGATAAAAGGCAGCTCCCCCAAAAACTAAAAGCAACAAGAAAGTCATAGTCACAAAGGAACAACGGCCAACCTTCAGGTCACAAATAAAGGTTACTTTGTGGACTTCAAATGCCAAAAACACATCACCTGCATTAGCCAACAGAGTTAGCAATTCCCTTCAAAATCGCTGCACTCTCCCTCGTCCCTGCAGCCCCAAGGCTCTGGTCACCATCCGCTGGGCTACAGCACAGTCTGTCCTGGGACGCTCCTTCACTGGCTGGAGGAACTCTGGAACACAGCACAAACAACCATCTGATCCACATCATCCAGTGTTAAATCAAATTCCCTTTCTGAATACAAAGTGTTACAGCTGTATGCGTTTCCCTGTGCTGTGTCCATGTTTTCTGTCCTTCAGTTCTGCTCTGGGAGTGCTCCAGCTAATTACCAAATAAGGTCCACCTGGCCTTGGAAGGCGGGCTTTAAAAGTTGCTGTGCAAGTGTCAGGAGGGGCCCTTCTTGATATGGGACTGCTGGCCTTGCTGCCGCTCAGCTGGGGCATTTTTGTGTTATGTTCTTGTGTTTTTGGTGTTCTTAATTTATCGTCTAGTTATGTTAATAAATTCCCTTGATTTGGTTGTTTTAAAAGGTGTTTATTTGTGTTGAGTTTGGGTCAGTGTTAGGGTGTTGTTCGCCCCATGTTGCCACCAAAGGGTGGGGCGTAACAAAAGTACCACAGAAGTTGTCAACTAAATTATGGTATGATCTCCCGAACCACAATAGGCAAATTTATTTCAAGTAGCTACAGGGTTCAAATGAAAGTTATCTTACCTGCCCATCTCATGGCTTTGGCTTTGGCCTTTTTACTCCCTTCAGCTAGGGATCTTGTCTTCAGCATCGGATGGCAGATGGAGAGGGCATGGAGTGCTGCATATGACACAATGTATATACACACATTTTTAGTCATTTTCATTCACCTTTTAACCTCAATCCACTACATTCATTGTACAGCGAGGACTCCCACCTGCCGGCTCACTGGAGAAAACCCCCAGGGCATGTGTGTTGTCTATCCACTTGATTTTCATTCCGCCATCACTGAAGCAGACAGGAAAGCACTTAATGAATTTGGTAGCTAGATTAATTGTTTGAGATCTTCTCAATTTACGAGATGGGACATACAGGACGATTTCTCAAATATAAAGTTTTTGGTGTAGAGTAAATACAGAAAAACTTTAAATCTAAAAAATGAATAAACTTAAAGCCATGCAGACAAACTGACAGATGTGTAGAGAAGTTTAGGATCTAAGCCCCCTGCTTGCACCTGTACTCTGTGAAAGCATCCAGGAGGTCCTCTGTTCTGAATATAGCTGGGAAGTCATAGATCTCGATCACGTGGCGAAAGTCATCCGGGTCGATAGTGATACACATGTTCATATATATGGAGTAGTCATTGTGAACATGCTCAATAGAAACAGCCATTGTCTCTTTCAGATGTGCCTTGATCTGATGAGACAAACACAAAATAACTGGTTATATTTTATGGTGCTAATGTGGCCTCAACATGAAAGAGGTTAATGTAATATGAATGTTAATCCAAAATACTTATGTTCAATACATAAGTAATGAACAATGGAAAATATATATTATAATAACTATAGTAATTATATTGACTAAAAAATACATAAAAATAAGTGTGTAGGCTTACCTCTTCAGTTACATCACTGCATGGCACACTAGCAAGGTCTTCCTTGTCCTTCTCCTCATCCTCCAGAGTTATGTTAGCAAAGCAGGACACAGTCTCGTCCCAGACTACAGGCTCAGCTTCCTGAAGCATCAGCACCTGAGGACAAAGTGCTGAACTGTCAGCAACATGGCTGAGGATACCGTCCGCTACACTGGGGAGAGTTTCCTGTCTGGATGTGGATAAGGACTTAGAGTTCTCCGTAGTTTCAGGACAGGAACACGAGTCAGATGAACTGCTGATGCAGCTACAGTTACTTGAGGCTGGACCGGATGACACTTGGTCTGCCGAGGGTCCTTTTGAGTTTTGTAAGGACAGTCTCTCCCGGGCAGCTCGTGGCAGGTAAAGGGGTTTGTCAGGCCTCTTGGGTCCTCGGTTTCGCGATGGGATCAAAGATTTAGGCTTGGCATTGCCCTCCACCTCTTCCCTACTTCTACTTCTTAGGAGCTCTTCACACAAGCTGTTGTTGCTCTCCAATTCACCGTCTTCCTCTACGTCACCCCTACAGAAAAATACAGATGTCTTTACATAGGAACACCCATTTAATATGTTCAACATTATTTAAAAGAATCAGGGATTTAGGAAAACAAACAGCAGCAATGTGGGGGGAAAGTATTATTATTAGATCACTGGAAAAGATCACATACTGAGTAATATGGCAGTATGCGCGCACTACCGAGGTGCCATTGAGCAAGGCACATAACTCCTAACCGTGGCGCTGTGGCTACCAATCAGTCTTCTGACATCTTTACACATCAACTGCATGTATAGGTTTCTCTTGTGCGTGTGTTATAAAGAGTGTAAAGATGATAATAAAGTAATTCTTATTCACAGCCATGAATGTTGACTGTTGGAGCCAAGATTGTTATTGCACATCAAATCTGTCGATAGTTTAGTTACCCATCGTCTATCGTCTGATGATGATTTGAATGCAGATAAGTTTTTTTAAAGCTAATCTGTAGGGTTCTGAGAGTGATAAAAAATGTTTTGCTCTCCACATGGACTGTTTACCTACATGCAACCAACGCCCGCTCAAACATGATTAGTCAATACTACTCTGACTACAAACGGAGAGCAGAATTCTTCTAATACTAAAATCTTGTAAAAGATACGTTATAGAGATTATCTAGGTACAAGCTGTAAAGTTGGTATTAAAACCTACCTTGAATGAACACTTTTCCTTCTTTAAATTTAACTTTAACTGTCAGTCTTAGCTGTTAGTCTGCGTTTCAATCGCATCACATACACCTTTTTAAAATACTGCACAAAAGGTGAATATTTAACTCTTAACATGTCACAATTACATGTATGAACTCCCACCTGATCACAACAAGTCAGTGTAATGGGAATTCCAAACATATTGCATGTACCCTGGACTCGGGGAGACTCATGTGTGATGTGATCTGTGTAAGAGTCACAGTCGAAATATCTCTGTTCTCTGTGTTATCCAGACTTCAGGGACAACGCGTCTCTGTGGGACGATATGATTGACCCTAATCCTGGATAAATAACACGCTCACTCAGCTCACCTCACTCATTCGAGCATACATGTATACAGCATATGTGTGTTGCTGTGAATCCTTCTGCAGAGGATTTGAATAAACTTCACAGAAAGACTGTGTTAGTGTTAGCCTGAGCTGTTTATTTGAAAACTCGAATTGCCATCACATCGGTTTCTAGTAGTTTTTTAGATGCATAAGACCAAAAGTTTCAAAGATAGATTTAAGTTTGGCCAACAATGTGCATATGATCTACTTTCAGTATCTACTTCAAGTCTACGTTCAGTACCTGAGCTCAGAATGGCAGACGACCACCCTACGGCACCAGCTCTCCCCGACTGAGAAGGTGGTGAATTCTGGCCAGTCCTCTATGGTCGTGTGGATCAGGTATCGCAGTCTGCTGGGTAGAGGGGGGAACAGCAGCACACTGCACGGGGACACAGAGGACATGACATCAGAGAAAGACATTAACACATTACACTACACATTTTTAATAAACAAACTTGCTGCTGAGGCTTTAATGTCATTGTTGATAACCTTTATTTAAATAGTCTCATTGAAACCAGGAGGTACAACAGCATGAAAAAACACGGCCAGTGGGAAGTTACACCACAAACACAGACAGTCACACACTAGAGCATGTAAACCTCTTCTCTTTAAAAGGCCCTTTATGAACTTTTTAATGTATCCAATAGATGACCTGTTCAGTATTTAAAGCCTTTCACATGCAAAGTACTGGAAGGCAGTTTACCCAGGTTAGCTGGGGCTGCAGGTACCGCCTTGTGCTACCAGATGTTACAAGAACACAAGCAAAATGCATAACTAGAGAACAATCAGCCAGCATGGATAAGGAGAGAGCCATTGTCTGTGGCCACTGCCTGTAAAACCATTTCCTTTTGGAGGTTGTCTTGCTGATGCCTCGGTAGTGCACCTGTTCTTACTTTCATTTGCACCAAAACAGGTGACACTGATCGCTAATGCTTCCTAACATCATATCCCTGAAGTTTAACTGAGTCCATGCTATACTGTGATGAATAAGTGTTAACAGTGTATATCACAGTTATTTATAAGACTGTACGTCTTTGTCAAGATGACAGGAAGATGCATAATGGAATGATGGGTTCTTCACAATAAAACACTTTTTGTCTGACAAGCAAACATCTGTAAAGTTTCATTAACAGAGTTTAAAACAATCACATGATTAAACTGTAGAAACGTTAAGCTGTACACTTATATGGTCCATTTTCATAATGGTCGTTAACTTACCTGTTGCGGCTGCTCTTCTGTTGGTAAGTTTGCAGCTCATCCTTGACCTGATGCACGAACTGACATTCATGCTTTGGTAGATACCGGTTATCGGGAAATGCCATCAAGACGTGAACGCCAGGGTGGACAGAGAAGGACGGGGCCTGTGGACAGAGTGATGAAGTTCACTTATTACCGACCTAATGTCAGCTTAATTAACAAAATGCAGATTGCGTGTGAGCAGTAGCAACCGTGTGATATGTTTTAACTCCCTAAAACTAACGTTACCAAATCAAAACAAAGCTAGCGTTAGCCGACTTTGGTTAACGTTAACGCACGTGAGGTTAATCGCTGGCTCAAGCTTGTAGTAATTCAACTGGGCTTACCGTGTTGGTTCACGTGCACTATTTGGACTTGGGGTTGTTTTACTGAGGTGCTGTTGACATATGAGCGCAAAGGACTACAATTTAAGTCACAGGCAGCGGTGGTTCAGCATCATTGTAGCCATCATTGTTTAGCTTCCGGAGGCAAAAGGAATAACATATCCGGTCTGTTTTTCAGAATAAAAGCGACACTTACTAATCTAGGTAAACCATACTGAAAAAACTGCAGGTGTTGGTAGGTTTATGTGCTAATAATTATTTAAAACAATTAACTTGTTTTGGAATCCATTTCCCACACATAATACTGCAGTCAGGTTTCTTCAAAGCTTTATGCACTCCGATATTTGAAATAAGGTCAAACACAAGGAGCTCTGCAGACTTCAGGAAAAGGCTATTTATTTAGAACATTTGGAAGAAAAGTACACCAGTTGTATCGAACACCAACTTTTGCAATTATTTGTGGAATTCAGTGTTTAAAGGTCTCTGTGGTGTTTGGTGATAATGAAAAGGGAGAGGACATTCGCAATATAGATACTGAATCTTATGGGAAACGTGACAGAACCATTGACCATGATTTAGGAAACTGATTGCAGTTGTACTATGACACGGCAGAGACAGACATATCTCAAAATGTACTCAGTGATGTTATTATTTTGTGTTAACAGCAAACATGCTCCACACAAAAAGTCACAAAAACTCCAGTTCAGAACTTCCGATGTGTGTTTCACAAGACATGATCCACCCTCGCCCCAAAAATAATCACACTCACACACAGATGCAAAAAACATCTGCCTCAACAAAAACTACAACCAGCATGTTAATAATGTGGAGCACTGCCCATAAAAGAATTGCTGTTTATGGACTGTGACAACAACTCCGTCCCAACCTATTTCTGAATCAGTTCTTGGCGAATACACATGTTATATTATTTGCACTTGCATTTATTACAGTCACATTGGCACCATTCATAAAGACCGGTCTGGATCACCTAGGGCATGATTTATATCGGCACATGTACAAAAAGACTTGAAAACACATTTACAAAACTTAAAAGGGTAGGCAGACGATAGAGTACTTATAAATAACAGAGAAAAGGATCAGATTAAAATTATATACATCCATTCAGGTGAAGCAGATGTCTGAATGTGTGCTGCCAGACAGATGAGGAGTGTCTGTTTCTTTCCCCTATACAGTGAGGTAGAAAGAAAGAAGAAAATTGTGTTAGCATCAACAATAAGCAACAAGTATTGACAATGGAGATTTCAGTGTTCATTTATGTTTTGACTAGCTGGTAGTAAATGCGCTGCTAAGTGAGCATTATGAAATGAGTGAGCACTATGAAATGATCGAATTAAAAGCATTCAGAGATCCGTTTTGTGAAAATCCCTTCATAAAATTGTAATTTCTAGAGTTAAGGGAAAAAACGTCAAATAAGAGGGCCCAAGACTCTTCCAGTCGACCTGACTCTTGATTAAAAATACATAAGTATTTCCATACCTGAATAATTCTTTATCTTTCAGAACCAATACTTCTGTCTTCAAAGATGGTAATTTCAATCTAGAAGATAGCAAGTTAAAGGAAATGCACAGTACTACATTTTACTTATATAATTATCAACAATTGCCTTTTCTTAGCATGCACAAGGTTGCACCAGTTATGTTTAAATGTACTACTGACATTATGGAGTCAAGTACAGTATTTTCTAAGGTTAAGAAGACATTAGTTAGTTTAGAAGTGGTGTGTAAAATTAGGTGCATGTATAACCTGACCAAGCATGGAGAAGGAAATTATTTATAAATGGGCAAGGCAACATTATCAACACCTACCAGTACTCCTAATTTGACAGTATATCAGTATAACTTTAGTAGTTTTCTACCCCACTGTTTACTGTCATATGTCAACACACTACCTAGGACAGTTATGGCTGATCTGGAGATAAATCATTACGAAGACCACTAAAAAACTGAAAATCAAAAAAGCTGACAGCAGATCAGCCTCTTTGTATCACAATCATCAATTATCACAATGTGGACATAGTAATGTGCTGCTATGTAGAACTAAAAAAAACAAACAATACACAGACATACTCGTAGGACAACATACATAATGCCTCCATTAATTAGCCCTGGTGATGCAATTCATCTGACATTAGCTAGGAGAAGGATACGACTCTGAGGCCTCTCTCTATGGGGTCAGTCAGCAGCAAGCCCCTGGGAGCATATATCTTCTCATTCTGGTCCTTAATGTACCTGGTGATCTTCTTCAACACCTGCATACAGAGCGACAGACAGTAGCATACACAGTTAAGATATAGGCTGAGATGTAGATCTGTCAGACCGGCCAGAGACAAAAGTATAAGCTGATGATATAAACAACGTTGGAGCAGTTTTACCTTTTCATAGTGTGTCTCCATACAGAGGAAGATCGTGTAGGCAGTCAGACAAGCTAGGCAGCCCTCCAAATAAGACTTCCCCCCGAGTTTCTCTGCCTCTGCATACAGGTTGTTTAGGGTGTGGATGGTCTCCTCAAACTGCTGCTTATCAAGCTGTAACCACACAGTTTAGACATTACACACAATAGTTTAACATTCAGTCAACCATCACAACGCCCATGTAAACATTGCACATACCCGTGGCTCAAGTTCAGAGGGGAACTTGGTGTGAAACCTGCAGATGGTTCCTGAGCTGTAGTCCCTCTGAACAAACACCTTGGAGGAGACAGCGGGCTGCTGGAGGTCCTGTAAGCTGTGGGTCTGGAAAAACAAGGCTGACTTTCATGAAGAGTAACCAGGACGCCCATGCTAATGTTACACAGGTTTATAACGTTAGCTAATCAGTGTACACACATGCTAACGTGATTAACAAGCTAACAGCTACCACAACATAAACATTTCTTCTTTCTCACTCAGCTGACAGTTGACACTGTTAATAAAACTGTTGTAAATTATGGTTATATTAGAAAATCGTTCAATAATACGATCCATTAGCTAACAACACGTTAGCTTACGTTAGCTGGTCAATCAACGCCGCTGGAAAATATGACAATGTTAGCCTGTATCATAACCCAAATCAATAAATCACCGTAATATGTTAAATATTCAGCCATATAATCACGCGTCGATCTTTAAAATTAAAATCCCAAACCCCCCTTACCTCAGCCATAGTGGACGATTCCCCTGGTGGTACTGCGGCTGCGCACCAATGCTCCACCAGCTCATCCTTTGTTTTCACAATAAAACTGTCCTTTGCGTAGAGGTATTGGTTGTGATTGTACATATTTATGTTTGTGTGTTTTAGTTATTATTATTATCATTATTATTTTTTGTCTCAAATTCCCGTGAGCTGGAATGAGACAGAAACATGAAACTTGCGGGAATAACTGGAAATGGTGTGCATCAGCTTCCATAGAAATATGAACTCAATCGGCCATATGGTGGCGCTATAATTAAGGCTTAAAAATGCTAACTTTGGAGCTCAATGTGCTCTACAAAAAAGCCTCAAGGACTATTAATGTCTGCCTAGAGTTTCTTTCCGCCATTTTGAACTTTTTGAAAATCACATTTTTGACATCTCCGTAGCTCCGATTGCCACCAAATTTTCAGTGAATCATCATTGGATCAAGCCTATTAAAAGTTGTACAAAGCATGTCGATATCTCAATTACTTTTAAAGATATGGACCAATGAACTTTGAAAGGGGCGTGGTTCTGGACATGACAAATCAGCAACCGTAGGGCCGATCATTACAAAACTCACAGGATATGTCCTCATAAGTAAATGAAACATGCCGTGAAAGTTTCATTCAAAGCGAACACCCTGGGGCGCAATAAATGCAAACAAAGTGCAGGGGATAAAACGCAAAACAGGCAACAAAATGCATATTGTTTGTCCAATCAACACAGAACTTCCAGGATATGTCTACATAAGCACCTCACACATACCCTGAAAGTCTCGTTCAAATCCACCACTAGGAGGCGCTATAAATGCATCGTAACTGGACGTGGAATGATACAAATCAGGCTATACACTCACCTAAAGGATTATTAGGAACACCTGTTCAATTTCTCATTAATGCAATCATCTAATCAACCAATCACATGGCAGTTGCTTCAATGCATTTAGGGGTGTGGTCCTGGTCAAGACAATCTCCTGAACTCCAAACTGAATGTCAGAATGGGAAAGAAAGGTGATTTAAGCAATTTGTGGTTGTTGGTGACAGACGGGCCGGTCTGAGTATTTCACAATCTGCTCAGTTACTGGGATTTTCACGTACAACCATTTCTAGGGTTTACAAAGAATGGTGTGAAAAGGAAAAAACATCCAGTATGCGGCAGTCCTGTGGGTGAAAATGCCTTGTTGATGCTAGAGGTCAGAGGAGAATGGGCCGACTGATTCAAGCTGATAGAAGAGCAACTTTGACTGAAATAACCACTCGTTACAACCGAGGTATGCAGCAAAGCATTTGTGAAGCCACAACACGCACAACCTTGAGGCGGATGGGCTACAACAGCAGAAGACCCCACCGGGTACCACTCATCTCCACTACAAATAGAAAAAAGAGGATACAATTTGCAAGAGCGCACCAAAATTGGACAGTTGAAGACTGGAAAAATGTTGCCTGGTCTGATGAGTCTCGATTTCTGTTGAGACATTCAGATGGTAGAGTCAGAATTTGGCGTAAACAGAATGAGAACATGGATCCATCATGCCTTGTTACCACTGTGCAGGCCGGTGGTGGTGGTGTAATGGTGTGGGGGATGTTTTCTTGGCACACTTTAGGCCCCTTAGTGCCAATTGGGCATCGTTTAAATGCCACGGCCTACCTGAGCATTGTTTCTGACCGTGTCCATCCCTTTATGGCCACCATGTACCCATCCTCTGATGGCTACTTCCAGCAGGATAATGCACCATGTCACAAAGCTCGAATCATTTCAAATTGGTTTCTTGAACACGACAATGAGTTCACTGTACTAAAATGGCCCCCACAGTCACCAGATCTCAACCCAATAGAGCATCTTTGGGATGTGGTGGAACGGGAGCTTCGTGCCCTGGATGTGCATCCCACAAATCTCCATCAACTGCAAGATGCTATCCTATCAATATGGGCCAACATTTCTAAAGAATGCTTTCAGCACCTTGTTGAATCAATGCCACGTAGAATTAAGGCAGTTCTGAAGGCGAAAGGGGGTCAAACACAGTATTAGTATGGTGTTCCTAATAATCCGATTGCGGCTATATTCTTTAATATTTTTTATCTTCTTTGACCTGAAGTATTTGCTTTATCTTGTATTTTCCATCTACTATATTTATTGTTATGCCCCAGAATCAGAAAGCAAGCTACGTACGTGTAAAACTTACTTTGAAATAAAGCTAATTTATCAAATGCAATAAAACATTACTAATGTGTTAGATGGATATCTTTTCTTTGCCAGCTTGGAACTTCATGTGGACATACTTCCACATTAACATTTATCTGCCCACCACCACTTAGATGCTAATAATAATAAACTAAGCTGTTGAATCATTTGGCTACAAAGACATTTTCATATAGAATTTGAAACTGCACAGCTTAGTTTTAATAATGCAGCACAAATCAGCCAAATTTAGTACCCTTACTCAATCTGATCTAAATGTTATCAAAAGCCCCACTGGGATATCAAAGTCAGGCTGGTTTAATCCATGGCCACTCAACGGTTTTTACTTATTTAAATAAATTAAAATGCAATGAAATGTGTAGTGTTTCAGTGCGCAGCTTTGCTAAGTGAATATAAACTTATCTACATTCTCATCCATCACAAAATTGGCAGAATATCTAGTTTTATTTTGAAGGCAGATACACCAAAACAGGAAGTCTTTAGTGGTTCTCGGGAAAAATGAAGTCACCCAGCAAAATGTTCATTTTTCAACAAACTTTGAACCCAGTCAGTGGATTGAGGAAGCTGCTTTGAGCACCTCCTAAGTTCAATACAAGCCAGGTGTTATGCCTACCGAGAATAGCGTGCACCTCCCATTACCGCTTTAGGAGGTTATATCATCCTTTGTGGGGTTCAAAGTATATTTTAACATTTACAGTAGTTAATATATTACAATATGAACTAACATTTGAGATTCAGCAAATATGGTGATTACCACATTTGATCAATGTGCAAAACTAAGGGTCTGAAGTGTATCTTGGTGGATGCGTAGTTCACCAGAAGATTGCCACCTGCCGAGATTTGCATCCCCACTTTCTCAGCATACATGACCGTTAACTGCCCGAGAGGTGCATGCAATCAGAATTCGGCACAAACAAAGTTTACACAACATCTGCAAATCAGTGGGCTTCATTCCTCCTTAGTACCCACACATTCAGTATCACTTATAACACATGCAGCTATACCACTCAAGCCAAGAAAAATCCACACAAGGCACAGAGCTAGAGAGACAATTTTATTGAATCACGGTCTTATTTGATTCTTATCTGGTTCTGTTCAGTATTTGAATTAGTCGAACAGACCAAAGCCCATGTCGTCATCTGATTCCTCAGATTCCTCCTTAACCTCCTCCTTGGCAGCAGCTGCTGGAGCTGCAGCAGTTTCAGCAGCTGCTGCAGGTGCTGCGACAGCAGCAAAAGCAGATGGGTCTGCCAGGAAGGCCTTGACCTTTGGAGGACAAAAAAAGGTATGTTAGTTTTCCATTTATGTGAAGCGGTTTCTTGGTAATGCAAAACGTGTCTCAGATTATAGGCTCTAGGACAATTTTGAATCTAAGGGGCTGTCTGAAAAGAGGCATCCTCACTGACCAGAAACACTGAACACATGTTGCTCTTGGCAGCGTGATTAATTCATCACTATACAGGCTTCAACTAAATACATGTCCTGCAGTTTAACTAATGGGGATCAGTTACTGGTCTGATGTGTATACCTTGTCTGCCAGGGGGAAGGAGTAGTCCGTTTCAACAGCGACAGCCAGGACCCTCTTGTAGCCATTGATGATTGAGTGGGGTACAGAGGCCAAAGTGGGATAGCCAATCTCCAGACACACGCTAGCAATGTTCCTCACACCCTAAAGAATGCACAAATTTTATTTAACGAACCAATTTACAGATTAACAACTGGAAATATGACAAGCGATCTTACTGAATTAGTTTTAGTTGCAAGAACAGTTCTTTATACAAAGACTTAATCTCACCTCCAGGAACCTGGCATGCAGAGAAGCCTCTGTAATGTCGAGCACCTCAGGACTGTAAACACTGCCATTATCATACACCTGCTGGATGATCAGGCCGAAGGAGAAGGGTGAGATGTTCAGCATGTTGAGCAGTGTGGCCTCGCTGGCACCAACCTTGTCGCCCGTCTTGATCAGACCGACGTCACTCTGGGGACAGAAATACTGGTTAGTTACTGATGCAAACATTTTTGCTAGACATTCGGTTAGCATCAACATCTGTGTGTTTCACTGTAGGCTGGAACAGTTGCTTCAACAGGACGTCCTGTGTCAGTGAAATAACGCCGTGTAACACTTCCAACTCACCAGGATTTCAATGGTTCCCCTGGAGATCTTGGTGGTGATACCCAGAGCTTTGGAAGAAAGAGGTCTTCTCGGGACCCAGACCAGTGTTCTGGGCTGGTACAGTCACATCACAAGGAGCTATGGCTCCAGCACGGGCAGCTGCAGGTACCTGGGGTATAACAAGTTTATAACAGTTTAGTGTGCCATTTTGCCTAACTTGCATATTAAGGGCAGGCTTGAACGGGTTTCTGGAGGCTCAGCAAGTTTTAAGTTGGATTCTCCTGTTTTCTGTATAAGTGTCTGAAACCTTACGTCCCTGGCAGTCAAGATAGTGACTGACAGGTATAGCGAGGAAACAGGTTACTATCTGCAGGGGGAACGACAAAGCAGCACCAAACAAGCTGCATTGTAACTTATCCTGCACGTCGACTGTGAGAATACTGTTAGACTGTACTGATCAACTTGGTTCCTAGGGTGTTACTGATTGCAGCTGCACATGACCTTCAGAAGTCATGTGCTAGCACTTACTGCTGAATAATGTTTTTATTCAGTTAGACACTTTTCCAAGTTGTTACCATGTACTTACTAAATGTAAATCTACACAATGATGCAAGTGTATATCTATAGAGATGTCATGCATCATAAAATTTTAGCAGCAATCTAGACTCTGGTTGTACAACTAGAAGCACTAGAAGTGGTTGTTCCGTCAGATTTCTCTTGGGCTTTTACCTTGTTGGCCAGCAGCAGGTCCCTGACCTCAGCCAGATCCTCCTTGGTGAAGACAAAGCCCACATTCCCTTTAATGTGGGGCAGGAGCCTGTGAAACCATGAGATTGACTGTTAAATATGTAAGCAGACTGCCATTTCTAAAATGCTGTTAATGTCTGAAACCTTACGTCCCTGGCAGTCAAGATGGTGACAGACAGGTATAGCGAGGAAACAGGTTATTGTTTGCAGGGGGAACGACAAAGCAGTACCACGCAAGCTGCATTGTAACTTATCCTGCTATATAATAACTGGTGGTTCAGAGTAGCAAAAGTAGAGGAAACCATAAACTTACTTCTCCAGAGCAGGATTGTTCTCCAGGTGGCCACGAATGGCTTTGCGCATCATGGTGTTTTTACCCATCAGCACCACAGCCTTGCCACGCAGAGACAGACGGATGGTCTGCATCTGCTTGGAGCCCACATTGTCTGCACCCACAATGAAGCATTTTGGATAGTCATCCAAAAGTTGCTACAGATAAAGAGCATAGTAACGTTAGTAAGTCACAGATAAACAAGACTGAAAGTAACTTACTATGTGTATATTCAATATACACTAAACAAAGATTAGATTATGTGTGAATATGAACTTACATAAGTCAAGTCCTACTTACGATGATTTTCATAAAATAGTTGGACTTCCACGTGGCCCTGTCTTCCCTGGGCATCTTTGCAGTGCTTCCAAGGATCGCTTAACAGCTGGTTTAAAGACAAGGTAGTACCTACAGCCCAAAAATAAAAATACATGTAGTTTAGATACCCAACAGGCAACGACACAATCCTAGATATCCTGTATATCCTGACATGTGGTCGACGGCTAACGTGGCAGGCTAATCGCAGGCTAGCTAAGAACAGGCCGCGCAAACTTAACGTTAAGTCACAACCGTACCTTGAAAGGGGCATAACACATCTTTAAAAGTGCTATAGACGATTTTTCTCAAATATAATCTTGATCTTTATATTAGTGTCTTCGTTTTCGGAAAGCACAAAAGACGAGCCTTACCTTATTCAAAGGGGTCGCGTGAAAGAAAGAGGAAGATGATGGCCGCGAGGAAAATATATACCAAACTGGTGACCAATCACATTGGAGTTACGGCATCAGCTAAACAACTATTGGATGGTTGGTGTGTCAATCACCTCTGTTGCCACACTAGCCAATAAGAAGAATCCATCTCACTACAGCCTACGAGTCACTCAAAGTAGATCACGTGCCAACTAAAAGCAGTAAGCATGGAGTAAAGAAAGGTGTTTCTTTCTTTCAGCCAAGGTTTAAGGTTATGGTAACTCGCAAAGTGAATACCGGTGTTATATCCATATATATGTAGTTAGCTAACATATCTAGAGCAAAGCAATGTTACCGTCGGCTCTACTGCTTCCGTCAGAGGTCTGGAACCACGTTTTTGGCTACCTGTCAGCGGCAGACAAGTTTAGCGTCCGGGCGTCCTGCAAGTATTTCAAAAAACTTGTTGACCACGGATCTCTTTGGAAAGACTGGTCAGTAGTTCTGAGTTTTCAGTATGGCTCTTACAACAGTCAGTTCTGGGCCAGTCTCCGCCGCAGAAGAGTCACAAGTGTGGTGGTGAGGAGCAGCAAAGCTAAGGACTGGAAACAGCTTGCCCTGTCCCTTCCTTCCCTCACCACAGTGGTAATGGACAAAAGCTCTCAAGCGAGCCTCGACTGCTTAAAGGACTTTCCAGATTTGAAGCGTCTGGCTATTAGAAACTGTCGCACTTCTCTTTTGCTAGATGCTTCCACAGTCTGCCGGCCCCAGCAGCTGACCCACCTTAGCATGTGTGATGTTAAATTACCCACTACAGCAATGGGTATCTTCATTTCTGCTGTCTCCCAGTTTGCAAATCTGACACACCTGGTTTGTCATCAGATTGGGATCTCTGAAGAACCCATTTGGATGCTTCAATCCTTACTTAATTGCCTGCCTAAGCTGAAGCACCTCTCATTGTCCATTATGCACATACTGTTCGCCCCTCACAATATTCCCAGAGGAGCACATGGACAAGCTGGTGTCCCAGCCTTGTCCAGTTTGGAACTAATCAGCTGCATGGAGCATCCATTACCAGAAGATGCAATGCGGCTGATGCCTGGCCTGACGAGTCTTGCTGTTTTCTACAGTCACTCAGGTCAGGAGATGCCCCAAAGACGGCCATCACCTGTGGGTCACCTGAAAACATGGCTGAGTGATCTCCCTGAACTGTCAACCCTGGTCATTGTCAAGGGCCCGCCTGTTAAGAAGTATGTCACCTCCATTCCAGCCACAGTGACCAGTCTCACACTGCGTGTTGCAGGATTATCCTCTGTGGACATGGCAGCCGTAGCAGCGCAGGTGCCAAATCTCCTGCACCTCCATATCGACCCCTGGCCCTCACACTTGGGAGCTCACACAGCTCAAATCCCACAACTTTTTCCAAAGCTCAAAACACTCAAACTTCGCCATGAACATGTACCAGAAAAAGATTTCCTACACCTTCACCAGCTGCAGGACCTAGAGTACTTGGAGATTCTTGATAGCCACCCGCACCTCTCTGAGCTTGCTGGCAAGCTCCGAGCGCTCACAGAGTACAGACTTCAGGTCACAATCTCTCCTTTCCAGAGAGATGTGTTGTCTTGTCCTTGTGTTTGTCAGGTATATTGAACTACTTTGTTTTAATAGGCCAGTCTGATTGTAGACATTGTTGTTTGACCACTGGAGAACCAGTTGGGATCAAATTATTGTCTGGGGTTTTGATTTTCAATACAATTTGAATGGGTATTTACTTGAAACTAATACAGACTTAAAAAATTAAATGGCGCTCACGGAGCTTTACCGTGTAGTTTTATTTATTTAGTGACAAGGGGTCACAAAATAAAAGGTATGGGGTCATGAGATAATTAAGAAGATAGAAACATGTTTCTGCTACACAAAATGATATTTAAGTAAGCATCCCTTGGCCAAGCCAAAAGGTTGGGAACCAACTTAAAAGCTGTAGTAAACGTGTAATGTCCTGCATTTGATATACACAGAGTGCACCTTCTGACTTTATTGAACGGGATACAGATTTCAGATTTTCTTCGTGTATAACACTGCTAGTGCGGGACAGCATGCATTTTATTATTCATCACAAGGTGACATATTCTGTTCATTTGCTACAGTCTTGCAAATAATATAAAAACTCAAAGCTGATTTCTTCCACTTAGTGTGTTATAATTCTTTGTGAAAATCCTGTGTGCCAAAGATCTGGTTTAACACAAAAACACTGAATAGTAAAGGTGTGGGCGAAAAGAAAAACCACAAAATCACTTTTCAGACAAAACAATGCCAGAAATAAAGTACTTGTTTTATTTGCAGCAGTAATAATAATCAGTCAGTAATGAAGACCCACATAAGCTTACACCCCACCTACACAAAGAGCCAGTAACATCTATGGCTCATGAGACAATTCAAATGGTAGAAGATGACATGAATGTCTCCGTTTACAAAGCAAAATCCACATAATCTCCTCAACAGTAAAAGGCTTGGATTTTCTCTCATGAACTCTTTGACAGAAGCAAAAACTATAAGGCAGTATACTGTATGCAGATAAATATACATGGGGCTAAATTAACTGTTCATTTCCCCTTGCTACTTCCTGTAAATCTGAATCAGCTACAAGTGTACGCCATGCTGTCTGCTGAATGACGCAGGACAGAAGGTTTCTCCTTGGCTTTTCTATTACAGTGTAAACTTTTGGGTGTTCAGAGTTAAAATGCATCACAGCAGATAAAGCCTCTCCCAGAGTTCAGCCCATAAAGAGTCCAATCACAGGAAAGGTTGAGATCTCCACAGTGTATAAGACCTTATTGCATTGACACATTTGGCACAAGAGCAAACATCCCCTCAAAGTCAAACGATCTGAATGTGAATACTGTGTATTCCCTCCTTGCACACCTATTGATCAAAATTAAAAGAGAAGCAACATTGTCAAAAAAAAATGAAATGAGTAATCACATAGATTTAGCTAAAGGCTTGGCCCAGGCTCTGTGTCGTATTCTGATTCCTGACCAGCTAACACTAACATCCAGCTTCCATCAGTGAGCCACGCGCTGATATCAACTCAGACAGCAGGGTCACAGTTCACGACTCGTAACAAAAATGATAAGGGCTGCGTTTCCTTGGAAGTCTGACACACTGGAATCCAGGCTGGTGCGTGTTTGTGACAACAGGGCAAACTATTGTTAGCCTACATGTCAATAGAGCCAGCTCCTTGCATATCAGTGTGAGCCCAAACAGCTAAAAAATATCTCTAGATTCATCAAAAACAGTGACAAAACACAGCTCCGTCACAAAGTCGAGCATATTACAGGTATATAAATTTAGACTCTGATTGTAAAAGCAACTGGCAGCTAGTGCCACATAAATGAAACCACGCTTCTAATCTTCTAATCCTAAATTGAATTCTTCTGAATTTATACTGTGTGGGCAAATACAGCAGTGAAATCTCCGCTTTTAAACTGGAGAATACAATTAATTTTGTCTTGGCTTGTTTTAAATTGCACCACAAGATCAATATTAATAACCATTGTACATTTACTATCCTTTACTATCCATTTACTATCCTGTCGCAACCGTTAAATTTTATTTGAACATTATTCAAATGTATGTGACACAACACACACTTTGCAATAGGGAAGTAAAAACAAACTCCCAAGTTGCTACAGGGGGAAAAAGTTCAGTGTGATTACTTTCTAATGTTTGATTTCACTTCCGCTGGGAAAAAATGAAAACACAAATGTGAATGTAATGTATGCTGAAACTGAGAAAGCATCTGGGTTCATTTTCATAGTAAAACAGTAGAAAAATAAGGGCTAGCTAATATCTTGCCGACACCTGTAAAACGCACCTTAAGATGGTCTCATCAAGAGATCTGTGGTTAGAGTGTGCAAAGAGTTTGAACTGGTATTTTAAAGAATTGAAGAAGTTCAGTGTGTGTCTGTGTGCATGTACACATGGAGTGTTTTCATTTTAAATGGCACCTCAATAGTTTCCAAAGCTAGAAAAATACATCTTTTTCATAGAGTATTTTCAGTGCTCATTGGCCAAGCACTGGGTATTTAACACTCAACATATTTTGAAACCGCTTAAGTCAACTCTCCATGGTCCATGCAATCAAACAAAACCACCATATGGTGCAAGGTCTTGCCCTGCAATGGGGGAATAAAATCATTTACAAATCGGGCCTCTGAGGACTTCTTAATTTGGCCCTCATATGCTTCTATCTGTACACACACAAGGGGAAATTAATGCATTTTCTTTGCTGCACACACAGGAATAAAATGCTAAATAAAAATCTCTTTGGGCTCTGTTTAAAAACGTCCTTAGCAAAAGTGTGAAATGCCAAGCCTGAGAGGTTGGACAGCCAGGGAAGTCCCTTCAGAGTGAAGGGTCAATGGTCAGAGACATTTCTCACTCTTGTGATGTGATCACAGACTCAGAAAAACACTTCACTGACTCATACATGCTAGACATTTGAGTGCACACTCATCCACACGTGCATTCAGGCACGTAAATAAATGTGTCGACGCGTGTGCACACACACATTTATACACAAACGCACAGTCTAACTGAAGAGTTTAATGAAGCAGCCTTGGCAGTAGGGCTTGTCATTCTGCTCCTTGAAGGTGCCTTTGTTGAGCTGCTTGAGGCAGAAAGCGCACACAAAGTGCTCTGGGTGGAACTTCTTGCCCATGGCAGTGATGCAGCGGCCGGTGATGGGCTTCTGGCAGCCGGAGCACAGCGAGCCGCGCCGCTCGTGGTAGTGCGACTCACAGTACGGCTGGCCCTCGTGGTCAAAGAAGCTGCCGTTTATGAATGGCGTGAAGCACTCCTGGAAAATCAAAAGAGAGGAGGTAGAATTTACGCTGATGGGTTGACACATAGTAGTATGTCCAGACACATTAAAGATGTGTGGAGTGACTCACCCTGCAGACGAAGCATTCAGGGTGCCAGAGTGAGTTTAGAGCAGAGATGTAGTTCTCAAGGATGGCACGGGCACAGCCACCACATTTAGGGGCAAACATGTCAAAGTAGTCCTTTCTGCAGAATGCCTTTCCATCCTTCTCATGGAAACCTAGAGGGCAGCAAAGACACACAGTGACTCACTGTAGGCTTGTTTTAATAATAATCAAAGTTTACAGCGCTTTTTCTACACAAGCCAGGTGTAATTAATTGAGCAGTTGGTACCTTCTGGTCCAAAAAAGGCTCCACACTGGGCACAGAAGAAGTGCTCTGGGTGCCAAGTCTTGTCCAAAGCAGTCACCACTCTCTGTGAAACAAAGGAGACACAAACGGTCAATCATTCACTTCCTGCATAGAAGGTGTGAGCCATAAATGATCGGGAAAAAGGTGATCCCTGACCTTGCTCTAAAAGAACGTCACCATATATTATAAGCATGTAAGTCTGTCATTATGGGAGAAACTAACACAACAGAAAGACAGAGGGCAGGCAAAGTCCACAGAGGCAGTGTGGGAGGTGCAGGAATGCTATGACTGTTACCTCGTGTTTTCCAGGCCTGATAGCATTCAGCTTCAGCTGCAAGCACAGACATACTGTTCGTGTAGCACAAGATTTCACAACATCCACACCTGCTAAGGTTCTGAAGAAGGGCAAGAATTACTGTTACACTGTTACAAACCCCTTTAACATTTGCAAGCACAACTGATTCTCGGCTTTTCCACCAGGGGGTGCAGTGTTGAAAAAGAGCGTTTTTTTGAGGTGGGGCAATGTCAAGCATTCATCATTCATATAGATATTATTTTAGATACAGAGCAACTAAATTGAAAATATTACAACAGGGGATAAAAAATACTGCATGTAAATAAGATAATTCATCAAACAAATGAGGAAATCACAATCAACTCAGATGTTTGACACAATTAAATATAAACACCTATATATACAGTCCAGCATTAAAGATTTCTTTTTATGATTTTCTTTATTTAGAATTGAGAATTGTAGTGTTTCCCTCAGTCCTAGATTATACAATCCCTCCTACACCCCTAGTTAAAACCCCAAAAGCAAGGTTTGACTGTAAACCATTGTCAAAGTCACAAATGACTTACTGCAGACAGAGAGAAAGTAGTGAATTAGGAAACGTTGGCCTTTCTCCAGGTTAATGTCCACTGTCTACTTCCCTTCTAGTACCTCTGGCACTGTGTGTAAGGGTGTGTGCGGGTGAGTGTGTGTAAGAGCAAAGGCTGAAAACCCCCCGATGGGAGTGTGTCACTATGAGGATAAGACTGAGAGCTGATGAGCGAGAGAGGAGAATAGCATGCAGTGAGATGGACATACGAGTTGGTTAGTCTGCGCAAGGCAACTAGAAGTCCCTTTACTTGTAGTGCATCTAGTGCTGTGTGTGTGTGTGTGTGTGTGTGTGTGCGCATGCCTGACTAATCAACTGTCTGCTTGAGAAATAAAGGCAATTTCCGACATGTAGTGATTTTTCCAGTAAGGCCTTAATCCATTAAGTTATGAATAAATAAATATCATTATCATTACCAGGCTAGTGTGTGTGTGTGTGTGTGTGTGTGTGTGTGTGTTAATGTATGCATTACTAACATCCAGTATGGGTCCATTACAGTAGTGGCATCGCGGTGAGAACAGGCTGTGGTAGTCTTTCTCACAGTAAGGCTGCCCATCCCGCTCAAAGAAGTTCCTGGAGCCTATCTCCTCCTGGCAGTGGGTGCACACAAAGTGCTCGGGGTGCCACGTTCTGCCCATGGCAGTCACCACCTGGTGTGGGGAGACACAGTGCATTAAATTGAAATGAGCGTCTAAGGAAAAGACCTGGCTCAGCAGAGAAAATCGCTGCAGCCTTGCATGCAAGAAGCAAAGCGGATGCTGCAAACAGCAGCAGATGCAGGACTTATGACTCAATGTTTAAAGACTGACCATTTTACACATTTATGGTTATATTTTCAAAATCATCCCACTCAATGTCAGCTGGATCATGATTCACAGAAAACAATATGTATGCGCTTAAACAGAAGTCTCAAAGTAAGTAGGTAAATGCAATAAAACACAGAATAAAAGCTTCACGTTTTATAGTGTACATATTGGTTGCCAGTTAAATAACAGCTGAATTGTTGATAGATTGCCTGGCTTGGACCTTAAGCAGTCAGCACAGCCTGAGATATGTGGAGTAGCCTGTCTGACTTGGACAAATACATCTGTGTGTGAAAGCTTCCTTTCCTCACCTTTTCAACAACAACAACAAAAAAAAGCTGATGATGTTTTGAAAGCCAATTCGGTAATCCCATGATTGTTTTGTATATATATACCACAGAAATCATGTGTGCACGTGTATCTACAAGCATGCAAGATTAAATTCAGTATGTGCACCAATTGAAGTCTTATTTAAAAGAGTATATGACTCAGTGTTATCCTTACCTGCCCAACAATGGGTTTCTTGCAGGCTCCGCAGACACCTTTAGCCACCGTCTGGACTCCAAGTCTGTTGAGGTCCGACTGCAGGCTTCCCAGCATGTTGTCCAGCTTGTTGGCTGGTTTGGGGGGACCGGTGGGAGAAGTCTTTCCTTGGGACTGAATCTGATAGAGATGGAAGACCAAAGTGGCTTCACTATATCATTCTGATTTATGCCAGGTTGACAAACACTTCGATAAACAGCATTGCAGTTAATACTTCTTTGCGGAAGGGTATGGCAGTCAGCAGTCTTGAATCAGATCCACAGTTAGTGTTGCAGTCATAGTTTGTAACATAATTGTTTGCGTGGATCAACTGTTCCGTCAGTGTTCCTGTGTTCAGCATATGTTCTCATCATTTTGGATGATTTTTTTGGACTTACCTCCTTGATGTATTACATACATTTTTAACCTAATATAATTATTTGAAGTAAATGCCTTTGTAATTCTTTTGCTACAATATTCTCTCCCTGAATTGCTGGTAGTACAACAAGAGAACAATTTCGATGGTGGTCTCCTCTTTCAGCTAGACAGAGAACAGACAGAGAGAAAATACCAAGACAAGCCATGGACAAAATATGTTCACATCATCAACCCTAATGCTTGTCTGCAGTCTTTGATGAAGACTTTCTTATATCAACATTGTGTGTGTGAATGTGTCCGGCTACTGTAATGTAAGCAAACACAGACCTTTTTAGATGATGTGGTTATTGGAGCTTCATGACTTTTACATTCCTCTGAGAGAGAAAATAGTGCCTCTGCTCCCTCACACTCACACGCAAAATGACCCAGCTTACATTTGACCAAATAAAATAGCCAGGCATCTCACTGGGCCTTTGACCTGAATGCAATTATACTCTTGTAGTCATATCAATCTACTATTCTACAAGTCTTTACCGAAACTACTCCAAAAAAGACACCATGGATTCTAAAAGAGGTGACGGAACATGGCATTCAACTTCAACATGCTGGTATCTAACCTAGTGGGACCTGTTGACGGAAGTCCTGTGGGAGATGCTATAATTGTGGTGGTAACTGTGCTGTCATGTGGCAGATTAAGTTTCAGTTGCACTGCGAGCCTACCATTCCTGCGCATGGCAGGACAGTTAGTGTAACGGGAACATGGCAGGGGAGGCAGGGGGTTTCACTCCTCATGCCTGCAAGCTCTTAAATTCTCCACTCCACTCTGAACTCACAGCCCTTAGTGCCGTCAGATGTCAGAATTAGAAAAAGGACTCTCTACTCTCTGTAGCCTGAATATCAGCACCACTCATAACCTGAACTGACTGGATCTCAGACAAAGCTTAAAGAGGTTACCTGTTGCAACTTGCCATGAATGGACTCCAGTGGTCAAAAACAGAGCCAATGACCAGACAAATTATATAGATCACATAAATACAGAGTAGCATACAACATTGCAACTGCTTGGATTTGAGCCAAATAACCTGCAAACACACGCAAGTAAAACAACTCAACGTGTAAAAGAAAGTGGCCGATAGAAAGTGGGAAGAGAGTATGAGGTGATCCGTGCCTGCATTGGTGGGAAGATGGGGTCGTACTCGGTCTGACAACCCACTGAAACAAAGACCTTGGGAGGCGGAGGTGGCGTGATGGGCTTGGGAGGGGGGCTAGGTGACGGAGGGGGCTGGACAGAGGGAGCCGTGGGCTCCTTGGGGGGAGGAGTGGGCTCCTTTGGGGGAGGAGGGGTAGGTTCTCGAGGAGGGGGAGGGGTGGGAGGGGGAGGAGGTAGTGGCGGAGGAGTCTGCTTAACTGGGGGTGGCTTTTTGGGTGCTGGGGGAGATTGCGGAGGGGGGAGGACTTTTCTCTGTGGGGCAGGTGATTCTGGAGGGATGACGATCTGGGGGAAAGAAGGAAAAAGGAAACAGGAAAGAGAGGAGAACAAACAGATCACATACAAAAACAAAGGTCAGAATGAGGAAAAGGAAATGGTAATAGAAACAAACTGAACTGTTTAAATTGACTGCCAAAGACAAATAAATTTTTATGGCAATGTAATGAAACATTATATGTTATATATTTAATATTTATATTTTTTGACCATAGGCCAGCCAATCATAAACTAAAGCATTAGAGGGTCAGATCAGTTTCAACTCTTGGTTTAATGTGGTCCCAGAATAGCAGTGACTACCACTGACCCCTGCTGTGCGCCTCTAATGTCTACCTTATCCACAGATGGATGGGCGCCTTCTTCCCGTGTTCGCTGTGGGTTGGACATGACAATGACTCCCTCTGTCATCCAATCATCTGGCTGTTGTTTACGCCTGCGCTCCACTCTCCCTATTCCCAGTTTCCCCTGTAGCTCCTCAATGAGTCGGTCTTGCGAGTTGCTCTTATTCACAATAATAGGTCCCATTTTACGTCGCAACATTCCCTCTCTGAACATTGGATGGACATTGGAGGTCTCTTTGGTGCGGCGGATAACCGACTTGAGCTGGAGAGTAGATGATACAAGGAGGTGTGGGAAGCTGGGGTTGTGCCAATCAACCGAAAGTCCATGTTGGGTCACAAGCACAAGCACGACAAGCCCAGCACAAGAGGTCTCATTCAAGCGGCAAAAATGCTCAAGCTCTGGCTCCAGAATATACTTTTGTTTTGTCAGGCTACTCGTGTATGCAGTCAAATGGGTTTGCAGAAACCAAGCACAGGCCTCCATTCCATTCAAGGTCATTCTCTACTGTCAAATCTACTTAAAACTACTAAACTCAGGTATCTGTGGTACTGCATGCTGGATAGCTAAAGTCGAGACAACATACAGTAGGTCTATCCCAAAATGCTTACACATAAGTCTGCACGTGCCAAACCATTAATTAATCACATGTGCACGTTCTTAGGGCATAAATGCATTAGCAAAAAAAGAAAAATTTCCACCCTACTGTTTTTACATCGACATCATCGGTGGTTAAAACACATTCTTTGCATCAACCATTGGTTGCCTAAACATGACAGGCCAGGCCCTGTGACTAACATAGCAATGTCGACTGAGGCGAGTAGAGGCGTGAGGAAACATCCCTTTGAGCAAAGCTTTCAACATCAGTCACAAGTCTCAACAGGGAGATTTTTCCCTCAAGCCATTTTGCAATTGCTTTGCAATGACACCACATGCATCACACCACATAGACGGAGGAATTTCTTGTCATCAAGACACTTTTTTGTGTTTTTGTACTTTTGCACAGTTCCCAAAACAAGCTGGTTTCAGCAACTAAAGATACATTCTGCTTGAACAATTATCTGACACAGCTGTTCTGCCATTATTGTCAGAGATAATTAATATCTTAGGCCACATGATGAAATAGAAAGACCACATGGGGTATTAAAGGTTTATGCCAGCAGCTTATTTTGGGAGAGTCAAGTTGAGCGTCCTACTTGGCCTGAAGCAGATAGTCGCTCGACAGCAGAGGGCTGCTGTGTGGGCAGTTCCAGAGTTGCATCTGGTGTCCCAGGGCAGGTGGAGGGGGTGAAACACTCATCCATCCAGCTGGACTCAGTCATGGGTGTAAGGGTTCCCTCTCGGCTAAGATCAGGGTAAATTCCGTCTTCCTCCTCCCAAGATCTGTCTTCGTCGTCAGGCATAACAGAGGCAGGTGGCTGGTACTCACTCAGTTGGGTGGTTTCAGGGGCTAAGAGTCTGTCTAAAGCATCATCCAATAAAGGCTCGCGGCATGGCCATGTTGGCAGTATTTCACCTCCCTGTTTTTCTATTGCAGGGGAAGGCAGGCTATTTGATGATACAGGGGCAAATGGAACAGGTGAAGCTCTGGGACTGCTGGTGTCCGGAACTGTGTATGTTTTTCTGATGGTTGAAGCAGGACTCTTGGGAACTGCAGATTCACTCTTTGGAACTGTTATTGGACTTGACAGCTTTGCGGGTATTGCTGAGCAAACATTCTTTGACAGTGTTATAGGACTAGAACTCTTGGGCACACTTGCTATACTAGAGATATTAGGGACTGTCACAGGACTTGCAATCTTTGGAACTGGACTTGAAAGTTTTGGAATTGACACTGGACTAGTACTCTTGGGAACAGCTTCTGGACTAGCACTCTTTGGGATGGTTACTGGACTAGGGATATTTGGAGACGGTCAGTGGACTTGCGCTTTTTGGAACTGGACTTGAAAGCCTTAGAACTGTAGCATTCTTTGCAGCAGCTTCTGGACTAGGACTTATAGGAACTGGACTGTAGCTTTTAGGGATTGGGCTTGGACTCTTGTAAGGTTGACTCAGATTGGCGCATTTAAGATCAGGTGGACTAGGACTCTGGGCTCTAAAAATGGGACTTGGGTTTATAGAAACAGTAACAGGACTAGGGCTCTTGGAAACAATTACTGGACTGAAGCTCCTGGCAGTGGGTACTGGACTAGAACTCTTTCCAAGTGGACTTGAGACTTTACTAGCAGAAACTTTAATGACTGACATATGTGTAGGGCTACTGACTTCAGATTGACTGGGAGGTTTCACGGTACTAGAGATACTGAGGCTTTCCACATGAGAGATCTCAGAGGTGACACTGCCACCGTCATCTATCTGATGGATCTGGGAGTACTGAAGACTCTTGGACGATGCAGTTACCACAGTGGGACCAGCTGACAATGTAGGGGCTGAACAACCATCTTCATCAATATGTAGTTCCAAGGGAAGAGGGGTACAGGAGGGAGTAGTGTAACTACAAGATAGAAGAGTATCCACTGAACCAATATTAGGATTTATGGATGAGGCCGTTACTGCTTGGACAACTGGTGAACCAGCTACCAATGAAGAATCTGCCTCCTCCTGATTCACAGACAACTGAGAGCCAGACTGAATCCGGTGCAATAATGTTATGATTGCAATGTCCAAACAAAGACAAGACATACACAGCAGTAGAGAAAAGAGAAAGACATTTAGAATTAAGGGAATGAACAGAAAGCTGTCTCACACAGAAAGCAAAGAAGAGGTAGAGTTCACTCAAATATCTTAAAGTAATCCTTCCTAAAATACTGCAAAAAATTAATTCAAAATGAAAAAAAGTTTATTTGAAAAAATTAACTCTTGATTGTTGCCCTCGGACATGCAGAGGACAGACGCATCAAATCTCAGAAATGACTAGAATTAACACTTCTTTGACAAAGTCAAAGCAACAAAACAAAACAAAAATTGAACAAGAATTAAGCTAAAAGCTGGTTGTCAATTACTGGTTGTATCGAAAATATTTTGTTCAAATAAACAAAAGCAGGTCCAAAATAAAAGGCAGGTTAAAAAATCTTCAGTTGAAGTAAATAAAAGAAGCAGCCACTACATTTGTGCCACTGCAACTTGCAAAAGTTTATGATTGTAAGCAAAATCAATGTACACAGTAAAACTGCAGAACATCTGTTCAAGGAAAACTTTAATATTTCTATTGGGCAATGTTGTTTTCAAAGCAATCCAGTTGACATTACAAAACCACTAATATGATAAAGACACTGAATAAAATCAGTTTGATGATCTATGCAGTTAATTTAAGAGTCGTGCAAACCCCTAAACATCTGCAGCACAGCCCTAAACAGTACAAAGTGGGCAAACCCAATGGCCCAAAATCTACCCACTGGTGAACCATACTCACATTGCTTTGGACTTTGAAGTCAGACAGGGAGGCCATTAGCTCATCCAGCTCTCGTGTGGCAGAGGAGGCAGACATCCTGGCCTGCTGCTGTGCTGGTGTTTCCTCTTGTCCATCTGTTTGTTTGTCTGACACAACCAACGGTGTAGGACTAAAGAAGAAAAGAACAAAGTCAACAAAATGTATGGGTAGAACATTCCTGGGGCCTCATTACAGAAACCTCTTACATCTGAAATCCTGTCTTTTATCAGTTTAGGGTTTGTGGTATTACAGAAACATGTTTCCTAACTGCATTCAGGAAATTTCTGTGTTGCTTTAAAGAGGTGGTATTATGCTCATTTTCAGGTTCAAAATCCTATTTAGGGGTTGTACCAGAACACCATATTTTTTTGTCATACTGCAGATTGCTGCAGCTCCTCTTTTCAACATGTGTGTTCATTTTAGCTGTGGAGTGATACATCTTGTTTGTAAATGATCTTTGTTGGGAGTTGCACATGCGGAGTTCATAGTTAAGGACTACTAGCCAATCAGAAGCAGAGAATGGCAGGCCAATGAAAAGCCAGTAAACACGGCTTTGTTTCAGCTGTACATGTTGCCGACCAGCTTGGCAACATGAAAGAGTTTCAGAGTGGTGAGTTATTAATCTGTAACAAAAGTATCTTTCATCCATGAAGTTTTAACTGAGCTCTTTCTCTACATCATAGTAACAACTTTATGTCCACTGAGTGTCTGGAGGGTACCCAGTGTTTGGAAGTGAGAGGAGGTGTGTGCTGCAGCTCAGTGTTTTTCCACTGGTGTTTTTGAGGGCGTGTTGGACTAGCCGCTTGGCGAGCGTTCTATGACGCGCATTTAGCTTTCATCCCTATGTCGTCACAGGGATGAAATACCACCTCTTTAATCGGTTGTCGCTTACATGGGTGCGGGCACAGAACTTTCCAGCTCATCCAGAAGTCTCTCTACACTTGGTCGTACATCTCCTACTCCTCGAGCTGCAGCACTGCGTTTGGGCTTCTCCAATGCAGGTGGAGGAGCCTTGCCTGCAACTCCATTCTCATGGATATGGTGGATGACGCTGCTGGCAGGCAGCGGAGGAGCTGCTTCTTCTATTACAGAAAGAAAAGCTGAATTAATGTCCTTCATGGATCCACAGTGCACAGTTTTAATATATAGCAAACTCCAAAACATTGTATTTTGCAGTGGAGAGAGGTGAAATCTCTGTGCAACACCACAAAAACAGCAGTGCCCAATTTAGATAATGACATCTGAATTCTTCAGCCAAGGAGAGAGAGATCATTTTATAAACTGTAATGTAATCTCTTTCTGTACCTTCTGTGGGGAAGGCAGGGGTGCTCTGCTGGACAGCGTTGAGCTCCAACAGCAGGCGGTCCAGCTCAGACAGGTTGCTGCCCAAGGATGAGTTCATGGCAACAGCTGATGACTCACTACTCTTCTGCTTATTAGGGAAACTGTACAGAGTAGAGAGAAGAACCAATATTTATCATCTGACAATGTTGCTATAATTTGACACTGGCGTCATTTGGACAGTGTCTCTGACTCACAGATAAGGTCAAAAGTCAAAAAGGCTATTTCTAATCTAATGTTTTGTGTGTGTGTGTGTGTGTGTGTGTCAAATAGAGACATTATGTTCCCACTTTTATTGGCCTACTTTAACTGGCAAAATATGGCAGAGACTTCTCACAACCATAATGCAAAGTTATCTATATTCCCATAGAGTTCCCTGTTTATAAACTGTTGATCCAAATAACATTCTCCCAAGGCCTACCTGTAAACGTGGTCCTCTCCACCGATGGGTTGTGTTGGACTGCTGCTATCTCTAGACCAGGGACTTCTCTGAGCTGAGCTGAAGGACTGAGGAGAAAAGGTGAAGTCACTATAGAGTTTTCGGAAGACTATATTCGCAAATGGACACTTTCATGAGTAAATTAAATAATTTTTTTATATGTCACTTGCCATGGGCATATACAGTAACGTGTATTGTATGCATTTACCTCTGTTTCATCCAGTCCGTTTAGGGTCTGCTCAGAGGGAGTGGATGGGACTTGGGATGGAGAGCAGATGTCTGGCTGGGTCTGACTCCCCACAGGGAAGGAGTAGGCGGTCTCGTCAGACAGGAAGAGAGGATGCTTGGCAATGTGGGATGTTGTGGACTCAAGGTCCGCCAACAAAGCATCTGCAGAAATACAAAGCAAAGATTTTATCATCTCTCTGAAACTAATTATATGCTCAGATAGGGTGGGGGTGGGAGGGCATTGTCTACCATGAGACAACAGTGATTTGTCAAATGATGTAGATTTCCCTCTACCATTACTAATAAGGTGACTCTCCATTTAATATCTCGCGTTGTATTTGGCCAACAATGTTGCAAATCCGTAAGCAGAGGGCTTCAGGGCAACATTAAATTTACAGGATTTTTGCATCAGTGGGATCAAGAAACTTCATTTTCAGGTATCTAATTTAATGCATTAGCCTAAAATAGACACTCTCATCTGATTTCAATAATTGGTTTCTCAGTGAAATGTCTAGAAAATATATACTATATCATAATATTAATCATCATTGAAATATTAAATTATGTAAATACCCATCCCTTCCAATGTTAGAATACACCACTGCATATCTAGTACGTAGCACGGCAAAATTTCTTGCAACTACCAAGTTCCATTTGTGTAAACACAGGATCAAATAATTACAGTGTCTTTCACAATCGGTCAAACACTTGTGCTCTGTGGAGTTGTAAAAGTTGAATCATGGCCACTCCTTTGGTTACTCATTGACCCTCGTCTGCCTGGAGCCTTGACTCTTAAATCCAAGAGCCGCTGTCAAGTCTGCAACCAGGTATACATGCTCATATTTACCATGTACACGGCAACAGCTACCACCTCTGCATGAAGGGGTCATTTAGTAATTTGAGAGGAACACGGGCCAAGAAAACAACTACTAATTTAGCAGTCCTAACCCGTAGGAAGAAGGACACATAACATTATAGAGGATTTAATGAAGAGAGCAGACTGTATTACTGAATACTTGGGCTTATTTTAGCGCGCTCACTCACACCAGCAGTGTTTAATTTCTCTTGCAGAATTTCACATGTCCTAAAAAAAAATTAAAACCCTCAATTTAACAAACTTGCTCTGACATGAAATGTCGTATATGAACAAACTATCAGTACAAAATTACTGTTTTACAATTAATGAAACATTTTCCATTAAATACCAATATATTTGAGGCGGTTCAGGACAATTGCCAATATGAAGTTCATTAACTAATGTTAAATTCTAAAAGCAAATAAAGCAAAACTGAAGAAACCATAGTTAAATGTACAGCACAACTCCATCAAGTTTTCTTTATAATCGCAGAAAAACTGAAAATTATTCAAATTTCACTGAGTTTTTTACATTCCACACATAAGTACTGAAATATTGCCAGTATTGCTAAGATGTACCAAACACCAACCACAGCAAAGCCGCATCCTGAACTAAAGACGTGGGGCACGAAAGACAAAACCAAAGCATATGTAATGCATATGTATGGAGATGAGACGTACCTTAGAACAAGACAAGACGTTACACCCAGGGAAGGGAAGAGGAGATAATACAGGGAAAGAATAAGTGGAGGAGGAAGAGGGCAACCCAAACAGACTGTCTGCCAGGCAGGAACTGCCTTTCTTAACTCTACCATCAGCAATAAGAGAGCAAGAGACACAGGGGGGAGGGTGGGGGTGCAACTGAGAGCAGAGGGTCAGGGCAGAGAGGAGAAGGGGGGGTTCAAATTAATGGTAACGGGTTAGGTTCACCCCTACTGCTATGCCAGCTCCAACATAGCTGCCTGAAAGCTCAAGTAAGAGATACTACTCACGTAAATGACGACCCACTGAATACAGTCTCTGAGGACGGAACTGTCCAACTTTCGCAGTCTGAGCACGTTACAGCAAATTAAGTAAACACAAGCCGTTGTGAAATGAGGAAAGTTGAGAGCAAGTAGAGATCTTATCAGCAGAGGCAAGCCCAACAAAGGGAGTGGTTTCACAAAGGTATATAAAGGTAGAATCAGCCCCTCCTGTCAGTGCACACTCTGCTTAGGTTACTGATCACTCACTTTTTACCGTATGTTACTGTAATATGTTACATTACATGAAGTCTTTAAGTACAATACAGATACAGATAATCAAGTTTCCAGTGAAATATAAGACTAACAACAAATATACATTTTTAACCTGAAAAGGAACTCCAGGTATCCCAGAGTATCATCAGTACTGAACTAACTGTAGAGTACAGTCCAGTAACTTGCTGCAACATTTCCCAGACTGAGAGGAGACACAGCAGAAGCAGAACCTGATCAATAGCAGATCCACTTAGCCAACATGCATGGTTAGCATGATTAGCATGGCTAACATGCCATTTGACTAGGTTTCACTGCAGAGACTCCAATCAGGACACAGAAGCCCGAGCACATTCCACAGAGCTTCATTATGGATACAGGACAGTCCAATGTTTACACTACAGCAGCCAGCTCAGGGTGTGTGCGTGTGTGTGTGTGTGTGTGTCCTCATCTCTTACTTGATAGTAGCAAAAAACACACCCGCAGAAGTAAAGAGACAGAAACAAAACAACTGTCATTCGTTCGAGTTCATACCAAGTATGGCATGTGATGAGACCTGCCATTCAAAGAAGTTTCAAACCATCCAAAGGACAGGTGCACTCAACGCTACAGTCTCTGGTCTGCTTCTGGTCCAGCAGAAGGGGAAGTCAACAAGATTACATACTTATTTTAACACTTTCCGTGTTTAAAACAAGGTTAAAACAAGTTTAAAGCTAAAACAATGTCCCCATGATGCAGTAGATTTTTATTGCTCACAGTCCAGTGATAAAGTGATTTTTTAAGCACGGCTCTGAAATACTGCATAAATAATATGTACGCGTATCTGAAGGCCTCAGTACATTTCTGCTGCTGATGAACAAAGTTTTACTGCAGCTGGTGGAGACCTCAGTCAACAGATGTTAGTCCAGATGGTTTACACAAGATGGTATACAGATGTTAATCAACTTAGCTCTCGAGCTGAACTGGCTTTAACCCTACTTATGAAGCACGGCTGCTCTAAAACAGAGTTACGTTAAAACGCTAACCTCCTAGCTAAATGAAATATAGTCTGTTTGTATCCATATTTCAAACACACCACTGCCTAACTTTATTGTGAAAGAGGCCTTGCATCAAAATGAGGCAAGTTAATTGAAACCAACAGCTCATTTCCTTCAACAAAGTGGATGGAATACAGTCCTGTAATTTAGAGGATAAAGGCTAAACATAAAATACGGAAACTAGCAGCTTCGGGGTTGCCTTTTGTTCACTGAACACTGTGTGCTGCAAGGCATTCTCTGGCCCATCCACAAACTACACAAACACACAGAGGTGTGTCATCCTCCTCTGCCAAGAGAACATACCGTGATACACAAACTCTAGTGCAAAGCACAGCTCCCCAGTGACCAAAAATGGAACTACAGTAAAATGAGGAACTCAAAAGAGACAACCAAATGCTCAAACATAAAAATGAGGCTCCTAAATCATACGTATCCTTTATGAGAAGAGGCAAGAACTTTTGGAGATAACTTTTCTTGATCATGTATTTTTGGGAAATGCATGTAGGAGGGGATGAAACTTCAGTATGATGTGTTATAAGAACAAAGCTATGCAAAACCTTCACAGACCCAAGTTCCTGAGAAGCAGGCAGTTGTGAGAGTGTGACGGATCTACTCCTGCCTGCCTACCTAAAATAGGCCACGTCCACATCTAACAAACCACCATCAATTACACACAGTGCGTCCTCTTCATTTACAGCTAATGCGCAAAGAAGAAACACCAGCATTCTGTTAGCTTCCATGTCCACAACACTAAATGTGACATGGCAGGGCACAGCTGGGCTCAAACAATGAGGAATGGCGGTGGGAGTGGCAAGAGAGATAGCGAGTGGAACTGGTAAGTGTGTGTGTGTGGCGCAGCAGACGAATCCTCAGAGGCTAAAATGTGGGTTGACGCAGATTAAGGAGACTCCCTTCCTCCCAGATGAATGGTGTGCATTTTAATTACACAAACGCTGCTCCGCATGGGGTTCATTACAGGAAAGAGAGAGAGTTAAAAAAGAGGACTGAAAATGCCTGAAGAAAAAGACAGGGAAATTAGAAATGAAAGAGGGGAGTGGTATGGAAAGGAAACCCTTTGAAGAGTCAAGTATGTGAACAGCAAAGGGAAGAGCAGATGTTGGATCAGCACTCAAAGTGCAACCTTTCACAGCTGAAATCAACATAAAACATAAATATAACTGAGACAAAGCAATCCTGGAGCACTACATTCACTCTATGAGGTTTGATCTAGGCTATATAAGTCCTGGATGTCAGCAGAAGCAAGCCTCCATTATCCCTGACAGGAAATCCTGCCTGATTGACAGTGCGCACACTGCTTGAGCCCCTATCAGTGTTGACCAGTGCATAGAGTGAATCAATGCTGTCTACTACTCAACACATCAGCTGGTAGCGGTTCGTTTCAGGAAATAGGTCCTATCAAACCTGCAGGGGGTGATGTCGAGTTGTGTGTGTGAGAGCTGAGCATACTCCCGGCGTTTTTTTTCTAAAAAAGGGCTGCAGGTATACAGAGCAGGCTTTATCTGTGAGGTTCATAAATGCCAAGGCATTTGCTGAGATATGAGCTGACGCCAAAAGTGCAACTAACAGGATGAACATAGGCTGCAAGATTCTGCCTGTGCCGCAGGTATACCTGTTTTCTCTGACCTTGTTTCTGCATCTCTCTTCCCTCATTCCTTTAATTTCTCTCCCTCTGTATCTGATGTGCTGCAAGGTGCACGCAGGCTGATATGAATTCCTGACATGCCACAGCTCGTCTTGCAAATATGAGAGAAAGAGTGAGAGAAAGGGGAGAAATGCGAGGTGCACACCAGCTGAACAAGAGAGAATCAGATGACAGAAAAGGGGGGGGGGGGAGGGCAAGATAGGACAGGTGAAAGAAAACAAAATGTCAGCTGTTATACAAAGACATTTCGTATATAATCCTGTTTACGGAAAAAAGGTGTCTGAATGTAATATTTTAAGACTGAACACGTAAATACAATCTCTATTGTGAGGAAACAACCTTCAGTTCCTAGTCTGTGAGTGTACGTCGACATGAAGTGACAGCTTTTCATGTTGTCTTGAGAGAGATGGCCTTTCAATGTGACACAAGCTGACAGACCATCACAGAGATGATGAATCCCTTACTTTGCTTCCACCAGAAGGAGAAAAAAAAAGAAATCAGGACAAGATAGGCGCACATGCACTTACACTTTACTCCCCTCTGGGCTCGTGTTAGACAGCAGAAGGACTGTGCCTGTGTTCATTTGGAGCGCTTCAGCGGGCACACAAAATTAAATCACACTGGAAACACACACACATACATACAGGTGCACCAGCAGAACAACAACTGTGCACACAGGTGCCTCTCAGCTTGGCTGTCTACACATACCAGAGACAGACTGAAACATCTAGGCCCACTATAAATACATTCCCGCCTGACCCTGACCTGTGGGAGCAGAGACATACAGTAGATGATGGATGGCCATGCCGGTCAAAGCAACAGTAAGACATTACAGACCACCCAACCAGCCTATACTATATATTACATTACATGTACAGTACCTCTACATGGTACAAAGAAGAGCCTGGTTGGGGTTTCCTTATGTAAAGATCAATGAAGTTCTAATGCTACAAATGTTATTAAATGGAAATGGCACCACGGCCCACACTTTCAATTACGTCATAGAATACGACTGCTTACGTAGCAGCTGGTACCCCACTCTAAACTATTCAATACAATTACAGCAAGTCTATTTAGTAGTACGCAATACAAAACTTAATACCGGACTTAGGCCCACAAAATGTCCTTAGTCCTGATGAAAGACACTGCCAGAGGCATTGTGAATATTATGACTTAAAGCAGCAGTTGGTCACAGTTGAACATTTAATGCAAAACCTTTAGTGTCTCTCTCGGCTGCTCCCTAACCCCGGCCCCTATTGCCGCCATTTGTCTTTTCAAAGACACCCGTCTAACGTTTCGTGGCCCATGGGAGAGTGCACCAGACTTCTGAGGCAGCTTCAACAATTAACAGCGGGATGAGAGGCTAGCACACCACTGTCCCCAAGTTATTCCCCGCTGTTTGTCATCATGCCACTCATCAATACAAGCGCCATGTCACAATGAGCCCGAAGCTCTGTGTGATGCCCGGACATGTTCACACGTGTTTTGTACTATACACTGTTGGCAAAGGTTATTTCATTGGTGGTGTTTGTTTCTTAGCCACTGTGTTTGCAAAACTCTGAATCCACACTGAAGATATTGAGCTTGACTGAGTGAGAGCATGCGCAAGGGGCCGCGCAGTAGGTTCACAAGGAGGGATTTACACCGTGTTAGAGACTCCTCCTGGCTCTGATTGGTTGTTTTGTTCAGGGAACAGTGGGTTCATGCAAAAAGCATTAGGAGCAGTAAAAGCAGCCAGAGGAACCTGATTTTTTCACAGATTATCTGTCTCATGTACTAATGTCTGTATTAATCATGGATGTCGTGTCCATGACGTCACCCATAGGTTTAGGGTGACCAGACGTCCCGAAAAATTCAGGACAGTCCTGAAATACGAGCAGTTGTCCAGAGTCCTCTCCTGTTTGTCCCGAAAATTAGAATAAACCTGAGTTTGGCTAAATTATAGCCTAATACAACATTAAATAGCCTTTCATTTGATACGAAACATTCTTTTAGTGTTACCCACATATGGGCAATGTTCTGCCCTCCAGCAGGGACTGCAGGGTATCGTGGACACTGTGTCAAAAGAGTTATTGCCACAAAATAACACGCATGCTCTTTCCCCTTTTTTATTTTCTAGTGTATTTGAAGATAGTGGAAGATACAGTCACAAGGACAGGCGAAGTGTAGCTTCAGGCAGCCACGGAGGATCTGACCTGAATTTCACCTGTTGTCATCTGGTCACCCTACACAGGTTTCTGAATAGCTCAATGTCCCAGGTGGCTCCAGACCATCTTGGCGCCTAATTTAATATAGGCTAATGGACGAGTTATATAAAAAATTCCCAAATTTCAGCTTATGACAGAATGCTTCAACAAAAAACATCAACTTCACAAATCACGGGCCGTTCTCAGGTAAAGATGCATACCATATATGGGCGGCCCCAGTTTCATTTCAGCCAGGAGACCTTTTGTTGCATGTCGTACCCCTATCGCTCCCCATGTTTCCCGTCTGTATCTTGGCTGTATATGCACAGACTAGATTCAAAAAAGGGCACAGTGCCAGCAGTGTATATTACCAGCCCAGCAACAAATGGCAGACAGAAAACGTTAGCAACTTGCTGGTGAACATAGTGGAACATTTAGCAGCTAAAGACCCAGATACCGCCCAACACAAGTGACATTTGATTGCAGAAATAGGCCAGAGTTTGACACCTCATCTCTGATCATTTCCACCCACAAAGTAACACCCTTCCAGCCAGCTGGTGAGACTGCTTTCCCCCTTTTGATCTTCCTTGCACCTGCTCAGAATTACTGCAAGAGAGAACCAGAAATTCAAAATGTCTTGAATCCCTAATAACATGCTATACTTTCTTTTAAATTGTTACTTTGTGCAGCTCAAGAGCAATACATGCAAATGATTACTCTATGTGATCACTCTGAAGGGCATATGTTTGTATTGTCAAGCACTTGTGGTTATTAACATGCATGTTTTTCTTCCTGTTGGTGTTCAGTCACTTGTGAGTATTTGCCCGCTTTTTTTTTTTTTTCACTATTTTTTAAACTTTTTTAAAAACTATTTCAATTGTTCTGTTATGGCTTGTACAAACCAGCTGTCCACATGGATAAGGAACTGAATCAGTAAATTTGACTAAAATCATTAAAGGAGTTGTGAATGCATGAATAATGTATCAACGTCTATCTACATATTACTACAGGAACTAAGACAGAGTATCCGTAACTAAAACATTACCAGGCAAACGATAAAATGCACTCTCCTCTCCCACCTACCTCCCCTTTGTTATTCCCCGCAGTGAGGCTTACTGAGGAACACAGAGGTAGTCTGTGGGCACAAAGGCTTTCTTGTGGTTTACTCGTTGACCCTGTGGTTATTTTGAGCATCTGTCTGCATGAAACAGTGGTGAAAGCACTAGTAGGGTGCATTTATTAAAGATGGTGTGCACGATTGCTCATTTTGGGTGTTTTGTGGATTTGCAAAAATGAGGTAAATGTGTTTTGGTATTCTGCATTTGACTGAAAATAACCTGAATATATCACATGCACAGAGTCAAAAGGAAGAGAAAACTTAAATAATGGCAAGTGGAAGTGAAACTCTCCACCTTTATTTCATGCCTGCTCTCACAAAAACAATAGGCTTTTGGACAGTAACAAAAAAATCTTATCTCAAGGTCAATTTACTAGCTTTTTCTGGATGGCTTCTTCATACTCCATCCGTTGATTAAGACTATGAGATGCGTTCAGAAGGTGTGGGGGAATGCCTTTAAGAGGATCTTAAGTTAAGAGAGTTTGTTTGTCAAACTACTAAGACAAGAATTACACACTTGATTTCTGAGCCTGCTACGATAATTACACCAAACCCGGAAGTGGCAGAAAATAAATGGATGTATGGACGATCTTTCCCCCTTCCTCTGATCAGTTCTGTTTGGTTCTGTCTTCTCTGGGTTGAAGTAGGCCACAGCACCAAAACAAGCTGCTCTTTGTCCCCCTCCGGCGGGGCAAGGACAGAGGGAAGAGGTTGGAGAGGAGGGTTTGTGAGGTCGACAAAGCAGGCCAAATCATTCCACTGGAAAACAGTCAGAGCTCGGTGTGGGTGCCAGAACCTGCATATGTGTGTGCATGTGTGTAAACTCTTGTTAAGCCTGCACCCCTATAAACCCGACCTAAGCATTACTGATGCTGTCATTAACCCAAGCGGGGTCTAGATCGGGCTTCCTGAATGATCCTCCTTAACAAGCTAGATGCTGGTTGTAAATCCAACTAAAGCACAAGCAATCTGAAACACACACACAGACATATATTCGTGCTCACTTTCGCTCACATGCGCACACTCACTTGTCCTCCACCTCCCACCACGTCCCACTTCATCAAAGGCCTTCATTGTGGTGGCTTTATATCCCAAATAGGGCAGTACCAGCAGTGTGTTAGTGACTATTTAAACCTGCGCCGAGGCCAGAGGGAACATGCTGGGCACAAACCCATTTCCTAATAATACAGCGATGTGTTATCTAAGCCTGCAGCCACGCCAACCATACAACCTCACTGAAAAATGACATTTAGAAGCCAATTAGAGGGAAGCCTGAAAAGCCATGCAGGTGTATTTGAAAGGCCATCTGACATTGTAAGAGCTCCATTTCATATGACAAATACGCATTCATGGAACCGGGGGACTATTTTAACCACAGTGCCCTTTCACCGGGGTTGATTTGTGTTTGTGATACCATTCGAATTTTGCAATTACTGCGGCATCTTTACCATCTATGCAAAACTGTTGTACCAGCTGTTTTCTTCACAACTTGCGTCAGAGGATCAGCGGCGTCGCATCAAGTGAGCTGTCAGTCACTGTCACTTTGTCACTGAATCTCACAAAGTCAGCAGGGAACTCAATTCATCAGAGCACAAGAGGAGGGTGGAAGGCTGATAGCAGCTTTAGGCGCATTCAGTATATACCTCATACATGATACAACATGTGTTATATCTGCACCTTATTTTGCTCCATTTCTTTGCTGACAGCATGCTACATCAAGCTAATGAGCTGTTCTGGTTGCCTGGAAAACAGCAAAACTACAAACAAATCTTAATAAGACCAAAAAGCAAACCAGTTCCTTCTGCTCACATTAGGGAAGTCACCAAAAATAGGTCACAATGAGGCATGTCCACAAGTTTGCATGACTAACATGTCTGGGACCTACAGTGGGCTATTCTGTTGGGTAGCAGCAAAGAATCCTCCTGACCGCCGCTACAACGGAGAGGTCACTAAGGGCACTTCCTGTCACGAAACATGTGTCTAGCTGGACGAGAAACTTCCCAGTAAAAAGGGCTCATTGAGCTCAGCTGACAAAAAGCTGGACTGAGGACCATGACTGGCACATGCAGTAACTATACTGTGTGACATGCTGGACTACACAGAACCTAACCACAGCCAGATTTTACTTGAATCCCCATGCACTGAAATATGTTTTTTTGGCTTGCTTTTCCGCATAAACCCTGGCTCCAAAACCCAACAGTAGGAATTCTGATATCGACCCTGCAGGCTGTTGTTATGGTGCGCTGAGCCCATGAGAGATGCCATGACGGTTGGCTGAGTGTAGAGCTGCCACTGCTTAGTCAGCTTCCCCTTTAGAGCTGTCTGTCCACACCAGCAGTCTGTGATCAGGAGCGGTTATGAGTGTTTGGTGTGTGTGTGTGTGTGTGGGGGTTGTTTTTTTTGTGTGTGCATACACCATATGTTTCAAAGCCCTGCAGCATTTTCATTTTAAAGTCAAACAGATGGACAAACGCTGGAGGAGATACAGGGGATTCTCACAAGCCTTCAAATGCTACATTGATTCTGTGTGTGATTTACATGCATGAGTCAAACGCAAGGGGCTTATCATCTAGTGTAGGCTTGCCCCTTGTTGCATTAAGTTGAGGGTTACTTATGATGTAATTTGCAAGAACAACTTGCCAGATTTTTGAGCGCAAGTCAACTGAAGGGTTGTTTTTGATGATGGGAACTTCAGTCCAAGTCCAGACTGACTTTACAACTTAAAAGTACTCCAGTGATTTAGTATTGCTATCTATAAAATGGGGGGATTTGCAAGATACAGAAAGAATTGTCATAATTAAGCAGCAGAGAAATTCTGACTTTTAGTCACTAGTGTGCGTCAAGCTGCAGAAACCCTGGACCCTATACTTACCATAAAGCAACTTTTGGTAAAACCTCCTGCTTGGTAAATGCTCAGGTCTTTTAAGAAAATCCACACCCTCAATATGTAACTCATGTCACTCATGTAGTTCAACATTTTGGAAAATGACCTTATTCGCTTTTGTGGCGAGAAAATTGATCCCACGCTGATGTCTTTTGTATGCTAAATACATAGCTGGAGCTGCAGCCGGTTAACTTAGCTTAGCACATGGAGTGGAAACTGGGGGAAACAGCTAGCCTGTCTCTGTCCTAAGGTAACAACATATGCCTACCAGCAACTCTACAGATCACTGATAAACATATTATATCTTGTTTGCTTCATCTGTACAGGAAACCAAGTGTAAAAATGACGTGTTGTGGTTTAATCGAGGGGTTTATGAGCCTGGGAACCAAGAAATTGAGTATCCGTGGGCTGTCTGACAACTGGTACCAGCCAAGGAATAGTCAGGCACATGACAATTGATTTAAAGTCTCTCCCCATGGACGAAGGGGAAAATTGTTCTTCGTATCAACAAAATGTAAAAGTCATATTTGCTATTTTGCTACTGACTGTGACTTTTAAACAAAGTTATGAATTTTCCAAAACAGATTTCTTCGAAAAATGAACTTTAATTATTACTCTGTGGGCACTGTGTTAGTGATCCATCACTGTATCATAATTTAAATAAAGAAGAAGGTTGTAGAAAATAACAGTGACTGTAAGGCAGAGAAGATATTATAGGTTATTATACAAACTGTGTCCCTGATAGAGTGAAAAACTACCACTCAGGCATAAATGACATCCGTGTAACAAGGAGTATGTAGAGGAAATGTCAAATGTCCACATGTGAGCTGTCTGGAGTTTCTTTTGGTGTATGCACAATGAACAAACCTAAATTTAGACTCGGTGGAGTATCTAGGTTGCATCAAATCTCATTTGGTGTTAGTAAAGAACTACTTTGCCCACGCCCACTCCATAAGTGACATTTCTAACACTGTAGCTGCTGTGCTGACAAGGCTCTGGGGAATCACTTCACTTCAAATGATGCCACTAAAGCGACAGTAAAACAAATCAGCGAGAGAGAAACAGAACAGTTACTGTATTCGCAGACATTAAAAGGAAATACTGAAAGGTACTGCAGCTCAAAGTCAGTTAAAGGAAGTTAACTTTGGAGGCTATTTGACATTCATGTCTTGTTGGTGCAGGCCCTGAGCAGTGAAGCAAGGAGCAACGCTTGGCAGCACTGATGGCTGAGTAGGGGAGGTCAATGAAAGTTTGCCTCAAAACATGCTACAGCAGCGAAACTGCAAAGGTTGCATAAATAAAAGCAGACACAAATGACATAAATCCATGTCTAGCATAATAAAAGAAAGCTTTTGTCTCCAACTTCCAATTCTGACTTTCATTACTGACTGGAGTTAAAAACCTGACGATTGCAGATCAAGGCAATCAAGTGTCCCAATCTGACTTGATCCAAATCTTTCTGAAGGCTAATCTGCTCCCATGCAAAACTCAGCCATCTTTAAACTGTCGATAGATTGCAGCCTGCAGCTTCCCATGTGGTTCACCACAGGAATGGTGGGGACAGGGTAGAGAGAGAGAGAGAGAGAGAGAGAGAGAGAGAGAGGGAGGGTGGGGCAGTGCAGTGTTTAAGGAGGATACATTTTGGCTGAGGCCCAATCCCTGCTTGTGGGCCTGATCCACCCCAACACCCTGCCAGTGAGCAGCGCTAGCCTGCTCCCACAGCTGGTGTTGAAGGCAGCATGAGGATATAGCAAATTGAGTGTGTGCACATGTGCGGATCAGAAGAAAGATGCTTTTAGGAAGAAAGCGAACCTGCCAGTCAGAGCCACTGCCTTCATGTCATGGGTGTTGGGGCAACACGGGAATAGAGAAGAATTGAAAAACAGGAGTGAGGGAAATGGGAAAAGAGGGGTGTTTGCTGGTTGGTGGAAGGTCTCTAAGCGCTGCTGGCTTAGCACTTGAATAGAAGGATTCCTCTGTTAAAAATACATGCAGGTTTCGTCGTCCTCTCCGGGGTCTGAGATGCATGACTCCTTGCACTGCCTCACTTCAGCTCTTCGGGAGGTGCTTCTTTAGCTCCACGGCTGCATTTAAAACCATTTTAAAATTTCAAGAGAATTTTGTGTGCCACATTTTTACAGGTGTCTGCTGAAACGATGACAGAATTTACAACCCCGTGACATGGCAATTACAGTCGGTTGTGTAACACTCTTTTTTAAGCAGCTACTTTAAAGAAGGCCCTTCGCCCCATGTAAGCTGAGAAGGTATCCATCCATTTTGACTGGATTTAGAATCGCCAATATTCTTGGCACAGTCTCACGCTCACCACCAAGCTAGAGTCAGCCAGAGAACTGGGTTTTGGTCCAAACTGGATATCTCCAGGTGTTCTGCTGTAGTTTTTTTGAATTGTATTATAAAAAATGCATAACATAGCCAGTCTCAATAGCCTTGTCCTGTCGGAAATGGGGATGATATGTTTTCATACTGTAGAACAGAGCTGTATCTGCAATCCAATAGCAAGTCCACCAGCAGATCACACTTGTTGGATGGTTTTTACATTTAACATTCATCATCTTTGAGTTTATGAATGCATTTGGGAGGTTTTTAGCATCCAGTCCAACTCTTTCAATGCACGACGTCCCGCTAAACTTAACCTTACAGTTGCCAACATAGAACTCAAAGCCTTGTAAACACAAACTGTGCAGTCAATGCTTAAACTTAATTTAAAAATAAAACACTCTGCTCCTGATGGCACTGTGCAAGCTACCTTACAACAGAGGCATCCTTCTGTTTTTCATTACGCTTCACACTTTTACATCAGGGAAAGGGGTCTGCATATACTGAAATAAACTCGCAACTCTTATTCATACCACTCCATGCAGTGCTACACAGGAACAAGAAATCCACTGCAAGAATTTGGAACCACTAAAATAATAGCAAATGAACTGAGAGGGAATCTGCAGTGTTGTATATTGTGTGCATCAAGAACAATGTGCTGAGCTCTACACACCCTTCCTGTCACCACCACCTGCCCTCAGGCATTACATTCTCTGCTGTCACCAAGTGTGCCATAATTCACTGAGTTAAGCTCATCTTTACAGGCAGGAGGAGGACAGCACAGCTCTCCGGGCTTCATCTGCTGCTGAGCGTGTGTGCAAACACAGCAGTGGTGTGACAATTGGCGGAAATCAGGGCCGAATTCAGGCTTTAAAACTGCAGGGGGCTTAAAACGGGCTACTACTGATCATCCAACGAATGAAATAACTCAGTGTTTTTATCAGAAGCCACTCTTGCTGACATCCCACCTGCAGCATTGGCAGTTATGTAATCCTGACAATCACCTGGAGGGGATCAATAGGTCAGTGTCTCATCAAATGTCAAATGACCCGTGGTCTATAACGTATGTATTTCTACCAATTTTCAGCATGGAAAAGTTGGGGGAGCCCTGCAGCAGCAGCCTATCGTGTCTCGTTGGTGTGGAGGAATTGTATGAGGAGTTAACGTTAATTCGCCCACAAACACAGCCAATGCACCGGCCAGAGCACTGTGTCCTCTCTAACACATGCTTTACTTTACAGCTGATTAATTAGGCTAATTATCGCAATGAGCCTGGTTCCAGTGTGTTTCTCTCCCTCTCTCTCTCTCTCCCTCCCTCTCTCTCTCACACACACACACTCGCGCTGTGTAAATGTTGCGTTCACGGCGAGCGAACTTACCTAAATCATCCATGTTGGCCGGAAATCGTTCCAGTGCTGAGAACCGGACCGGTCCTCCTCTGTCGATCACAGCTGGACTGGGAGCGGCGGATTCGGCTCCCTAAACGCCAAATCTCCGGTCAGAGATGTCCCTCGGTGAACGCGGTGAAGTTTTCAAGTTCCCCTGCTGCTCGACGAGCCTCAGACACACTCACTAACACACACATAGCCTGCCGTCCCCCCTCCGGAGTCTCAGCAGTCCACATCCAGCCCCCTGCCTGCCCACCAGCCCCTCCACACAGGGACCAGCGACATCTAGCGGCAGAGAGTAGCACTGAACAGACTTAGGGCTACAGTATATTAAACTATAGTTCACTTAATGGTGTAGTTGGCTGTTCAAACACCACATGTGTGTTTGGAAAGAGATTCTTATAAACTGAGACTGGGTGAAAACACACATAGGGCCTGTTGTTCACCTTCTGGACAGGAATCTGAGCCTGTAACGTTAGAGGATGCGGCGTACAGTCTGTGGAGATTCTCCAGGAATGATTGTAAACAGTGGGTGTATGGAGCTAGTCCTGTAGACACCGTCAAAAGGAAATTCATAATAAAACAATAAAAAGAATAAAAAATAAAGCACAGGAAAAATTGTTATTTGTGTGTCAATAATTATATGCGGCCAAAAAAATGATCTCTATACTGTAGTTTCACTCCAAGTAGGATCACAGAGTTAATTTGCACAATGTCTTTACCACCTACAAAGTTCTTCTATGTTTGGCAGTGACAGACTGGGGGGGGGGGGGTGGCCCTGGCATTAAACAACATTCCACAGCTCAAGGGCCGCTCTTCAGAAGCAAGCACCTGCTCAAATGTTTTATACAAGAAGCTTGAGTCAAAAGCTAATCTAAAATAAGATCATTTAGACTCACACCCTCATAACAAATCACCAATTTATATGCTGACAACAACAATGAAAGAAAACAGCACTGTGTGTTTCGATGGCTAACTAAAGGCTGTCTGGATGTGAGGAGTAGTCAGCATCAAAAATCATCTAATCAATCTCATTCAATCGATTCGTAGACCTGAACTGATTTGTGTTTGCTAAAGCTTTAGACAAAATTTTAAGTGAGCCAGACTCATAACCTCTATATTATGTACATTTGAATTTGTTATGTTGTCATAGTGCCATCTATGGGTGAAATGCCATCATCATTTTGCAGGATTTGCACCTGGCTTCTAAAATTAACTGCAATAACTTTAATTATTTAATATTTAATTGACCTTTTTTTATAAAAATTTGACAACATTTAATATAGGTGGAGCAAAAGTGCAAAAAAAACAAAAATCAAAGTTGTTTAGGGTAACAGCTTGAATCGAGGAATCCAGAAAAAGACATTTTCTTCTAGTTTCACAGTACAGGAGTAATGAGCAAAAATTAAGAACATGTAAATGGACACATGTAGCTAGCTATACAGAGTTGACCCATTATCCAAACAGACAAGATAAAAAAGAAAATCATAGAACAGAAAAAAGCTAATAGGCCCTTCAGACCCTGCGTCCACTGTGATTGACTTCCTTTGTTATTGGTTTAAATTACTTTATAGTTTCACTTTTGCCCAGTAACTAAAAAGACTCTAGCCTGCTTTTTGATTTCATGAAATCACAGAAGGCCTAGAATTACATAAACATGAAGCTTATAACATGAAAGTTAACACAACCATTTCAATCATAAAACATGTTTTTGCTTTCCAATAAATCCTTGGATTTGAGGTATGAGAAGGAATATGCTGGAGGGCCAAGTTTAAATTTAGATATGTGGTGGTAGAAACTGAATTTATAGATATAGACCATTCACAACTGTATGTTATATTTGAGATGTATCCAAATGAAGTAACTCAACCTCTGAACCCATATGAACATTACGTTACGTGCCCACTGAGTTTGACCTGATGGCAGATATGACCAACTTTATACGCTCTGTAAGCTTACAGCTAGTCTGTTCAAGGGATGTCAGAACACTAACTGGCCTGAAAAACGGGTGTACATTTAAATAGGAAGGGATTTTTGATTTCATTTTGATGTAACAACCTTTGAGTAAAAACAACAAAACAGAAAAGAATACCCTGGGTTTAGTAGCAATGAAAAGCTTTTACAGATGTGCAATGCAATAGAAGCTAAATACAGATACTACACTAACTCTAATGAACGAGGAGTGAACTGACAACTTCCCCATTTCTGTCACAGCAAAAGTCATCTATCCCTGAACACACATTCAGCACAAAACGACTGTTCTCAGAAAATTCATCCATCATTTCTCAATAGACTAAATGCCACTTGAGAACTGTATTAAATCTCAATATAAACCTCTGCGAGAGAGCGTTAATTGCAACCTCAGCACACTGTGAAATGCTTCACCTGATCAATGATGGTGTAATATTCCTATAATATTACTACAGGGGATGTGTGTGGTGCTCAGCAGTGAGATTATAGTGACCTTATTGTGGCTTTACATAGGATTTTTATGTCATCTCAACTAGACCTCTGTGGAAGCTATCATTTTTATCTTGCTGCATGATAATTTGTAGGTTTGCACTTAGGAATTACTTGTGATTGCGTTGTGGACACTGTGGATGGATGCCCATTTGATTTATTTCGTCTTTTATTTTCCTCAATGGCCGCCAGGGGGTATTCATGTACAACAAGACATTCAGATTCAGTGAGTCACCACTCGGGTAGGCTGACGATGGTCTTTTCAATAATGTTCTTTTTTTTTCACCTTTTATTTCAGTGCCTATATGTCCCAGAAATGTTTGGCTCTATTTTTACTTTCACTTCCAACCTGATCTTAATAATTTTTAGGATTTATTATTGTTATTCTATTCTCTGTTTACATTGTTACTCAAATGATCCCGGCACTTCAACAGTAAATATTCACAGACCCTTTTAGAATGTTTGTGTTTGAAACTGAGAAATGCTGCAGCTTCAGTATTAGGAAGAATATAAAAATATTTCTCTTCGGAGTGAGATTTTCTCCCAGCTAGATTTAATTTGGATTTCACTCCACGTTCTGCAGGTAGGTCATTATCCTCTGATATGGTAATGCCAAAACTTTATATGATTATTTGCCAAGCTACTAATCACTGACTTCATACTGAATTGTGACATGTCTTTAGATCAAAATGGCTGCAGGCATTTTAAAGGAGCATTACAACTTGCAGGAGAAAAACAACCAAAATGAGAAACTCATCAGGCAGAAGAAGGATCACTTGGTCTCTGTGCATAGGGAGGTAAACTACTAGACTGACATATACTGTACTCTGAAACTTTGGCCACTGAAGGGTCTTGTCTAAAGATCAAAGGGATTTTTAGTCTGTTTCACCTTTAACCAATTTTAAATGAGTTAATATTATGATCATTATATTCCTGTTGCAGTTGAGATTATCTTTAATTCTGTTTTTGTTGCGGTTATTATATATTATATGAATATGTAGTCACAGTAATAGTAATATGCGATACCTGTAATAGCAGACGCTGTAGAAGTTTGTGGTGTAATACTAGTTTGTTTTATAAAGAGGTAGGCTGCTATTTGTGATCATACATTAAGGTCAGATATGAACAGCGTTAGTGTTCAACCAAATCATTCCATGTTATTATTTACTTACCAGCCCATGGATTGGAATAGATAGTGCTGCACTGTTAAAAAAACGGGAGGAGACTGTGTATTGGAAGGGCTTCTGTTTCTTCACTGTTTAAAACATCTGAATTTGAAGCCCTTTCAACACCCTTAAAGCAGAAAGTCAGCACTTTAAATTCACAGTCAATATTCCATTTCAAATCCAATGTACATTGTATGTATTGTGTCTCTTTCCCTGCGTGGCTCCAGATAACTGAGGCCGAGAGCAAGATTCAAGAGAAATTAACAGTCCCAGGTGGCATTCAGAAACAACAAGGGAAAAACAGCCGCCAGAGAAAACATATCCACATCTTAGAGGATAAACTTAACCAGGTAATAATGCAAATAAAAAAACATAATCTTGATCCTGACTTTGCTTATAACACACCTTCATGCTACTGTAACAGTGGCAACTTCATTCAAGGCCCTACCCATTTAATGAGTGCATTAAAGGGGTAATTCAGCATTGTGGGGAAACAAACTTACTTGCTTACTTGCTGAACGTTAGATTGATACCAATCTCACGTCTGCCTGTCAAATTTAAAGCTACAACCAAGAGACGATTAGCTTAGCTTAGCATAAAGACTGAAAGCACTGGGCGCATTATGTGCTAGAGAAGACTCCAGGAAGTCACTGCACCCAGCCAAGAAATAGTCCAGCAACTCCATGTAAAACCACAACTGATATGTTAGTGAGTTAGAGGTCCTAGTACTATAGGTGGATTTGTTGTCTACGCACTGAGCCAGGCAAGATGAATTCCGCATGTTTCCAGTCTCAGTGCTAAGCAATCTAACAGGCTACTGTCTATAGCCTTATATTTAATGAACAGATGTTGGAGGGGAATCAGTCTCTTTATCTAGCACTTGAAAAGAGAATAAACATATTCCCACCAAAATGTAAAACTATTCCTTAATCACAAGCCCTAATTTTATCCTTCCCTCATCTTCTGCAGGACACTATTAAGTTTGATGAGTTGCTATGCAACAACACGGAGTACCGTGAACAAATTGATCACCTGCTGCACCAGATAGGCATAGGGAGCAATATCGAAGAGAAGTATAACAGCCAGTTGGCTATACAGCGAAACATCATGGAGAAACTGGGGGAGACGCTCGACCTTGCTGCCCAACAGAGGTGAATTCACATGTTTGTGTGCATGTGGAAAACTTGAAGAAAAAAAACGTATTGTATTGGTAGGGTTGAGCCATGATATTCTGATCTGAAATATGATCTGTACTTATGTTGCGCTATGCTACAGGTCAGAGGCCGAGAACCGAATGCTGGAGGCGAGGGAGAGCATCGATGTGGAGACAGTTCAGTTCACCAAGAGACAGATGCAGCTGAAGACCCTCATCAAGCACAATGCCAAACTGCACACTTTCATGGAGCGGAAGCTCCAGGAAATTATTCCTGTGGAAGACAATGAAGACTCCAAGATGAGAAGTATAATATTCCACAAGGAATCGTGTATAATCACTGCATGGCAGAGTATAACATGATCCAGGCTTAAACAGACTTGGTCTCTACCTTTACCCCAAGCAGATGTCATTTGATGTTTTTCCTAATCTGACTTGTTAATAGTCTGTAACCTTTATTTCATTGGTACAGAGAAATTGCAACAATATCAGAGTGGAGTTAAGAAACTGGAGATGTACGTGCAGGGACACAGTACGCTAGTGAAGGTCACCCGAGAAAGCGACCCGCGTCAAATAGGCCACAAGTTTATTTGGAATGAACAGAAGAATTTAGCTCATATCAGCTACATCAATGAGCTGCACAACAGGTGGAACAAGTTGAAGAACTGCACAGACAAGATGAAGGCAAGGGCGTAGGTTTGGTCTCAGCGTTGGTAGCGACGCAACATGACTTCACTCCAAAGTTAACATTGATAGGCATAAATATTCCCAAAATATTGGTAGGGACATGTCTCAATGTCCATATGCAAATCTACACCCTTGGATGAAGACATATGCAACACATCAACATGCTTACAGACATAGTTTTAGTGCAGGTTTTATTCATGTTTAAGTGTTTCTCCTTCAGAGTGACAACCTGTTCCTGCAGCAAGAGAGCAAAGGACATGATGAGCAGAGTGAGAGTGAGTTTAAGGATCTAGAGGTGAGCCTCACTGTCTGAGCTATGCTCATAATACAGTGGACCGTTTCAAACATACTGTAAATATTATAACTGGGTCTTGATTCATTTCCAGTTGCAGCGCTAGGTAATTCCAAGAACCAGAAAGCTGTCTTATTTTTTTTTTTTCCTGTATCTTTCTGTGCTCTAGTCTGCACTGGAGAAGTACAGCTGTCTGGGAGACTCCCTGGAAAAGCAGTGCACTGTGGTTCAGAGGACTCTGGAGCAGCTGAAGACTGCCATCAATGTCCTATTAAACTCGACAGTACAAGAAGAAGTCACTGTCACTCCTAAAAACATTGCACACTTCACTGGTGAGTGGAATAGAGAACTCTTAACCTCGCCCTGAATGTACATTTTTCTCATTGTAACACCCCTTCTCTGTGCTTCAGGTATCCTTGAGGAGATTATTAGTAACCTGCTGATCCAGGCCAACAACGTGGCAGACAAGCAGATGGAGTTGCCTCCTCACAACCTGCTGTTGTACAACTCTGAGTTGCTGCCAGGTATGAAACACCTAACCTATAATCCTGCGGGGAAACTGTATGTATGTAATCTAAATGTGACAGACTTCTTGACCAATATGCTATAGCCATTTTTGTTTACACCTCTTCAAACATAAACTGTACACTTTATGTGTATTTGTTACAGAATACGAGGAAGTTGTGGAAACAGAGAGCGGCAGGTCTACTTCACGCTCACTGAAGTCTGCCTGATCAGACAGAAACTGGTGCCATAACATCTGTCTTCTTCTTACTGGCAATAACGGCAATAAACAACACATGACAGCACCATACCCTGGTTCTTTGCTGTATGTTGCACAGTACGGTGGGCCTGAGGGTCAAAACAAATCATTTCAGATTATTAGTTTTCTGATTTAAAGTCAGCAACATAGTTCTGTATCCAAATATCTGTCCAGGTCCGCGCATGTCTAATAAGATGGTCCTTCTAAAGTCACTTGTTTAAGAGCTCCACCCCGGTGGCGTTGTTCATGATGAAACTATACAGTATATTGTGCAGCCCTACCTTGGACACCATTGCCTTGGTGACATACACTGCACTCACCCACCTGGACAAAGGGAATATGTATATGAGAATGTATGCAGACTCATTGATTCTATTTAGACATTCAATACCATCATTGCCTCAAAAAACTCATTTCTAAGCTGGTTGGCCGTGGCCTGTAGACCTCCATCTGCAGCTGGATATTCGACTTCCTAATGGGCAGGCTGCAGGTGCTAAGAACTGGCAGCTCCATTTCCTTGCTGATCCTCAACACGGGCACATCACAGGCCTGTGTGCTCAGTCCCCTCCTGTATTCCCCGTCCACTAATGCCTCGTGCAGACTACACAACTTTCAGCGTCGGCCAAAACGTTGTGCTGTTCAGACTACACAACTTGCCTCATGTGACGGAAGTCTTGAAGTTGCTGTGGTGTTCACACTACATGACTGATCGGTGACAAGGGGTCACACACTACGCGAGCTGATGCTGGTCTCCAAACCACGTTTTGTCAAGAAAACACACGTGAAATGTGAAACGGGAAATGACGCAAACCTACGCACGAAACAGCTGTTGTTTGTTATTATAAAGATAGCAATTACAAAGACAAAGTATATGGGGGAAAGAATGGATTAGCACACGCAGGTAGCAGGGATCGTCTGAGCTACAGAGAGAGCTGGAGGTGAGCAAAAAGTGTATGTGAAAAAGTAGCTGCCTGCTCTCATTGGCTGCATGTGTATGTCGAGACTCTTCTAGATATTTGGCATGCTAGATATCTAGCAGACATTGGCGATGTGTCAGAAATGTGTCAGGGGGGAGCCGTTTTGATGCGTCCTTGAGTAGTTCACTCATAACGACTGGTGACCGCCAATCGACCACTGATTTACCTCCAATCACAGCCTGACGGTCGCCGAGCTCGCCAAGCAGCAAATCGGGCAAAAAATCGTGTAGTGTGAACTAGGTTTAATACAGTTCAAATGTAATCTTTAAAGGTTCAGTGTGTAAGTTTTAGTGCCATCTAGTGGTAAGGGTTGCAAATTGCAACTAACGACTCAGTCAAAGCTCAACCCTGCCTTCGCAAGTGTGTAGGAGAAACTACATTGGCCGACACGTTCTGTGTCCACATAATACATGTGGTCCTGTATTTGTCTAAATTTCACTTCTACTACTTCTTCGTCTTTGTCTTCTTCTTCTTCGTACGTATTCAACGTAGTGACGAAACAAGTTCTGGGGTGGACACCTCCTCGTCTACATCTGTGATGCCAAGGTTGAAAGGGTCAGTATCTTCAAGTTCGAGGACCTCTCCTGGACACTATGCACGGACACTGTGGTCATGAAAGCTTGCCGGAAGCTCTGTTTCCTGAGTAGACTGCGGAAGTTTGGCTTCAACGCCAGCGTCCTCACAAACTTCTACAGGAGAACCATGAGCTTGCTGACGGGCTGCATCACGTTCTGGAGTACAGGAAGCGTCATACAGGTGCATGGCTGCATGTACCCCCAGGCTTAAAGTTCCCATGAAATGGAAATCAGTGTGCCAATTGCTTCCGCATGTTTACATGTTTCCTGTTAAAACTAAAAAGCTAGCAAGGGACTTGTCACAGATATTGATTGCTGTTTAAACAGATACAGTTAGCGGTTTAGCAAAAAGTAAAGCCATCAATACATCAAGAAAATCTGTAAATCACCTCTTTAGTATATTCCATGAAAGGCTGTGTTCGGTCGTGTTCAGGCCACGTTCACTGGAAGGCTGCTGAGTGCAGTTTTGTTGCCCACTCGCTTGGGTCCATTTCTGGTGCCCAATCCAGCGAGCGCACCACTAGCATTTCCTGCCCTTGGCTCGAAAATCTCAAAAGTATAAACACTAACACCCTCCTAGTGCTCTGAGCTCCCTGTCCGGGCAGATTAAGCTAATAGAGGGTATGCACATGACGTCACTGAGTGGCAGAAAGACGAGCAGCAGTGTTAGCTTGAATCAGCTAAAACACAAACAACACATCTAAATGGGAAAGACCACTGGTTCTTCAGTAAGGATCACTGTCGAGTCCGACTGCCTTTAATTTGACCAAATAATCACTTGTTTTACTCCCGGTTTGCTAAACGCAGCCATGGTAACATGTTTTGCCACTCAGTCCAGCATGTTCCGGAAGGGGAAGTGACATCAACGCATGCCCTCTATTTGACCACTAGTTGCACAGCTAACTGAGCTAAATATATAACAGCAGCTAGTTAGCAGCTAGATAGCAGCAGTTAGCGGTTACTTCAGCAACAAGTAAAGCCACAGAGAATTGAGGCAGAGAAGCCATCAGAGAGAAAACCAGAAAATATAATCCAGTTTCAACAAAATCTGTGAATAAAGCAGTGTTTTTGTACAGTGGTCAGCCACCAGAAACACTACTGTGGCATCATAAAAATTGAGAAAGCTTTTCATTGGATCACCAAATGCAGGATGAGTCATCATAATTCCCAGGTTTTCCAGGAAAGGACCAACAACAACTCTTAAATACCATCAAGAATACCTACAAAACAATGTTTTTGTTATTGTTGGGCCAGATAGTGGGATATTGGTGACGTATTGTGCAAAACATATATAAAAACAATGAATTTGATTTCAGGGGGAGGACAGCTTTTACCACCAAGCCATCAGACTTCTCAACTCATTAACCTAAATATTCCACATCGCTGTATCTGCTGTCTGTAAAATGCACTACCACGACTGCTGCCATTTGTTTTTTTTTTGCAGTACTACTGTATACACTTGTAACTTACACTTAGACACAAATCCTCATTTTATTTATATAGTGTTATATTTTAGTTATCTCAGTCAATTTTTATTTTATATATATTTTTTAGTGCTCTGACTGCTGAGCTGACCTGTTTCTCATCTATTTATGGGTAGAATGGTCATTCACCATTGCTAGCTGGCATGACTACGGTTAAAAGGGACAATATGCTGTTTCCCCAGTGCCCAAGTTCCCCTCCTTCAATGGCCACAGTCTGTTCCTAGAGGCTGTTAAAACAGGACACATGATGTGAGCTCAAATGTCCGAGTTGATCCAAGCACTTATCCCTCACCACTCCCTACACGTCCCCTTTGCCTTTCCAGAAGGCAAAGCAACCCCCCTTAGCTGGAACAACCAGTGGTAAGGAGCACTTGGTGGCATCCCATTGTCCTCACAGTATGGCATTGCCCTCCTCACATCATCACAGCACTAAAATAACAACAGGGCTTTGTCTCACTAAAGTCCTCTGTTTCAGTAGCCAAACATTTTAATGTGCACACTCAATACATACATATCCTACTTTGTGCATGCATATGCACGCAAATAGACACCGACACACACACAAATAATACCACACGCATGGTTGGGATTAATCTCTTGGGGATTTCAGAAGACCTCCAACTGCACATCCACTATTCTCAAGTACACATTCACCACCTAACATGGATTTAGAAGACTAGCTGGTGTAGCCATGTGTTCAAGAAGTAATCTGATGAGCCTATAAACATATGAGCACCACACACAGGAATATAACCTCTCTTGCATAAGTCTCCATATGTTTTTACCCTCTCATATTCTTGATGAATAAAATGAGACAAAAATGAGAAAGCAGGTTGGCTACTGTCTTTGAAAACTTTTATTAGACAAACATGCAGGAAGAGGAGGTTGGAGTGTACAAAATGGTATGGAAAAATAATTCAATTAGTCTCAAATGAATGTACTGTGAATAAAGCAGAAAGGGAGCAAGACAGCTCACTATGTTGATGCTGTCAATTGTCGGTTTTTGGTGCCCGAAAGTAAGTCCTCTTGAGTAAGTACAGAGATAATGCAGCCAACATTAAGATGCGTAAATACACCACAGTCATTATTTTCTTCAAGGGCAGTGGGCCAGTTTCAAGTACACCATGTACGGACTTTCTATTTGATGAACACAGGTCTACTCCTGGTCCTTTTCCTCTCCATGGGTAATTATGTGAACCAGGTTCTTGTAGTCCAGATTCCCTGCCACATCTGGGGGGAAGGCAGCGAACATCTGCTCCATCTAACCACCAAAAAACAGATATTACCAATACTGTTATCAGAGCTTTAGCACTTCACAAAGACAACATGTAGCTCAGTGTGCATGAAAAGGTGTGATGATGATTCACTGAGGGTTTTTTTTTTTTGTATGTCAATGTTTCTGACGTGGATGTAGACGTTCGTCATGATGACGTTTATCCTTCCATGCTTTTTGGACTCACCCACTCACTCACACACACACAAAGCAATCTGACATAATAATGATAATTAGTGTAAAAGGACTACAATGTACCTCTTCAGGGGAGAAACGGTCCGCTTGTGTTGTTAGCATCTGTGTCACACTGAACAGGAAAAAAGAGAAAATACACTGTGTGAGATGACGAGGCCTGTGTTCACGCCAAGAGGATGTGTGCAGGTAATAATGGCTCGTACTAGGATGAATGACTGCAGTCATACTGAGACGCAGTCATAACTTGAAAGCTTACATAACTCCCTTTGCAAAGAATTTGCATATTGCAAATTGACATGATTGTGTGGAGCCACTTACTAGTCCTTCCTGAGTACACCTTTCCCCTCAGGGTCAAAGACTTTAAACGCGTTGAGGATGGTCTCCTCTGGATCAGCACCTGGATACATTAAAACAGTCAGTACAGTTCTCCAACAGATTTAAAGGATTACTCTATTTGCATGACTTCAAGTCAGTTTCTGTGATTAAAGCCCATGTGTCCTTACCTTTCAGCTTCTCACCGAACATGGTGAGGAAGACGGTAAAGTTGATTGGGCCAGGAGCCTCTTTGAGCATCTCATCGATCTCTTCCTGTTTCACGTTGAGGCGTCCTATGGCACCACACATTCAACATTAACATATGACACAAGTAGCACATTCAACTGTTGCACATCAAGAATGATGATCCAGAGTCTGTTTTGCTTTATCAAATCATTACTCCTCAAAGACTGTGGTCTTTTATCTGCAACCACACTGAAGGCAATCAAAACTAAATCAACTCATAGCATCTTGTGAGACCAATGTCAACATACCTAGAGCAGCAAAAGTGTCCCTCAGATCATTCTTGTCGATAAAGCCATCTCTGTTCTGGTCCATAATGGTGAAAGCCTGAGGTCAGTGCACAGGAGAAGGTACAGTACACAAATGAGCCTCTCTGCTTTGAAAAGTGTAACAACCACATGTTTTCAGGCCACTTCACTCTCACGCACAGTTTCTTTCTTCCCCTTAAATATTTTGTGTACCATCTTCATAGGTGAACACTGTTAAGTATTTATAACCTGCAAGTCCCCCCAGGATTTAGCCCGGCATCCAGGGCATGCCCAGCAGTTTATCTGCAGCCTAATCACTGATGACACAGTCTGGATTGCCTGGGCACCACTGACCCTCATACCAGCATACCACATGCCTCACTGCTGCCAAGCCAGGGGCAGGAAAATAGACAGGTGGAAATACTACAACGATGAACAATGGAAGTAGAAAGACAGAGGAGGATGTAGAGGGGAGAAGAAATAGAGGCCTCTGTGTGTGTAGCTGTGTATTTGTAAGACAGAAACACGTATGCCTGGACACAATGAGTTAACATGCACATTCACACAACTTTTCCACAATTGTCATGCCATTCTCAGCCCAAATGTAAACCAGTGAAACAAAATTTGGTTGCATCGCTTTCACCTCTTTAAATTCCTGAATCTGAGCCTGCTCAAACATGGAGAACACGTTGGAGTTGGCTCCCTCTGCTGACCTCTTCTTGGCTTTCTTGGGGGCCTTTCAGCACAAAGACAGGATGACAGATGAGACACACACTACATGCCAGTTAAGGTAAAACTACATGTCAGACAACATGCATAATAGGTGTTATATAAGTTGTTTTGGTGAATTTCCAAGTGCACAAACTGGATAAATGAGTGGACTGTTTAAGCTATATAAAGGCAGTAACAATTTGACATTTATAATGTCAGTGTCGTTTAGTAAGTCAAACACTACAATTATTTTTCTTTGAAGATGTTTGAAATTTAGGATGCATTAATGTAGTACATAACAATGGACTCCATGTCTGGTAAAAAGTTGGTATAAAATGAAACCTTTCCATTGAAATATGTTTTAACATTTATTTGGTATTCATGTCATTAAGGCAATTAGTCATCACAGAGAATGTTGTATTTATATTGAGAGATACTAATAATAGAAGACAAATATAGAGATGAGAATTAAATTATTGCACTCGTCTGTCCAAAATACAGTCAGCATCCTTGGAGCCAAAAAATCCTGTCCCACACTGTCCTCGCACCATCAAATGGCGCGAACACACACACACACACACACACACACACACACACACACAGTGACTTACCATGGCTGAGCAGCTGGGAGGTCAGACCAACAATGATGCCAGTGAACAATGGGGAGATTGTGAGCAGCCTTTTGTAGCCCCATCGCTCAGCTCTACTGGATGATATTTATAAACTATGTCCTCTTTAGGAAGTGACAGGTAAATGATGCTTCATACAGAACATACAGTATTGTATGCTCACAAGAAACGCCCCCCGTAGTAGCCACTTGCCCTGTGTTGTCGTGATTGACATTGACAACAAAGAGATTGGAATAACTGGTTTAAAATATCAAGAGCAGACTGAAGGTTAAAGCACTTAATCACTTTAAACTGCCCTATGGCAACAGTTTTGCTGGACAGCAGTCTCATTTTACCTGGTGTAAATGATAAGAAAAACAGTGCTGTTGCCACCCAGGTTGGCACATGGGATAAAGTCACAAAATTGTTGAGAAATTGGGCCGTTTTCCTCAAGCTGACCAGTTGTTTGGCCTTTGAACTACTCCCTAGAGTTGCCTTTTAAAACTGAATTTCAGAAATGTGATTCGACTCCATCTGCAAATTGGGTATTTTAAAATTCCTAATGTTGACCTTTCAAATTGAATTGGGTGACCTAGTCTGAACTGGACTTCTTTCCAAAGTCTGGTACATTACACATCTCTTTTAGAATACAAATATCAAAAAGTCATTGGATCAAAGAATAAATGCTGCAGAAAAATAAGAAATGAAGAGGTCTATTTGAAGATCTGGATAACAAAGATCTTTTCCTTTGACCCACAAACGTTCTGAAAACCTGAGCTGTCAAAGCCTGTATCGAAGGACCGGCATTTTGAGCTTGAATTCACCTACTTTTAACTGACATTTTATCGACTTTTGATTTGATATCCTGATCTGTGTGCCAATCATTTCCTGTCCCCACTGGATACAAGATGTGATGAGCGAGCGTGGAAATCAGCAGCTCATTAAGTGTAATTTATTGACCTGTCAGGACTATGTTACCACCAACCTTTGTCAGTCATTTCTCGCATGCTTGGCGCCAGCTTACCTTTCCCTGTCACTGTCATAGTACAGTGAGGCACAGCATGGATAGTACATACTATTTATGAGACCTCTTATTATTGAAAGGTAACTGCACTTGCTGACATTCACACTAATGAAATGTCTGACTGGAAACTTTCTCACTTCCATTGGCGTCTTTTCTACTGGAGCCTGTAGATAAAAAAAGATACTATGGCTCAAGTTGCTCATTCTGTCCGTGAAACAGATTTACATGAGGAAAACGCTGACTCTTAATTTATAAAAGGGAAAAATGAGATGACACGGAGGATACAGGCCCAGGAAGGCTTCAAAGGATGTCTTCAGTTCTAGTTTGCACACTACACTTGTGTTATCCTTTAAGAGCTTATGATACTAAGCTCAGTGTTGTCAACAGCAGTAGGTGTAACATACTCAAGTGAGACACTGCTGACACGAACACGTCCTTACATTGTGCTATGAGTCTCTGCAACATTAACAAGTCGTCCAGTATCACTTCCTGCTCCCGGGTCAAGAAAAGTGACAGTCTGTGAAAATGAGCTGAATGGGCCGGGGTTAGGAGGTGAGGGCTCGGGTGGGTGATCTATAAAGAGAGGCGCTGAAAGCCTGCCTGCACTGAAGTCCACACACTGTCACATAAAATGCTGCCTATGAACTAACAGCAGATGTCAGTGGTGACATCAAACAGCCCAGCGTGTACAAGGTGGTCAGAATTAGAAGCAGTATTGTTAGCCACTGAGATGCTATTGTTGAATCCGTCGAGCTCTTCTCAGTTCCTGACCCAAGCAGCCGCCGGAGCTACCGTAACTGGAATGGCAGGCCATCGTTGCTTTGGCTGAGCACAGGGATCAGACGCCTATAAATAGACTAACCTCTTCTAACACAACGGACTTGGACAAATGGTCATTTCACAGGCTGAAGTCTGAGTGGGGAGTAGGAAGCAAAAGGGAAAAGATCTTCAAATGAGACCAGTTCTCGCTTCCCTCCCATTATAGAGTGAAGCATGAATGTTAAAACGTTCTGTGTCAGCATTTTTTACTAAAACAAGTGAAGGGTATTAATTATGACATAAGCACAACAAGGAGGCAAAGTAGAAGTGAAAGACAATAGTTATAATATTTAATATTCTGTGACAAAATCTCTACAGAGAACGCTACTAAAACATTTGTTAGCAGACATCAATATATCCAGCGTTAACGGCGTTATGATGTGAAAAGAAATAAAAAGAATATAAAAATAAAACAGGATGGGAAACCCTTTTGTATAGAGTCCTTTACAGACAAGTGGAAAACTTGTGCAATCTGTAGTGTTGGGTGCTTTTTCTTGAACATTTGTGACCAATGAATCAGTTCCATCTTCTTGGCTTAAATACATTCAGGAAGATTTTTACATCTAAAGAGAACTTTAGTGGATTCAGAAAGAAAGGAGAAACTTCCTAACATTCCTAAACATCTTCCTATTGAGCGGCCCATGGTTATCAGACACACTGGGCAAGTTAAAGTGTGGCATCTCATCTGTATATATATTCTAAAAGAAAAAAAACAAACAACAGAAATATTCTATTTCCATACATCAAAGTATGTAGTATATATATATAGAAATAAAATCAGCTTTGTCAAGGTTGGGCTGGCTGTTTAACTTGCCAAGAGTGCCTTAAAGGTGGGGTATGCAATTCTAATCTAATACACATCTTTTTGTAGTTCAGCGTATATCTCCTCACAGTCTGCTAGCGTGCTGAAAAGAAAATCTGGGGTTTATCCTGCGCCCTGGCTCTGTGGGAAACAAAGTGGCCCGCCCCCCAACACAACACAATTCTAGCAGTTTGAGACATGACTTTTGGGTAATGTTACATGACTTGCCCACAGACATTTAGCTTACTTTCTAGTTTGCCAACGTGTGCTGTTGTTCTGATGCTTACCCACAACCCAGCTAACGTTACGTTACATTATTTGTGTCGTTCGCTCCATCTTCTGGTATTTGTTGTGGTATTGGATTTCTCTAGAATTGCATACCCCACCTTAAAAAAAAAAGGTACTTTGTAATTATAATCGTATGAATTTACTGTGCAATCAGGAAATAGTTAAAAGAAAGGAGATATTATTCACGTGCTTCATTGTTAAAATTTTAACCCAAATGAGGCAGAAGCAGAAGACAACACTCTGGTTTCATTTCAGATATACATATCCATGCCATTTACGAATCAGGAAAAAAACGACGGTTATTTTCATCTTCACCTTGAACAATTTTGGGTTATATACACTATAAGGGACATTGTAAAAAAAAAAAAAAAATGCTCAAGTACTATGTTGTAAGCTTCAGACATGATTCCCCCCCCTCCTGTCATATAATTCAGCACTGAGGTTTTGCCTTTGACAGATGGAAGTGCATACACGAGTTGGATCCAGATACAATCACTCACTTGATAAAGGATGTTTGGACATATTAAAAGAATACTCAGTGGACATTCAAGAGGACACGTGGTCACTTTTTTTTCTTTAACAAAAATAGACATGGCTTATCCAGCCTTGAAATTCCTTCTCAATATATATATAAAATTATGTCTCGTCTATTTACAGTCAGATAGCGTTCTGAAGGATTAGAAAGTCCTGCTGAGGATTGTGGGTAGTGCAGTTTTAGTGTCGACCTATCCGAGGCCAGACAATCATCCGGTGTATGGTTCTACAGGGCAGGGAGGGTTTAATTACTTTAAATTTTATTTCAAATTTGTTTGTGCTCCAGCCAAGTCCTGTATGAGAATGATTGTAATTAGCTGATAATGATTGTGTGTTGACACGTCTGCGCAGGGCTGGAGCCAGAAATGCTATTAAATGTACACTAGATGTACATTTGAGATCTGTAGCTACTGTGGACAGAGCTGAGTGCAGGCAGGAGCCAGTTGTATTAAGACTATTTTGAGTGAACCATTTTCACTAGTGACTGACTTTGTAAATATTTAGGCATTGACTTACGGATAAGATAACGTTGCTATGGCTGTGCTTATTTATCATAGTCACTACTGTCTGGAGTTAACTGAAACAAGCAAAACCCATCGAGTCAGGTCTAAAGTTGAGAACTCGCATCCCAGATCTTGCTTTTGAAGAAGTGAAACATTTGTTAAATATGCCGTTTTGTTAACCTTTATGTACTCGGGACAGTTCATTGAGAAAAATAACCTGATTCTAATGACATCTTTTATTTCTCTCGTCCTCTCCCTGTTCTGATGGCTACAGTTGTTTCCCTCTGTGTGCTTGTCAGCTCTGATGTCAGGCAAAACTTATGTGTGGCAGTGTTTCATCATGAGTTGGTGACATTCTCACTGGATCTCTGCTGCCTTCTTTCCCTTTCTGAAGATGAATTTCTCGTCCGGGTATGTGGCTCTGCTGTCTCTCAAACAGATGATTGGTCCCATACCTGTAGCATAACGTCGTAACCAAAGTCAGGTTAATACATGCACATGCATGAAGCAGCAGGTAGACTGTTAGATTGAAATATGCTAACTGAAAATAAAAAACAAAACATACAATAATATATAAATGTATACTCATCAACTACAGTATAAGACATACAGAAAGTTTGACGTGACGATGTAGCTAGATTATAAAAATCAGGGGATCACCAAAGTTATTAGAATTGATCCTCTGAAGACTTTGAATACCTGCAGCAAACTTCACAGCAATCCACCTAATAGTTGTTGAGGCATTTCACTCAAAACCAGAAATATGAACCTGCTGCAGGAGAAGTAAAGCGATCATCAAAGTCATTTGGATTCCCCCTCTGGGAACCATAAATATATGTACCAAATTTCATGACAATTCATCCAGTAATTGTCAAAACATGTCACAAAAATCACAAATGTCAACCTGTTAGTAGTGCTAAAGGAAAAGTCAGAGGATCAATATCACGTCATCAGAATGTATCTTCTGGGGACCATGAATGTCACAAAATATCATGACAATTCAACAAATAGTCTTACAGGTATTAAGTGTGGACCAAAGCGGTGGGCTGTGAGTAATTGTATAGTAGTGTAACTGAGTAGTAGTGTATCAATTCATACAGCAACTGTGGAGTAATAAATAGTAAAAGTCAACAAAACTGATTGACAAACCTTGTTGACTGGGTTTATGGGTGTGCGACCAGAGCCAGTGTGAAGCCTTTGGCGCTCTTCGAATCGTGCGGGGGACCTCTCCCGACGAACGTCCATCATCCGGCCAGGAGAGCGGTCCATTCGAGGGTCTGCCATGGCCCTGCCCGGCGAGCGCTCTAAGCGGGGGTCAGCCATGGCCCTGCCTGGAGACCCCACTATCCGACTCTCCAGCATTCTGCCAGGAGACTTCTCTCTCTCGAGTGGACGGCTGGGGGACTTGTCCCTTCGAAACTCTGTGCGAGCCTCTCGGTAGCGGTGAGGTGTGCCGGGATCTCCGTGAACTAGGGGATTGGCTGCCAGCCTTTTTGAGATGTGCTCATTGTAGGAAGGAGGACCACGCTTGTTAGGGCTGTTAGGGAGGAGCCGAGGCAAAAAGACGGGCAGGGAGCATAGGTCAAAGGAAATGGTTACTCGGGTCTCGGGTCATGGGCTTTGCTTGACACGGTCAGGTCAGTCAACAGATGTGGTGAGGATGATGGACTCACAATCAAGCTCATTTGACAAGCTGTCATGCATTGCTATTAGTTTGTTTATTTGTTATTTCTGTGTCATATCACATGGGACTACAAGACACGCTGATTTCACAATTCCGGCTCTATAATTAGAACAGAGTGAACCCATCTACCTGATTTGGTGGTCAGTGGCTGACAACAGTAACTAAAGAAAAAAGCTTTGACTGGCCTGCAAAGGTAGTTTTCAAAATCCGCACTGTGAGCTTCAATTATATAATATATAATAGACCAGTCTCAGGTCATAAAGGGAGGATGTCTTTATTCAACAATTTCCTTTCTACATTTGACAAGAAACATTTTAAAAATGTATTTTAATTTCAAAAGACATATCTCAGGATTTGCTACAGATAAAAAGTGAACACCTCCTCCTGTAAAGAGCAAAATGAAGGCATTACCCTTTTGTTTTATAACCAGATCAAACATAAAGGCCACTTTTTAACCATCATCACCTGTGGATGCCAACCGGTCCCCAGCATTGCCAGCTAGTCCCATAGACCCTTCAACACCACCAGTGTACATGTAATAAAGGAGTGCAGTGTGAGGAATGCTCCTACTCTATGGTCTCTGAATAATAGGGAAGACCAAACCTCACCAAAAAATAAATTAAGTCAGATGCTCAAGTAAACTGAGAAATGAATAATTAAGCACAGAAAATGCACACATTTGTATTTATCTTTTACTTTCAACTCATGATTTCCTTTAGCAGAATTCATTTCCACTCAGTGGTCATCTGTTTCCATCACTAGACAAATTAAGACATGGGATAATGTATAATACAGAGATATGGATTGGGTTTGCAATTTATTTGTGCATTCTGTTAATTTATTCATTCATTTATTTTAATGTGGTTGAGCATTACATTTGTTGATGTATTTCCCACATTAGATTTGGTCTCCACAATTACAGAAAATAGAAAATGGAAGATGAAGGTGATGATATCATGAATAGGGATGGGTATGGTTTGAAAATGATGAATTGTTCATCTTTAGTGTTGATATTTTTTTAGCTCTAAATGTGTGGTGACATAAAAAGCAGGAAAAGTAAAGTTGAAAGCTTGTTGTGGATTGACTGTGTCACCAAACTAATACCCAAAACAGAGATTATTTTGGTTAAGTGTAATGGTGTAAACTGGTTCATTAAGAGAATGGAACAGACAGAAAGTGTGACCTGAATCAGGTCAAACAAATAGTGTATGTCCTCACCTGCGTCCTGAGCCATTTCGCTGCAGGTCTCCAACACCCTCTTGGCTCTGGACCAGGTTGCCCTTGCAGCAAATGACCCGTAGTTTGTTCTGGTAGGAAGAGGCCAGGTAGATGGCCCCAGAGGAGATGGCTGGGCCAAGGTAGCGTGGATTTGGGATATCCAGGTGTGCGTATGAATGGGGCCTGCAAAGAACATTAGGCACTGTATCCTTTAAAACAGCTGAATGAAAGGGATGATCCTTGTGTAGGTATTTTATGAGCCCTGGCACTAATGGTGTACAATAACACTAAGTGAATATCCATAAAATGATTTTGCTGGGAAAAACTTTAGTGTAAACCCTTATTTATGCACTAGTACAAAGTGCATCAGTTAGTCAGTACAAGACAAAGGAGCAGAAGGCTATCTTACCCCAGAGCAGCGTGTCCCAGAATTTCAATAACGTCCAGAGAGTTGAAGTAGGTCACAAACAGGTAGGGTTCTCTATAGGCTGAAATACCCAAAATCCACATCAGATCATAAATCATAAATGGACCATCGGGGGGAAAAAAGAAGACCTGGACATGGAAGAAATTCTGATTTACACTAACCAAATGAGAGAGGCAGGCGGCTCCATTTGATATCATCGCTTCTACTCCTGCGGCCGTATGCATCCACAAATACACCAAACTCTGAAAGAAAAATGTATCATAGGAGGATAGTTCAAGATTTTTTAAATGCATGAGGTACTCCGTTGTCAGTGTATTTACTGCAGACGATGGCAGTCTGTGCGTTCTCAGTTTGGAGAAACAGAAATTTGTACCAGCACAGAAGCTAAGCAACTTACTGCTGTGGACAGGGTCAGCAGCAAAACGTATAGATAACCTACTATGGATAAGTACCTCATGCAGCCTTCACTTCAAAAATCCCAAACTATACCTTTTACAGAGAGCTGTCAGAATACATGGAACAGAACAGAATAAAACGCACATTTATCAAACTGTTAAATTCTGGCTCCTTAACTGCTACATGTGTTGACACAACATGCTGTAAAAGTGTTGCCACAAAGAGAAATTTACTTCTAACCATGGAAACAGAGGAGATATTCGTCTTTCTGTGGAGCCGTGGTGACCTGGATGATGGAGATGGGGAAGCTGTGGGAGGACGCGGCGAAGACAGCTGAAGCTAGCGTCACGTCGTTTTTATCCAGGAACTCTGCAAAAAGAAATCAATATCAGTCATCTCATACAGGTGTGTGAATGTTGAAACCTCACAGCAACAGAATCACAATTGAGTAGACTTGATTAGAACACCATCTGGTTGACTGAAAAATATTATTTTAAAATGTAATATCAATACAGGATTTGTGTGCCGATGCCTACTATAAATACATCACAGCGGTGGGTGACCTACCTTCCAGCACATACTGCTTCATCTCAATCTCATAGAACTTGTTGGTCCCGATAATGATACTGTAGCCAGTGAAGTGGATGCAGCTGCAGGGCTCTGATGTCTCAATCTCCTGCCACCACAAAACAAAAGTTCAACACTTCTTCAACCTCATTACTCCTTGAAGCAAAACAAAGCAAGTGTCTTTTGCCACAAAGCACTGCCTTTTCCTTCGTGTAGTCATCCATCTTCTCTTTAAAAGGCCAACTCACCTTTCGGATGCAGAACTTGTTCAGGTTTTCATTGTGTCGCAGAATTGTAATCTTATTGGGCATAGCAGCACAGATACAGGTCCCATTATCAATCTGTAAAGAAAGAACAAGACTGTAATCAGGACAGCGGTAATCAGACAGCACACTGCTATGCTACCGGTGCTATGTTCAGCTCATTAACTCTGACTAAATAATAGTCTAATTAGAAGGACTTTTTTTCTCTGTATAAGTAACAACAACCTAACCCACCTTTCCAGAGGAGAAGAGGTGGCATCCCTTGACTGTCTCAAAGATGAAGGGGCTGAGGTCAGGCTGAGCTGGGAGATGGGACTGTGACAAAGACTGTTTCACCTTCTTGATCTCCACTAGACACAAGGCCCTGTCCTCTCCTGGACATAGCAAACGCAACACGGACAATCAGAAACACATGCAATCTCCTGTTTAGATTAAGTGCTACCTATACGCATCTTTTCCATCAACATATTGAAATTGAATAATATTATATTATTGTTCCCCCGTGTTTTTTTAGTCTCATTAATAAATAAGAACTGAAAATGAGTTGAAAATAGTTAATTCCATTTTCATGGTGTCTGTGCAGCCTATTTGATTCACTGTGTCCATGGAAATGACAATGGAAACAACCAGAAAGGTACGGTTTCCTTACACACACACAAAAAAAAAGTGATGCTATGTATAAATGCAATTCGAAGATACAGATATTAAGATATAAATATATTATAATAAATGATTTGTCAATATAACCAAAGCTTTACTGAGTGAATAACGCATTAGTCTTAAAAATATTAGCTTGTGTGGACATAAGAGAATTAAAATTACTGAGTACAATAGCATTCATTTTACTTCATGTACTGACCAGTGATCATCAGCAGCTTATCGAGCTCCTTCAGGATCTGGATCTGGAAGACGGAGGCCAGCCCAGGGATGTGGGTCAAAGAGTTCTTTATGACGTTTAGAGCATACAGACCCTCCTCAGAGCCAACCAACACGATCTAAGGGAAAGAATAAGCTAGATCATAAGAGCTTAATATGGGAAACAAGCAGCAAAATGGTGCAGGATTCAGAAAGACTGTCTAACTGAGAAGACACGTTTGACCGACTCCTCACACAACACACTGCCGCCACTGGCTCACTCATTTTAAGTTACATAGGCGGAGAGTTTCTGTAGATGTTACATGTTTTTGTCTTTGTACCTGGTCAGTGAGAGGCAGAGTGCAGTTGATGTCTAAACGGTCATCACCCTCCAGCTTCAGCAGAGAATTGCCCAGGAGTTTCTATTCAGACAAGAGAGTGAGACATGGAGCAAGAGGGGGGGGGCAGGTTAGGCCGTTCTTCTACATATCGGTTGCTTTAGAGCAAGAAAAGGTGAGCCAGCAAGGATGACAGCCAGAAAGCCATTACCAATTATCTGAATTACTGAATACATCCTTCATTATTAATAAATTAAATTCACATGTAAGCTGAGGATGTCTGCACCAGACCACTGACATATTTTCTCCTGACCACACACACAAAAATATTTAATTTAATAGATCCCAAATATGTCAAACATAATATTTTCTTAACAGAAACAGCTGTAAAAAGACGTTTGGCTAAATAAAATAATTTAAAAGATAAATTTAATGCTCTTTGATTTAACTAAATCAAAGAAGATAGTAAACAAGAATAGGAACTGACGAAGCATTTGATTTAGAACTCGACGGTTTCCAATGCTCAGTGTTGCACACACAATTCCGTCAGCATGTTAAAATCTGTATAACCGTTTTCTGGGTGTCCATACAAAACAGTTAACAACATAATAGCATGTAAAGTATTTCACACGGGCACTGCCTTTTTTATTTATTGTCAGCATTCAAAACTTTATGGATCCTCAGACCATTCAGTATGGATGACAGTTTTATGCTAGACAGCTAATTATGATAAGTGGCAAGCGCTGCAGTGTGAAATTGACTCGGTTGAAAAATATCCACATACTTTTGTGTACTTTTGGTCAGGGGCCGTTTTTCTTGGTTTGGACCACTCAATTCCAGTTAACGTAAACATTAATGCTACAACATTTTATATTATTTTAGACGATAACGGGATTCAAACATTGTGGTAATAGTTTGGAGAAGGCCTTTTGGATAACACTTATCCAGGCCGTCTCTTATTTTTAGTGCTACCATTAGGTAAGTGATATCGTAGCGTCCAGGCAGGGGACAGGGGCAGGTAGCTACTACCCACTGTGCTTATTGTTCTATTTTTTTATTTATTTTTTTATGTACTGTACTAATACTGTAACACTATAGTGTGTGTGTGTGTGTGTGTGTAATAGCAACTGTATACTGTGTATACAGCAGCCAGGGCATACAGTTTTCATTGTATGAAAATGTGCTGGTGGCATTTTAATGCATATGATAATATACTGAATCCTTCAGTCCCGTCATGACAGTGTCCTTGTGCACAAAGCAAGGTCCATAAAGAAACGTTTTTCCCAGTTACTTAATTGACTGACTTGTGCAGAGCTCATTATTACCCATGTTTGGACTAGGGAAATATGTATGCATGTCTGTGTTTAACAATTAGCAGGGCAGGGGTAACACTTTTTGGAGACGCTGCTGCTTCTAAAACAGCAATATACACACAAACACCAACATCAGTAGCCCAAAGAGTGAAGTTAAACTCAGTGTGTACATGTCTCTGTCATGTTCCAGTGTAGGGGGCAGCTGGCAGTGCATGGCTTTTGCAGAAGCATGCATGACACAGTACATGAAACCAGGCCAGAGGTGCACAGCAGTGCCTATTCACATCCATGCACTATGTAAGTTTATGAGTGTATGGTATAAATAATGTGTTTGACCACTGAATGCAGCCGTTTTCCACAGGGAAGTGACTTCTGTGTTGACCTGCACTGAACAGCATCAGTGTTGTATGCGTAGATGTGCACAGCTACTGCATGCTCAGTCGGTCGGTCGACTGAAGCCCAAGCGTTCGTGCAGCTACTTACTGTACCTGAACCAGAGGGGATAGGTTCTTCTGTCTTTTAGAACCACCTGCCTATAATATGATCCACACAACCGAGTTGAATGGAGATACACACGCACAGTATAATCACATCAACAAAAGACGATGACAACATATAAATAGGAGACGTAGATGGTGAGAACATGCAGAGAGAGAGAAAGAAGAGGGAGGGGGAAAAAAAGAAGTGAAGGCACTGGCTGATGTTTAATGGAGGCATTCAATATATTTCACACCAAACAATACAGCCACCCTTGGAAAAAGTTACTATTTGAAATGTGCATAAGTGAGACTGGGCTGTCTTTCTTACATATCTGAGAGCCAAATTCTGAATTTTGAAAGAAATCAGAAAAATACATATATATATATATATATATATATATATATATATATATATATATATATATATATATATATATATATATATACACACACTAAATACTTACAGCATCAGAATCTACTTTGTCTTTAGATCCACGGCTACCAGCCACCACAGACTCCAGTACAGCCACCCAGCGCTGCTTGTCAGGGAAGCTGGGAGCCATGAAGTAGAGGGACTGTCCTGGCCAGCAGGTGGTGTGTGGATGTGACTCCAGCTTCAACACATACGGGATGTCTGCATTCACACAGAAAGACGGATTGGTTGGCTATCTTGCTAACAGCGTCATTTCGCAGTTGAGCAGAACTGTCCGTTTTGTTGTATAGTTAGATTAGAAGTATAAATGGGGCATGTGATCCAATTTAAAATTTGGGGAGAGGATGATCCACTTAAAATCCTACAATAGGCGGAGAGTAGCAGGATTAGGTGGTATTGATCCAGCACCTGACTTGGCAGTGTTGATGAGCTCAGAAGCTCCAACAGCTCCATGAACGGTCACCTCTCCATCAGGCAGACAGAGCTCAAACTCCTCCTCAGCTTTTATACAGTCTAGAAGAAAAACACCACATGAGGTTTTTAATTGGACACTGCTGTATTGATCTACATGGTAATATAAATACAAACTGTCTCAATAAGGAATCAGCGACGTTCTGTCAAGTTTAAAATGTATTTTTCTATTACCAATGAAAATATAGCCATTCAAAAAATGAAGTACTGACCTTCTCTGGGTTCGGTATCATAGATAGATACTTTGGTTCCATCAAGCACAACATATTTCGTTTCCCAGCCCTGCTGACCACGCTTGCCGTTTCTGCATCAGCAAACACACAAATGCACATTATTGTCAAAGCTGGGGGGGGGGGGGGGACTAATGATACGTGGTCAGTATGGTCATAAGGCACTGAGGTCAGAGGTTACCTAGGCTGCTTCATCCATCCCTCCAATCGAACATGCCCACTGGCCTCTTTGACCTGCAGCGCAGGAGAGTTTGCCTTTTCTCGGCACAGAGCCTCTGAAAAGTGAGTGGCATACTCAGCTGGCAGACCGCAGGTTGCCGGGAGACATGGTGAGCATTTAGGGTGACACAGGGTGTGGCACTCTATAATACAGCAAAGAGAGGGGGGTGAAAACATGCCAATTTGGGTTTAATTAAAGCTCTTTCAGAGAAGCGTTAAAACTGCAATTGCATTGTTGAAAGAGCAGAAGCAGAGTGGTAGGGGTTCTCACAATAAAAGTATACAAATACCCATCATCATTTTTATTGATGTTGTTATGACAATAACTGACGATAACAGGAGGACGCCTACTGTGTTTTTCAGATGTGCTTTCACAGCGTCTCTACACTGTTGGTTTGGGAATGTATCAAAATCGCATATTTTTCTTTTCCAGAACAGTAGGAGTTTTAATGATAGCCAAAACGAAACAAATCTGATTCCACCATGTGAAAGAGACTAATGTGATGGCCTCGCTACAAGAACTATTAGTATTTAACACTAGAATTTTTGCCAAGACTGGCCAATAAATGTGTCCTCAGGAATATCTTCACATTCAGAGCTCCCCGCTACAGTGCAGCATACAAACCTAGACAAGTGGCAGCCTGTCGTCCAAAATGCACAGTGTCCAGGCAGACGGCGCACTTGGCAGCCCTCATGTTGAGGCCCACAGTGAAACGATGAGGGATGTTGTGGTGCATTCTCTCTTTCACACGACGGCCGAACTCTGCAATTGCAAAATTGGAAGGAGAAGTGGGCAGGGATAGGAGTTACTGAAAGAGAAATATGACACCGTAATATTTTGTGGCTTAAATCGCTTCAAAAGCCAGCTACGTCCATGAGATTAAGTTTTCTCAAGCAGCATGGGGCAATTTGAATAATGTATGAATTATTTCTAATTTCAGGTATTTGGCACATCAATATTCAAGTGTACTAATGTCAGACTCAGATTATGAATGCCAGTGACCATGGCATGCAATAAAATGTTTCTGGGTGAAAAGCTATCTATCCAACGATATGCTAAATCTAAATTATGATTCCAGGAACAATGCAGGAAAAAAAAAGAAATAAAAAAAAAAAGGAGGAGTACATCACATCACACTCGACCTATAAAAATAAAAGATTTGGCCAAGTTAAAGCTTGACAATAGGACAATAAGACAGATGTACAGTTTATGAGAATGTGTGTACATGTTACATGCATGTCGATGAGCTCATGCATGTGAGAAGACGCGTTGTGATGACTGCTAACTTACTTTCAAAGGTGACCCTCCTCTTTTCTGTGAGGAGCAAGAGGAAAGAGACAGAAAGGAGAGAGCAGTCTAACAATAGCTATGTGAAAGCAAAGAAACACAGACAGTCAGGGGCCTGAATCACAAAGTTCAACTTAGGCTACTGTTATCCAAACGTGTGCCTGATAAAATTACGCTATTACAGCTTCTGATGTCGTGTATTGGATCCAGTTGGTCTATAAGATAATTTCTGAGGCTTTTTATAACAAGACTTTAATATTAATGCAGTCTTTTTGTCAGTGGAGGATCCTTTTTATAATTGTTATTCAATTTTTTTAGACGGGCTTTTGATGTGATCCACTGAACCTGCTACACAGCTATGATATATGCAGCAGTTCAGCGATTCAGTTTCCATGGTGATCAACCCCATAGAAAAGGTAATTTAGCATTCTGACAGCGGAAAGCCCGTATTAAAACCAATGTTACCTGGCTAATTCACTATTTGTACTTTGTGATACAGGCCCAAGCAGGATTACAAAGTTAGCTGGATAAATGCACAGTGAGTAAAACTTCAGTCCATGTCCCTGGTTTGGAGCAAGACCCAGGTTTAACATGTACTGAGCACAGTTATCAAACTTTAACATTATAATCCTGCTTTATGAGACAGGCCATAGAAAGAACACACACACACAAACACACCACATAAACAAAATAAGTGAACAGAGAGTCAATTTGTGTTGACACTGATAGCATAAGGGCGAATACACCTATGGGGGAAAACTCTACAGCTTCAAAACTAGAAAACCTACTGAGGCTGTTAGGGCTGGGGACAGCCTCGAGTTTACCTATGTTTATTAGTCTCTCTTTCAGTGTGTGTTAGTGCGTGTGACTAACCTTCAGGTGTGGCGGTCTCCTTGCAGCGGGTGGAGGGGTTGAGCAGGCTGCTGGGGTTGGGTTGATGTTCTGGGGATTTGACAATGGCTGACATGAGGATTTGGTGTCGAGCCTGGGCTGGCGTGGAAGGAGCCACATGTTCCTGGGCTTTGAAATGAGCCGCTGTATCAACATAAATAAATAAAACCATCTACTATTAGATCAGAGCTATTAAGATGGAAATACTAAGTCCATTACCAAAAAACTGAACTAACAGATTCTGAATATAAAAAAATAATCTCATAGTTCTTGGCATGTGTAGGTAATGGAGTAAAATGCTGCCATGGCAACTCTGTTAAAATATGTCTGGGAGGAGGCACAACACAGGATTTCCTGAGCTGACTTAGGTTGTCATTTCTCATCTCAGATGGACCTTTATGATGAAAAATTATGACTACCAGAGTTAAATCAACACTTTGCACTCTGTTTCACAGACCAGGGATTGTTTATCACAAGAAATTTTGCCTCCCTCTATGGAAGGATGATAATCAAGGGTCAGCTACAGAGTATCAGCTCATTCTTTGCTGCCAAGGCATGGCATAAGGTGTCAAGCCTGTCTCAAATCTGGGACTAACACTAAGACCTACCCTCTTCTCTGAGGGATCGTAGCTCTATCCTCATCTTCTGCAGAGCCTCTTCCAGCTCTGCGCACCTTGAGCGCTCCTTCTCCAAAGCCAGTTTCATGTCACCGTACTGCATGGGAACCGCTGGCTGGGCCTGTGGAGCCAGAGCTCCATTAGTCGTGGTGCCTACATCCTCACGCCGCCGCCCGAATATACCCTGTTTAGATAGGGAACATGTTACTAATACTATGTAAGAGCAGTACAATACTCATTTTTAAATGTAGATAGAAGCTGTTTATCAATCTAATATGTTTTAACAGACCTTCTTTTTCTTGGTGGGCTGGTCCATTTTGGCCTGGAGGAAGTCAATAAGTTTGGTCTGCTGGGAGATGGTCCCCTCCATCTTCACCTTCTCATGGGAGTATACAGCCTGCAGGAAGGAAAGCAGATCTTCAGAGAAGGGAACACCTCTGAAAAAACATTTAAAGAATTCCCTTTGAGACACATGAATTAGGATTCCTCTATCCCTTGGTCCCCCCTGAGATACCTTGTTACTTGCCAACATCAGTCGCATTATTCTAATACCTAACTAGGACTCTTTCTCCCGAGAGACCACTGTATTTCTGTACTTCAAATTTCAAAGGTATTGCATTAAACACCTGTATATTCTCCAGCTGGTACTCAAGATCGGTCCGCTCAGTCTTGAGCATGTCGGTCTGGTCCAAGGCGTCCTGCAGGCCTTGGGTCAGACGGAATATGTGGCTTTTTTGGAGGTCCATTTGCTGCTGCAGCTTCCCTTGCTGTGGGGACAACAGCACACAGATATTCAAATAAGGAAATCAGCCACATTTCAGAATTTTAGCAATTTTAATTAAGAGAAAATGCGTCTTCAACAGGCCAAACAGGAGACCATTTTAGCGAAGTGTTGAAAGTTGGCTAAAAATGGTCTCCTTGGTTTCATGTTTTTGAATGAAGGAGTTGAGAGGGACAAATCTATAACATAAATGTAACTTAAATTTAATGAATACAGGTGTCTGTTTATGAGGTCGCATTTCACTTCTTCACCTCTTCCATCAGCCGCTGTTTCAGTTCTCTCTCTGTCTCCAGTTTCTGCTGTAAGCTGCGGGCGTTCATCTCCAGCATGGCGTGCTTCTTCTCCAGATCATTGAGCTGTGGGAACATGTGTGTGTTCAATCATCTAAAAGTTGAATTCCACAGCTACAAACACAGTACGGATTTCCTCTCTCAGAATGCAAAGAAATATTTCTTGTTTAACTTAAAAGGACTGAAGACTGGGTTAAAGTTAGATCATAAATAAGACACACAAACGCTTGTGACTCACAGTATCAGACAGACTTTCAGCCTTAAGTCTCTGTTCCTTCAAGGCCTGCTGTAAGGCCAGTATCTCAGCCTTGTGCTCTTTGACTGCCAGTTCGACTGCCTGGCGAGACTCAGTGCTGCGCTGGTCCGCACGCACCCTGTGAAAAGCACAATACCAAGTCTTACAATAGCAATACATTTTGACGTACAGTACAGTGTAAAGGTTTTAGGCAGGTGTAGGAAAAAATGCTGTAAAGTATGAATGATTTCATATTTATAAATTAACAAAATACAAAATGAAATCAATATTTGGTGTGACCAAAAAGCCAAACCTCTGACATGGAAACAAGGCCAAGCGGCTCAAGGAACTGTGGCGCACAAAAATGGCAGCAGGTGCTCTGGACTGATGAATCAAAATTAAAAAAATTTAGCTGCAGCACAAGGCTTTTCACAGAAGGGCTGGAGAGTGGTACAAGAATGGGTGTCTCGGGCAACAGTGAAGCGTGGTGAAGTTTGGGGCTACATTTCTGCAAACTGACTTTGGGATTTGGTCAGAATGAGGTTGGTCACACCAAATACTGATTTGATTTAGATTTTTCTTCTGTTCCCTCAATTTGCATTTTGTTGATTGATAAACATAATCTATTAATATGTCAATTCTTACTTTCCAGTATTTTTCCCACACCTGCACACACTACTCTATATATGGAATGACATAGTATGTATGTACATGTATGTTACCTGTTCTGCTTCTCATTGTCCAACAGTCTCTGCAGGTCCCTGGTGCGTCTCTCGGCTTGGCTTTTTTCATCCTCCAGGGCGCCTCTCCAAGCCTCCCACTGCCTCTCCTTCTCCAGCAACTCATCGTTTAGGGACTCCAGCTCCACCACCTGCTCCTCCAGCATGCTGCATGTGGTCTTCAGTGTCTCAATGTTCTGGGAGGATAAACGAAACAGCAGACTGAAGAGAACATCTTTCACAGCTTTTGGGCGAAACCACGTGATCGTCGTCTCCCCTGCATTTTCAGTCACAACAGACAGTCTCACTTGATGCTTAAACGCTACATGATATCTCAGGCCATTTTTGATCTAGAACACGGGGATAAATAAGGTTAAAAACGCAGCTTGACTTGTTACAGACCAATGCCTTGCTGAAACATAATACACTAAAATAATTTCAACTGTCAACAATATATTTACCTTTCAACAATATCTACTAAGTTACAGCTTTACAGTTAATTATGTTCAAGAGCTTTCAAGCGTTTGTGTATTAATGTGTGTTACCTGTTTCTGGTTGTTGAGATGCATCTCGCGGTCCGCCACTTCTCTCCTCAGCCTGTCCACTTCCTGGCTGAGCTGTAGCTGGTCCTCCCTCTCATCTGATGCTTCATCAAGCTGTTTGGACAGGTAGAAGTTCTGGCGGTTCAACTCCGCATTCTCCTGACTGAGCTGTGTAAGCTGCTCCTCCAGGTCTGTGATCACCTGAGGCAAAGTAAACAGGTAGAGGTGTTAGCCATATGGAAGTGAACAGATATTTTAGGATGTTTTTTAGGCCAGGAAAGCCAGGGGGAAATAATCAATAGTACAGCTGGGCTACTGAACATTTACAGCTTTACAATCACACTAATTAATGTGTACACTCAGATAGTGAAGTTATTTCCCAAATCCCACCACAAAGAGATACATTTTTGCCATGTAGGAGTTATTAAATTAAATAGGTCAAATATCAAATGAAATCTCAAATGATGTTTTATTTCAAAGTTGAAGGAGGTGACTTGTTAAGTTTTGCATTACTGTTATCCATCTACATGTTATTCATGTCACCATTTAGGTACAGTAAATGTATGTGTGTAAATAATGAACTTTTAGAGTTTAGATAATAAATCCCCATATTTTTAAAAGGCAGTGTCAGCACTTACTGAGCAGCTGTCTCTCAAAGCATCAAACTTGCGCTGAATTTCATCTCTGTGATTCTGTGAGAAACAAATGCAGAGCAAAACTTCAACCACATCTAACTGCTACATAGAATGATGAACAATGAGATATTGCTGACAGCATTATTCAAAATAAACTGAAAAAATAACATGAACTTTCCTTCATATTGCATGCATAACATGCACAGATTGCCTACTACATATAACTATATATTGTGCTGAACATATGTGCACCTGTATGTCTATGAGTGACTCTTATTGCACACATATGTGCTTGAACGTGTTTGTCTTACCCTAAGGGCAGTGATCTCCTCCTCAGCCTCAGCGGTGGTCTCCTCCAGCTCAGTTTTAGCTTGTTGCAGCTGGCTCTCCAGGGCAAGACGAGCAGCCTGCAGGCTGCTAATCTGGGACTCGCGCTCCTGCAGAGAGAGGGTCAACTCTGACACTTGTCTCTTGATCTCCAGCTTCTCTTCTTCATGTTCTAGGCCCATCTACAATGAAACAGGACTAGGGTGAATGCTGTGTGCAAATCACAGTAGAAAAAAACCCCGAAACAGATTGTATTTGCATATAATTTTCAGCATTTTAAAAAAAAAACCTGCTCAGAGCACCAGATGGGAGGCGTTTTAGGACAGCAGCGTGATTCATAAATTAGAGGGAATCTAAAAACTGGTTAAAACTGGTACCATTGCATTCAATAAGCAAAATTCAAGACATTTGAGGAACTTTTTTAATGCCATCAGAAATTTAAGACCAATTAAACGTAGAGATCCACCTATCCAATAGTGATAACAGATAATGGCACGATACTGACTCAAGTAGCTCGATTGGGTATCGGTGACAGTGGGGTCAATCTATGCACTTCAATTATGAACATCCAACGTGTTGCATCAGCAGTGTGCTGGTAGACCAGAACATTTTGCTAGGAGAGCTAATATAGGTGTTTTACAAAGTTAGGAAGCAATGCTTAAGTCAAGCCTGGTGTTGCCTTGCACAGTCTCTTCCTCACAGTGAGGAATATTATTATAATTTTACACTGGTATTTGATCGGTACTCAGCATCGGCCGACACCGAAAGCCCAAAGTATTGGTCTCAGTATCGGGACTGAAATAGTCGGATCGGTGCATCCCTAATTAAAAGAACAAAGTAATGGAACAAAGCTAAAAAAGTATCCAATTGATATGCAGTAATACAAGCTGAATGGGCAGTATAAGAAAAAAGACAAAAGGAAAATAATTAGAGGATGTCAGAGGAGACGAGTCCAACTAGCAGATACAGAAATGAAGAAAACAAAACAAAAATTAAACAGCACAGAGAAACCAAAAAGTGTACTTTAGGTTTCTAAAATAAAAACTCTGGTAATGGATTTAAAGTGTTATAGTTGTTAAGACCAAAAAATAAAGACCTTTTCAAACCTGTGCTGGTGAGAGTCCACAAACAAAGTAAAGTTGCAACACACAAGGGTGCATTTAGCTACTCCAAACCCTCCAGGTTTCTGACTATTACTGAGATGGATCTCTCATCTCAAAGGACATATTTGTTTGTGAGCGAGGACAGAGTGTGTGTGTGTGTGTGTGTGTGTGTGTGAGGGTGCAGAAAGGCCAACAATTAGTGCCAATCTGTGTACCACGTCTCAGTGGGAAAGAGTGTGTGGAGGTAGAGATGTGACATCCAGTCAGCAGGTTGTTCACCAGTAACATCAGCAGACAGCACACCAGGGGGTGAGAGCTCTCGAGCAGGAGAAAGGGGGGCTGTGGTTCTCAATTATGTCAAAACTTCTTTTTATAGAATAGGCTCACATTGGATGCAGTATAGATAATGGATTTTGTGGTGCATTTCTCAGAGCGGTGAAGAAACATTATGTACTTTAAAACGTCTAACTCTAGAGTGATGCACTGACTGCCAGACATCTAAAAAACAGCCATTTTCTTCTTTAATTAACTTTAGTGTATCAGTGTTCGACTTTATAGAATCTAGTAAACAAACAGTCTTCACAATTATGAAGCTTTCACAGGGAGGTCAAACTGCAGAGCTGATATAGCACCTTGCTTAAGGATACTTCTGCAGGGTGGATGCTTGACATCACGGGGACTCTTTAACCCCTGCCCTCCAGTTTATGGGTAAACTATTCATGCATGCAACACTGGCCTGCTTTATTTTGATGTGGTTAAACATATTGTCACATCACATTATTCCAAAAATAACAAATGAAGTCTGTCGGCTCTGCTGGACCATTCGGTGCAGCTTGTGTACAGGCCCAATGGCAACTTTATAGTGGTGCCTTTATATACCTACCATATTTAATTAGCAGTTTATCTGAAAGGGATCTGAGCTTGCTGGCTGATCAGCTGCCTTAATCCCTTTTGTGGATAGTAATAATGTAAGGCTACACTGTGTGCTAGTTAAAGTGAATTACTTAATCTTGAGCCAACAGATTTTGAGTCATGTCTCTGCTTCCTGTTGCCTCACCTCCCGCAGCCTACTCTCCAGCTCCAGCAGCCGGGTCCTCTTGGTCTGCTCCTGCTGACTCATCTTCTCCAGGTGCTCCTCCAGTTTGGCATTTTGGGCCTCCAGCTTGCCTGCCTGAGACTCCAAATAGAACTTTTGCTGGCGAAGCTCTGAGATCATCTCCTCCTGGGCTTTCCTGACAAAAATATACACACAGATGGCTATTACAGTGCCTATTTTGAAGTAGACATCTTTCAAAAACTTCTGCCGAGTCTCATAGCATTTATTCAACATATAAAAACATTTAGATTTTAGAAAATAGCTTAGATTAACAAGACACCCAATAAACTGTAGGTCATTCACTGAGTAAACAAAACCTTGTAAATTCAGGTGATGACATTTCTATGTTAAAATTAGTTGAAGCTGCATTTTCTGTATTTTTTTGGCCACTTAGGGGCAAAAAAACCTGGGACACAAGTTGTAAACAAAACAATGAAACCTTTTAAGTTAATATGGCGAACTTGTTAGCAAACAGTTGCTTATTTAAACATCCAGCAGTTATCGAGCAACATTTGTATTCACTTGAAGTGGTGTTTCTGACCATCTGATGAATGTAAATACAATATTCACTCTCTTTAAGTGTTTTTGGCCTGGAAATATCTGATTCTTTAGCTGCTACTATGCACCCCAGCTGGTTGATAACTGTGTCTATCTGTTTTTAGTGTTGAGCAGGTAGTGTACAGTGGCTGTAAAGCATAGCAAAGCTGAGGGGAGCTGCAGGGTCAGGAGATAATTCTCCCTAGGTTCATCATCATGAGTGAGCCCTTTCACATTATTTTTACATTATCATTTGATTTTGCTATTATAAAAATATCGATTACAGCCTCTTTAAGCTAAGAGATGATACGGTTGATTAAACATTGTTTACACACAGGGGAGACAGATCAGACATGGTGCTCAAAGACGCACGTGCACACTAATGAGGTAATTGGAGGCTCAAGGAGTCAGTGTGGGTGCACTCATAAAAGCACTCTGTGGGCAGAAGGTCTAGTTAACTCACATATTCTTCTGGGTGTAAATGCTACTGTTAGCGGCAAGCTTGTTAGCCTCTGACAGCTCAGCGATGCGCTGCTCCAAGTTCTTCATCTTGGAATCCATAGCATTAATGGTCTATAGGAAGAGGGAGACACAGTAACATGGTGGAAATCACATCCCAACAAAAGCAAGGATAAATTCACTTTTGATTGATAGCCAAATCCTACTAAGAATCATGGTACACAGCAGCACAATTTCTTTTTATAGGAAATTTTGCAGTAAAATCCTATTAGAGTCCATTAAGGTGTTGCCTGAATCTTCTGCTGTCAATGTCAGATGACTGCCTCTAAAAGCTTCTTAACTGCCTCAATTCTACCACATTAACCAGATTAGGACTTGAGCCCGGGCTTTATAGTGCAACATGAAGTATACTGCAATTTAATCCAGCTGTAGATTCCAATACATTTGATCCACTATAACAAATTACTGTGTTAAGAAACAAAAAAACATTGATTAAGTCTAGCTGTCAAATTTTCTGAACCAATTCAGAGGAGAATGACAAGGTAGGATATGTTCACAACTCAACTCATTGAGACATTCAGTACAGACTGGACTTCAGGGAGAAAAAATTAAAAGCAGACAACTATATAAATTGCTGCTGTTTCTACTGTTGTGTCAAAGTGCCAAATGCAATACTTTAAATCCCTTTGTTGGCTCAAATTAAAGCTTTATGCCCACCTCAGAAAATTTACTAGCAAATACCTCAGGGGATAAATATTTAAAAAGAAAAAGGCTGTTGTGTTTTCTTACCGCTTTCTGTTCACTGATAAGTTTGCAGTTCTCCCGCGACTCCGCCTCCTGCTGGGCCCTTCTGGCCTCAAGACTTTCCTTGTCAGCCAAGTCTACCTTCATCTGGGCCTCCAGAACCTTGACCAGACAGAACCAGCGAAGATTAGACTTGTCAATGCTGACTCCACAAATTCACATTTAGGTTTAAGTCTGTAATTTGCTACGTGATAAAGCAATCATTAAAAATAAATAAATAACTGACATGGTTGTAAATGTACAACACTGATTTGAAATGGCAAGACTGACAAGGAATTACTACACTTGTATATGAACACATTCGCAGATATATTTTCAGTAGCCTGGACAATGTAAGGCTGACCCACCTTGATCTTGTCTTCAAAAAGCCTCTCCTTTTGAACCAGCTGAGTTTCCATCCTCTGGGCTGTCGACTGGGCATCCCGCAGATTCTCCTCCAGTTCCTAAAGAGAGTAACATTTTCTTTGTATATTACACACTATCACCGTGATGATTAACAGAAAAATTAAAAGAAATGAAAAACACTTGCATTGAAAAGCTGGAAATCCACAAGTCGGCTGCGCTGCCTGCTCATGCTGACACCGGTAAAGTTACGTGTATGTTCAAAATCTATGTTTGTAATTGCACTGGTTGACTAGTAGCCATGTATGAAGGCTCAGATAACAAGGAGCTCTCTTTAGAGAAGTGTGTGCAGTGGGTACATTGGTGAGATAACTGATGAGGATACTGGATGAATGGGGGTGGGCAGGGGGGTGAAATTAGGGGTTAAGTGGGTCAGAGTATTAGCAAGCCTTATCTGCAGCTCTCTCACCAGGATCTTTTCAGCCATCTGCTGGATCTGCTGGGATTTGGTCTGAATGTCATCTTTCAGCTTATTCTCCCGCCGCTCAACCATCTCCAGCCTCTTTACCTGGTTCTCCAAGGTCTTCCTGCCCTCCTGCTTACACCACAAAAACAATAACGTAAAGCTAACCGCACAGAAAAGAGTGACTTGTGTTGGGGTGCAAAATTTAACAAAGAAACCAAGCACTATTAAACACATATTGCATTATTTAGTATTGTGAGTTCTGGTACCTCTGTCTCTCTCAGGCGGCGTTTTAAAGTGTCACTAGAATCGGTTTTGCCTCGCAGGCGCTCCAGGTCTCGTTCTAGCCGCTCTTTGGCCTGCCGAACATTCTGCAGCAGCTCTGTGGCCTCTGTGCTTGCTTTCACTGCCTGGGGAAGGTCAGCAGGTCAAAGGCTGTTAGTGGATCCCAAGACAAACCTCTTGATATGCTTGGGCAATTCCTATCCACAGAGACGTTGAAAAATAAAAAAATAAAAAATAGCTACTCAAGGGAATAAATGGAGAACAGCAGGCTGCAAAAATTGGTAAAACTGCTACATTCTGTAAACTGTTTTCATCTGCTTTTCGGAGATTAGGAGAGACAACAAAAGCAAAGAATTTAGTCACTTTTTTGACCTGAATAATTTGAATAATGTTTTCTCACATTAATGTTTCTCACATTAATTTACCTTTGACAGTTTGTCCTGGAGCTCCTGGATTTTGACCTGCTGCTCAGAATTGGTCTGAAAAAACAAAGCACAGTGAACTCAGTAAAGAAACTTTAGGGTAACTACTGCTCTAAGCGCATAGATCAATTAATTTGGTACCTTCTCTAGTTTGGAGAGAAGCTCCTCCACCTCGGCTTTGCCCTGCTCTTTAGCCTGAAAAACAATTAGCATATAATAGAGACTGATCAATAAAGAAGACTCTACCCTCTCTGTAGCGGTTACAGTGGTGAAAGGGCGAGCACAGCTGCCCAGGCAGCACTTTTCCCATAAACTTCCTCTAGTTCCACCTGAGGGATCCCAATAGCTTCCAGGCCAACGGAGAGATGTAATCCCTCCAGCAGCACGTCCTGGGCCTTTATCCACAAGACTATCAAATGTAAAACTCTTTTAATGTAACTAACAGCTTGCTCCATTGTGAATGCAACTCACACTTGAGTCCTGCTTAATTTTAATCTGTGCACACATTCACAATGACTTCTACAATATCTGAGGTCTATGTTACTTTTGATTGTTGAGAATCTGTAAAGTTGCACATTAAGAGATATGCTTTTATTTTTAGGCTGAAAATGAATATTATACTGAAGTCTCACTTTGAGGCTCCAACAAGCCAGTGTAGCATCAGATGTAATGTCTTTTACAAAACATAGTCGGAATTTAAGTCCATTAGTCTGTCAGACTAAGTAGACCGCAATATTATATTCAATAATGCTCAATAATTGATGGCAACAAGCTTTATCAAACACTACCAATCAAACCAAAGTGGAAAGGACAGCATCATACGTATATAGGTTTTGCAGATTGTGTGCTTGGCTCTTATAAGCTATGACTTCAGCAGTTAGCACCGACAAGGAAAGACTCAAATTAGACAGTGATGTAAAACCAAAACACAACTCAGACACACTTAGCATGTTTATAACTCAATGTTAATTACAGTCTCACATTTTTTAAATACTGGATTGTAGTATAACGCACAGTTGAGGCCCTGATACTCTACCTGTTACTTGACAGACACTTTAATTTGCATTACATGACCTATAAGCGTCTAGTACAAACATACCTTCTGGATTCTCTGCTGGTATTCCACAGCTTTCCTTTTAAGTTCCTCGCTTGTTTGCCTGGAGTCTCTAAGTTCAGCTTCGTAGAGGTCGCTGCGGCGTCGGGCAGCTGACAGGTCCTCCTCCAGCTGCCTGATGGTGACCTGCATCTCCTCCAGCTGTGCATGGTACTCCTAAGTCCACGGACAGCACACAGCAGTCATCAATGGGTAAAAAACAGCCGTCCAAACACTGACTGTGAATTCATTCAACATCTGAGGTCAAGTTTCATGAAGTTTAGTTAAGTTCATCACCATTATGACCATCTTACAGTATATCCTTAATATAACACAATGTTGTGTGTTGACAAGAACTGCTGATGAGGCATCTATATAAATGCAATCCATTTGCTCATTCTGTTTTTAAGTATTTAAGGACATAAGGAAACAAGATTGTACAACTCTTCAAGTAATAATCAATCACATTTTCAAATATTAATTTATTACAAAATGATTGAACTCAGCAGTGATTCAACATATACCAACTTAGTGTTGGTTCTTAGAATAGTGTTTGTCTTAAATAAATGTACTGTTGAATTCAAGCTTTTCCTATTAAAGCAAATCAAAACAACAGCCAGCAGGTTTTTATGCGTACGTTTTGAAAAGATACAACCAAAGCAAGGATTTATTTGGCCCAGCCTGAACAGAGGAACGGTGCTCTTAGCACAGGCAACAATTGCTGCCAGTGCTATACAGACAAAGATATACTTCACAGATCTGCTGACACTGTTTCATTATGCAGTGATCTATAGAAACTGCAGTGACTGCAGCAATGACCATTTATTACCAAAAGTGTCAAAATGAAAGATAACAAGTCGAGGATTACTACTTTAAAGCTGTAGTTTGCAACTTTGCACTAGTCTATAAGTCTATAAGTGAAAGAAAAAAATAACTGCGTATGTCTCAAAAAATCTCTGCAGAGACAACATGTTACATTGATGTTGGTAAACGCTTCACTCTTTAATTTGTCACTTCCTGTGCACAAACATTTTCAACTGTAGTCAGTTACATCAGGCTATTCGACAGGATCTCAACCATGAAGGATGAAAATGTCTTGTCCATTACAGGTCATTCCGGTTATCTGTCTGAAAAATTTTTTGAGTTAAAATTTAATGTGTGATTCGAATCATAAACACTGATTTAAAAAAATGTAAATGCTGCGTTTCATTCCCCTGGGAGGAGGGTGGGCGAATCTCTTGAGTAATGATCAAAGCCTCATGTACTGTAGTACCTTGCAGGGATGCCATCTGCAGAGATGACCTTTTTGAAAGTTGAGGACAAGGGAGTCCTCAGAGGGGAAAGCCCTGCCTATGCAACAGGGCTGCACAGAGAAGACTATAATCTCACTACTGCTTCAGTTACGTCTTTATCAGCTATGATGGTATGAAGACGGAAAGGAATCCCCTCAAATAAAATAATGACGTTATGGATGCAGTACAAAGTTGTGCATTTTTTCCCTCATTCAGCACAAATATTTAGTATAAATACTGTTAAGTGTTTAAAAAAAAATCTCCAAATGCACCACATCATTATCGTAATGAGAAGGAGGAGACAGAGGATTGCTTGAATGAGAAGATTTACATACTTGCTCTTTAATTTCCTGCAGCTTGTTGCTCTGTTCGCGGATGTCATGCAGCAGCTGCATAGCCTTGTCATCTTCTCTGGAGACCTCCACACGTGCCTCCTCCAAGCTTCGCTTTAGGCTCTACAAACACATACGTGCACACAAACTCAACGCTGCTGTTTGCTCAAATCAATACTGATTTTTGCTGGGCTGAGCACAGTGACATGCAAGTGTACCAATATGCGGTGAAACACAAAGTCGTGTAAGAGCATTTTTACGTTTAAACATCTCTTTAAATTCTGCACACACACAGTTGTTATTATGACTCACGCTGCACTCAGTAATGTAGGTGGCGAGGTCTTGCTCCAGAATGCTCCTCTGAGTCTCGGATGCCTTCAGCTCCACATCCTTCTGGTGGAGCACTGACTCCAGGTCAGTCATTTTACGCTGGAACCTGGAGATCTCTTGCTCCATCTGAATCCACCAGAGGAAACAGAATTACCAGTTTCACTGCTTTACTGAAGGCTGACAAATATGAACAGTTTGTGTTACATTTGATGCGACACAGATGTAAAGGTACTTGAAGAGGCGGTTGTAATCAGCGAGAAGGGTCCATCAGCCATGTATTCTGCTGATAGCTGATATATATGACCTATCACCCAACCCAGAATGCTTCAAAATAATGTAGTTGTAATGTTGTACACACAACAACTTGGCTTCTTACAGCGGCACCAGAAGCCTGCTTGATCTGTGTTTAAGCCAGTCAGCCAGAATAAACACAAGACGTCTGGTAATAAAACCCATGATAGAATAATTTCTTTGCTCAAAAGAAAATTCTACAATATGGAAATATAATTTTTCAGTTTCCAGTTAGCCATCAGTCTTAGTCTAGTCATCTCTGGCTTGCTTGATGGAGCTGCTCTTGGATTTGAAAATCAGGAATGACTTGTTGTCGTAAGGGCTAGAGATGAACTACTGAAACGTGAATAAAAAAAGAGCTAAAAGTGCACCCTCACCTTGTGACATTTGTCTTGAGTTTCTTGTAATTCTTTGCTTTTAATGTGCAGTTTCTTTTCCATGGAGTTGGTCTTAGCAGGAGAGTTGAGGCCTGCAGACACTGACCTGAGGAAAACACATATAGATGTTCTTCAGTCACCAAACTAAATCTAAATAGGATTATGTATAGCATACATGGATGCAATTCAAAATACATATTTCTATTGCATAAAAATGTCACAAATTCTGAAATCATATCAGGTGACCAAAAAGAGGATAACTGAAAGTCACATATCATGACTTAGAGCCACATCATGTAGCACCAAGCCAACAGCAAACAGCTGTTATTAAGCTGGCTGAAATACAGACACGACACCCACACATCGTAAATGAGTAACGGACACAAAGAGCACACAAGTGTTGACTTTTTTAAGAAAAGTACTCTGTACTTTATTAGAATAACATTCAACAGAACATTTTTGCAGTGGTTCACGCAGGACAAAACAGACTGCATTGAAGAAAACAGCCGTGTAGACCTGGGAACATTTGCTGTTTGCCTGACAGAATAATGTGACAGAAGAATTTGGGCTATGCTTTTGCTTTGGGTTGCTCTCCACAGAGCTCTGTAGTGAGTCCAATGCACTCATTCTTCATGTTTTTTTACCCCCTGTTTATGTAAGGTGATGTCCTATTTTGTTTCCAGTCTTTGGTAATAATTTAGAGCACAACATCAGTTTCCACTCTTCTCTTGACCAGAGAACAGACATCTCTGAAATTTAAGTCTTCTAAATAAATGAATGGGTCTGTATTGAATGAGTTCACAAATACCGCAGAGGGATCTTTAATAAAGTTGACTCAGACTGAGTCATAGTGTTAAAAATAATCACGATAGCAAACACTGCTCCCTTCGCCTCTGCACTAAGACATCCCCCTTAAAACATAAATTATATATATATATATATATATATACATACATATACATATATATATATACATACATATACACACACACACACATACGGCTCATATCATTAACAAAAACACCCCAACCAGTAATTTTCACAGAAATCTAGATTAAATGAAGAGGCGTTCCAGCTAGCTAATCTGTTGCCGATTAAAAATTTATGTCAGACATCAAAATTCATTAAGTTCTCCAGTGCACAGTTTCAGGGTGCTACTGTTCAAATAATATGACAATTTTTGCATTGAGCTAGATGTTTTTTTCATCTATCAGTGTCTTTCTTAAAACTGTCAAAGACGTGGTGAATTTTAACTTAGAAGTATGGAGAACGAGTCAGTAGAGAAAAGTGGAGTGAATAAAATTGTTTTTGAAGGAAGTAATATTATATTAATAGAAAATAAATATTTTTACAAGAGACAAAATGCCAGGCCACTTTTTTCCTAGCTGAGGAATATGCTAGATAGTCTCTGTACTGTGGAGGGAAAATAAATGAGTAGCCAGTGCAGACTGCATAATTGAAGAGAATCAAAGAGAGAGGGGGAGTCTGGGAAAGTTTGCAAGTTAAAGGCTTTGTAGCGCTGATCAGGTAAACAAAAAGAATAGAACACACACACTAAAGAAAATGCAAACAAATACATAATCCTACACATAACAGATCAAAGTACACACAAGCAATGTTGCAAAGGGACAGTATTTTTCAGGAAACCTTCAGTCATCTTTGTAGAAATTAGGACATTACCACTCACTGTTGTTTGCAATATCAATCTTGTGCTTCATACCAAACTAATAAAAAAACACTAAAAATCTAATTTGAAGAAGCCAATAATCAAATGAACACCTTCATTCATACTGAACATACATGCAAACGATGTGGAGGGAGTGTGGTCCAAATGGAGTTGAGTACACTTAAACAACTGGCTCCCAAAGAGGATGGGAAAGGCTCCAATATGTAGACCATTTTAATTTACCATCATCTTAGATGTCACAGTTTGACTGAAACATATTCGTGCATTTATGTTTCCTTATTAATTTTGCTTTTTGATGAGCAACATAATGTTGGCTGACATTTCACTCACACAATGTGTGCAAATGATATGTAGCAAATCAGTATTTTGATTTTACCATTTTAATCTAAAAATAAATACAAATAAACAGCTCTGATTTAAAAAAAATTTAAATAAATAACTAAAAATGAAAGATTTGCAATTTTTAAGTCCACCCACCCACAGTACTATGGGTGGCGCTAGAGGAAAGGCTGCTGGCCATTAAAAGTAAAAAAAAAAAAAAAAGGGGTTTATCTGCTGTGGAGCGTAAATGGATTCAGGAATTTGCGCAACAATTTGGCCATTTCAATTTTTATTTCTTGTGTCCAAGTGGAGGTTTTGGCCTGATGGTGAAATTGGAGGACAGAGGGTCATTAAAAACCATCCTCTAAAGTCATCCTCCGAAGACCATGAATATCCTCAGCAGATTCCTTGAAAATTGGGCAATAATTTGCTGAGATACCACGTCGGAGGGGAGATTCTGAACCAGCTGAAAAGTCAGTTGATCACCTTAATTATTAGGAATCATTCTCGGGGGGACTATGAATATCCATCTCATGACCATCTGGTTGTAGCCATTAATGGCAATCTGATCTGTAGCTGCCAAGACATCCTGCTCTTGACCAAAGTGGTAAATGACTGGCCAGACAGAATGACCATCTGACACAAAAGATTTACTCAAAACAAAAAATATTGTGTACATTTACCAAAACACTGCAAAATTGTCCTATATTGCCTGAAAAGGGCAGATTTTTTGAGAAATCTTTGAGGCAACAAAAAGACAGAAAACTTCTGTGAGCTACCACTCAAACCATCTTGCAAAGATGATTTTCTGACACCAAACGACAGATAGCTTCTTATAAATTTGAGGCGAGCTGTTAAGAGGATTTTGTTGTCGAGTTATACTAATGGAGGAGCCAGACAAGTTCACACAGAATGGAAAGAAGAAATACATAGCAGGAACCCCCAAAACACATGATTAGCAATTCATTATTCCTGGCTCTGGGATCTCTTTCCTTTTTGGTTGCTGCAATGAAGAATGTGTACACGCATACACATGCACCCAGACAATTTTGACACATTCTATGAGCTCCTCTTAATTAAATGCAGCAAAGAAAATGACTGGCTTCAGTTTAAAAAACCATGAGCAGATGACTGATGGTGTAACAGCAAGGGACAGAGACATTAGAAGAGGGAGAAAAAAAGAGGAGGAGATGAGACGGGTAAAGATGGGGGGTGGGGACAGGGGAGGAAGAAAAAAAAAAAAAAAAAAACACATCACGGTTGTAACCATAGAAATAGATTCTCTCCCCCAATCTGAGGACTCTGTCTAATCTGCTTTTTCTTCCCTTTCTGTTGCTGCTGCTGCTGTCATGATCCGCAGTCTCCAGGACCATTAACCTGCAAGAGCAATGCCACAGGGCTACAGCAATGAAACCCATCCTCTTACATTATTATCAGAGGTTAAGAAGCCAAACAGCATTAGGGATAATTACAGTCCTAAAAAACCCATGCTATAAAAGTCAGGAGCCCATTATGCTGCACGGTAACAGAGAAAGCACAATAACAGCAGCGAGGGTGGGAGTGTGTCTGTGTCTGGGGTTCCACCTCTCAGCAAGCCTCATTGACACACTCAGCCGCATACCAATCAGCGCAGATGGCAAGATAACGCCAGCTCACATTCTCTTGTCCATTCATTTGATCTATCTATGCATCGGATCAACTACGCGTGATCCCAAAGGCACAAAATTCAGGAATCAGAAGGAGAGAGCGCCAGAGAACAGGGAGATCCCTCCCCTTCCTCGTTCCTTGTCTGACACAGCATATGGCCAAACCCATCTTGGCCCCAACAGGCATAAACACTAATGATGGGGACACAACACCAACTGCCCAGGACACCACACTAGGTCACCTGAATCAAGGCTACCTGGAATTTGTTGCTGTGGTGATGAGGAGTCTAAAGGCAGATCAGCAGCCAAAGGTAGTATATGGTATTTAACCGTCAAAGGTGTGTTAGAGAGGTGTATGCAGGAGGTCTCTGCGTTGACTACAAGAAAAAGAGGGGTGGTCTTTGAACAAAAAAGCCAAACAATGCCTAGTAAACCGGTAGCACTTACTCAGTTTTGGCCAATGTTGTCAATGGTCTGCTGAAGAACCAGCCTAGAAAGGGCAGATCCTGGCCCTGGAAGCCCGCTGGCAGAGCTCCTCGCTGGGCTGCTGAGGCTGGCCGGGGGGCTGCCTGCTCCGGCTCCTCAAAATTAGAGGTGTCATCTTCAGAGTGCAACGCAGGAACAAAAGGCGGGAGAACTGCAGGAGAAAGGATGAGAGGAGGAAGTGAGAAAGCAGCGACGAACAAAGTAGTAAAAAAAAAAAAAAAAAAAAAAAAAACACAACAAGGAGAAAGGGGAGAGAAAGGAAGGGAGGAGGAACGGAGCAGAGCGGTGGGAGCCTAGAGTGCGGTAAGTTGCGCGTTGATGCACATGCTGCTTCTGAGTCCCTCCCTCCCTCCTTTGCTCGCTCTCATATACACATGCTCGCTCGCTCGCTCTCCCTCACTGCAGCAGAGCAAGCTAATCAGCTGGAGCCAAAGATGAAGCATCAAGCTTTATCTGTGTCCAATTAGATGTATTTCCAGTACAAACATGCATGTATGAGATTCTCTTTTTTCATATATAGTGTATCTGATATTTATTACTCAAAGATGATCAATTAACATTGAGCAGAACAACATTAAATAAATCTTCCCTTCAACACAGACAGGCACAAAAATCTCCTGCATTTCTAGCACCGTATCATAGCCTTCTGATAATAATGAGGATTTTCAAACAAACAACTAGATTAATTAATATTCAGCACTGATAGGAATATTATAACAGCTCTGGGGGAATGACCGCCACTGCGATGTTTGGTAATCCAGAAATCACAAAAAGGAGGGTTTATTCATCTGAAGACACGAGGTATTCTGCACAGCAAAATAAACACTCATCTCCCCTGCAGCTATACAGTTTTCAATTACAGAGCCACTGTAGAGCGAAGGATCTTTAATGGGACCATGCTTCACTGAAAATATCGATTAATTTGAACGTCATGGGTGTGTTTTCCCACAGCTGGTCAGGTGAAAATGTCAAACTCTCTGTCATTCAGTGTGGTCTCAGACTTGATTTGGCAACAATGACGTACAAGAAACGCACATGTATTTCCGCCACAGAGAGCGTGTCTGCCGTCGCTAGCGTAAAATATTTCGTGCTGCGTCTGTTGAGAAGCAGATGAGTTGCAGATCTTTACTCCGTCTGCCTCGCTTCTTGTCTCTGCCTCCCTCCCATTCTCCTCCTCAGGAAAGAGCTGGCCTACTGCCAACAGCACACAGAATCTCATTATTTTACTACCACTGGCAACACAGTTCCTTGTTTGTTGTGAATGTGCAGCACACACACACACACACACACACACACACACACACACACACACACACACACACACACCACACTTATGTATATTATAAATTACATTAATGTTTGACAACTGGTCGTATATCATCTGTCGAGTAACGTGATTACAGCGACACGGTGTCATTTGAAGCCAAATTGAGCGTTTTCACTGCAAAGAGAGAAGAACAGAGTCTCAACAGAGAGGAATCTCTTTACCTTGTCTAAGGTTTTTCCAGTCTACACTGGAGAAGAAAGAGTGACAGTGGAGTCCCTGGAAACCCAGTCGCTCTTTGGCTCCACAAAGCAATCTCTGCAGCAGGTCTACAAACTGCTTACTGGCCCGCGGCTCCTCCGGAAATTTAAGGAAGCGCTAGGGGGCAAACAACACGGACAAGGATTCATTACATAAAGCATAGACTAATCAGATGTTACATCAGGCCGCACATTTTCATAAAGTATACTGGGAATAGTAAAAAGATCGTTAATTTCATCATTTATCTGGAATTCTAAGTTGCAGACCATTACAGATCAGATACAACCAGTGACCAATCTCTGTACCAGTCGAGGTGACAGGCTATGTACCTGAAAGTTGAGGATGTTGTGGACTGTCTTGGTAGCAGTGCCACCAGAAAAAGGCGAGCTGGCATAGATCATCTCATAGGCTATGACTCCAAGGGACCACCAGTCACAATCAACCCCGTAAGTGCTGTGAGGGCCCCCATTCATGGCTGCCAGGACCTCAGGGGAGAGAAAGTCCTGCGTCCCAACAGGCACTGTGAGCGCTGCAACCTGGAAATGCATTTATAAAACACAATGATGTCACTGGCACTGAAGTTAATACATAGAACAGCAAACTCTGAAATCTACTTACTGTTTTGTTAGCAGTCAGCCTGGCAGCTGATCCAAAGTCTGCCAGCTTAATGTGACCAGTTCGATCGATGAGAACGTTTTCTGGTTTGACATCTCTGCAAGTGGATGGTTTAGAAGGGATTTGATACTGCTGCTAGAGAGCTGTTTGTTGCCCGAGTACTGTAATATGTCTGCCGCTCTGACGATAATGGAATACATTTGTAAACTGCAGCAATGTTTTTGTATTTGCATAAAACATCAAACTCAGTGGTCTAAGTTAAATTACAATACTACATGTCTCATGTCCAGTTAATGTTTTCATGAATTATGTGCATTTGGCCTTCAAGTGAAAACAAAAGGCAAACAAAGTATGATATTTAGTGAGGATGTAAGCGTACCAACTTAGGATCTCTGGCCCTACTACCTTAATTTATTGAGTTATACCTCAGTGCCTTGAAACATCAATCATTGTTATCAACGAGAGGTTGTTGGTGTCTTACCTGTGGACATAGCCTAGCTGGTGGACAGCATGAATGGCCTCTACCAGCTCAGCCAAATAGAACTGAGCCATGGACTCATCAAACTGATCCTCGTATCGGTTGAGCAGGGACATCAGGTCACCTCCCGGCAGGTACTCCATCGCCTAAAGAGATATTATCAGTATAAAACTTTGGCCAGAACATGGTATGAACATGTGTCTCGATGTGATTAAAATGAACAAGTATCCCATGCTGTTGAAACATTAATGAATGCCTATAAATATATATCTATATTTAGAAATAAAAACAAAGCAACAAGTGCGGGACGACATGTGTTTGAGCTTACATCAAAGCTCTATTCAGCTTAAGCTTATAGGGTGGTTCTCCTCATTATGGATTCAGTTATGCAACACCACATACTATTGCAGATTTATCTGTGGTACTGCAGTCAGAGGATTGGTCTTCAATAGCTAAAAATACAACCCCAACCATAACTGCAATGGCCTTGTGTGTCTGTGATCTTTGGCTAAAAAAATGACATGTCCAAAAAAACAACAACACAAAAACAGACACCTCATTGAGCACTTTAAAGTTTGGAAACACAAATCAGCCTTGGTCATGTTTGACCCCAGTTCTCTTTTCTGCTGTCCGCATCCTGAGATGAAAGGCAGTGGCCGGGCTGATCTGAGCTATATGGTGGCAGCCAAACAGCCATAACAGCAGAGAGCCCCCGATGCATGAATGGTCGGCGAGTCTGAATGAACGGGAGCATTCTCCAGTGTTACCTAGCAACAGGGAGACTGGGCGCCTCTCCGACACACCGATAAAGATGGATGCTTTGTATTTTCCTCTGTGCTCAGTTAGGGAGCAGGGTGATTGGGGGGGGGGTTGAAAAGACAGGAGGAAAAATGGAGACATACATGCAGGGGGCATGAAGGGACGTATGAGGGGACGCTGAGAGAAAGAAAACCAAAAGGGCAGTGCACAGTATAAAGCATGGCTAGGCAGAAAATGCTTTTTTCCTCCTACTCCCTACACCAGTCTAACAAGTCATCAGAGTAAATATAGATTCTTTGTGAGGTTAACAGCCTTCACGATGATTTCACTGGACGTGATCTGTGAGGAGAAAACTGACACTGTGTTTCACGGCGGAAGATTAGACTATTAGACACTAACATTTTGGGCAATATTCCTGATTACATCCTTAACCAGAGTCAAATGAGAAGCATCTATTAATTCTACAAATCCACATTAAGAACAGAGATCCAGGAGGTGTTTTTCCAATAGTTGAAACACAGGAAGCTTAGCCGGTTTTCACAGACGTAGTTTCTGCAATGTGATATTTTAGTCGCAGTTACTAAATCACAATTTGGGCATCTCAGAGGTCCTGTTCAGTAGAGTTGACAGCATTGAAAAATGTTGTTCATCTGAACAAAACTCTGGTGGCCCCTGGCTGTACTGATGGCTAGTCTGCAAGCTACAAGCAACATCATAACACAACAAAACAGTGAAGTTGCTGGAAGGTGATGGCTAACAACCCTCCCACCCCCTTACTTCAAAGCGTTTCTTCAACATACAAGTTGTTCCTTTGAATTGCTCACTTCAGGTCCCTTCTTGTAGCAGCTCATGTACTATTCTGACTGATCCAGCTGTTCTGTTAGTCACGTTTTGGAAATCACAGCTGTGAAAGGAAATGAAAACACCTTCCAATACATCTGTCTTATATACTGCTTTATATAAAAATAGGCTATGCTCTACTCTGAGCATAAAACATATAGGAATAGAAAATAAGACACAGTGGTTGTTGAATTAGGTAACTTATATACAGTACATTGGAGCTATTTTTTGAGCAATAACAGCTGGGCCCAATGACAACAGTAGGAGAATATATTGTAGATTATGAGGACAATATTAAGGAATATAATTAGTTATTATCAACCAATACAATGAACATCTTAGAGTTGCAACGATTCACTGAAAAATGGTCAACTATTACATTTATCACCAACTATTTTGATAACTGATTAATCAGTAAATAAAAAAAATTAAAAAAGTAATAATTCTCAGATTCCAGCTTCTTTAATGTGAAGGTTTTCTAGTTTCTCCTCAAACAAAGGTTGACATTAAGAACAACTACTCTTATATCACGTTACTTATTGAAAAAGACCACATCTAGAAAATAACATCATGGATGTTAAAGGGTACTTTCTGTATTTTTAAACCTGGGCCCTGTTTTCACATTTTTTTGAGTCAAAATGACTAGTAAGTACAAAAGGCTTTGGAACCCGTGCAGTAGATGGCTTCATCCGGCAGCCATGAACCGGCTGCAGTGGCTGCAATGTTTTTTCTTTGGGGAAACTGCGCCCATCAAAATTCTGTGCACAAAAAGTGCTCCTTTTGTCCACCAACAGGCACAGACTGTTATACGAGGTGTCTAACAACATCAAGGAAATGATGCCTACGAATGACACCTTGTGACACCCTTTGTTTTTAACAACAAACAAATGTCTCGCTCAAGGAAAATTGTCACTCTAAAATATTGCGAGAGGCAAGTTGTTGCAGAGTTGGAGAGAGGTTTGTTGTATTGGAGAAACACAATTTGCCCCAAAAGATAAATCGGTGTGCCAATATTATCGTCTGATATGAGCTAACTGCAGATAAATCAGTATCAGCCGATAAATGACAATTAAATAAGTAACGGAGACACGGAAGTCGGATCCTTCACTCATGAGTGTTGTCGCTGCATAGCTGGTCCACCAGAGGGCACACTGCTACTTCCCAGATGTACTTTTGTTCAAAGTTCTATTTGTAACAATAAAAAAGTTTAATTTTAAACTGCATTATATCATGTTATCTTGGTGAGGTCTACATATAACAAATGTAAGGAATAATCTTTGTTAATGTTATGTGTTAGCGATATAGTCGATATATTGGAATATCAGATTTTAAAATCCTCAAATGTCAAAATCTGTATCAGACTTTAAAATCCCATATTGGTCAGACTCACAGGCTACAAAACAAACTCCTCTCCCTTGTTTCCACCTGCATAATTACCCCAAAGGAATTTGTTGCAGCTGCCAGTTAAAGCCATCTACTGCACAGATTCTGCACTAGGGATGCACTGAAATGAAAATTCTTGGTCAAAGCAGAAAACGAATACAATGAAAAAAAAATTGCAGAATACCGAACACCAAACAAGCACATTCACATTTTTTCCATTCACTTTGCCTTTTTTTTTTTTTTTAAACCATGGCATCAATTAAATAGTCTAAATGTGCTTTTTACTCAGTGTTTCCCACAGGATTTGGAGAGACTATGGTGGGTGGGTCCGAGGTCCAAGAGGGTCCAGTAAAGTAAATTGCATGTGTCCATTTACTTTTAATGGACATACATAATATGTTTTATACTTTCTGTGGATATAATCCAATTAATAAATTCATCAAGTCCGACCCAATTTGATAAATAATGTTGCATGTGGTTCTCGTATCGTGCAACATAAGGACTTCATAGCCTCTCTTCAGGTCAGACTCTCATACTGCAACACTTATCTTTGTAAAGAGGAAAATGACAGAATAAAGTCGCTAACCTGCCTGTCAGCTGCTCTGGTCCATTTCAGTGGATTTACCATAAAGGCTTGAATACGTGTGCAATCCAAATTTAGGTGCGGCTAGCTTAATCGCCTTCTCAGAAGCGACCGTTTGTTTCCTTTTCAAAGAAGTCAGCCACAGATGGAGTGGATGTGCTAGGAGACAATTCAGCAGAACAGTGTCTGCAAACAGCGATTTTTGCGTCTTTCTCAGACACTTTAAAATGCTTCCACACTGCCGACATGTCAACGTAATTGTAATGGGGACCACTGCACCCCATCTGGTTCCGTTTGGTCTCTTTTAACAAATGGTTGAGCTAGGGACCACAGTGGCTACAAGTTTTTTCAGTTAGTGCACTTCACTTAAAAGACTACCTCCAGACCTATACTAACACAAAGGCCTGTCCTACGACCCCACTAAAATGCATATTACACCCACCAAGTGTGTGTTATTTGCTTGGCTTGTTTATTATGCCAGTTAGGGGATAGTTTGGCCTATGTCAGTTTGCAAAAGATGCTTAAAACATGCTTCTCACAAAGAGGAATAATAATTTCAGTCTATCCTCAAGATCAGACAAAAATTTCAGTCTCACCAGGTAGACATGTTCTTTGTCGTGGAAGGCGTAGAGAAGTTGCGGGATCCAGGGACTGCTGTTCAGAGACAGGATCCTCCGCTCCTCTTCATGAAAAACCACCTGAGAAGAATTCATAAGGTAGGCAATCAGCATATTTACATTAAATCAAGGCATAATCTTATTGTGAATAGAGTATCAGCCTAGGGCTAGGCGATATTGCCAAAAATGTTATCACAATAAAAATCTTTGATCATTCAATATCGATTATCATCATGATATATGTCAAATCATTATTTCTTTCAAGTTTAAAGGCTGATTTTTGCTCCTGAGTAAAAATTGAAGAAACCAAATGGTTATTTATGCGGTTAAACTTTTCTTTACGATCATAATGTGACAGTTGATGCCAAACGGTGGATCACTTAACAAATCTGAGGTAGGACATTCAAAAGTATTGTGATAAAATCTTTTTCAACAAATATGATTAGTAAATATTTTTTCAGTCCCTTTTGTTCAACAAAATAAATATTTCATTGAAAATGTAAGTGCTAATTTGTCCTTGATTCAAATGAATTAAACCAAATATTTATTGATATATTGAACATTTATTATCTTGTTATTGAGGAAAATTATATTGCGATAATTATCATTATTGTTTTATTGCCCAGCCCTATATCAGCCACATAGATTCATTGAAGGCTTCAATGAAATGTTTTTTAACTTAACTTTAGGAGACTTTTATGCACATTTCCAACATTTTCCTCCCTTCGATTCATGTTGCCAGTTTTATAAGTGGGATGCCATTTAAAAATTGTGCAAAGCAGCCACAGGTGGCATGTACCAAACATTTCTTGTTCATTGTATTGCTCACTTCAGATCCTTTCCTGTCGCAACTCATGTACTATTCCGACTGAGATCTGTTCTATTAGTCACATGCCAAAGAGCACAGCTGTGAAATAATGTCCCCAGCTTCTTTGTTGCTGTACTCCAGCACCCTCCAGTGGGCCTTTTTCACACTGTAAAAGCCAGGTTAATAAACAGGGGAGTGATTGCATGGAGGTTAGGTCTTTCTAGTTAATTTTTCACCTTCTTCTCCTCATGTTTATTTGGTGATCTTCAGTGCAGAAATGTAAAATATTTACTTAAGTTAAATACCAAGTTGCTCTGTGTATCATCAGATTTAGAATCTCTTAATCATAACTCTCGCAGCAACTGAGTGTGGCTTAGCTCTGGATGCTGGTTAAAAGAAATGCTGAGACAAAATCGGCCTTCTTCATCGAGACATGAGCCAGCATGCACAACACCAGGACCCTGACACTGAAGCAGCATTCGTAAAATTACTTTGCCTGTGTTTTTCTCCTCTGTGTAAATCTGTATAAAAAGGCCTATCGTGTGGTAAAGCTAAAAGAGTTGTGAAAAACAATGGAAAACAACCACAATTAAGCTTACATTTTCTTGTGCACGTAAAACTGCCTTGTCCATGACTTTCAGTGCACAAACATCCCCAGTTGCCTTCTCCCGGACTACTTGGACTTCGGCAAAACGGCCGCGACCCACGACTGCACACACTTCAAAGTCATAAAGCCAAGGCTGCAGGGCCCGCAGCTCTGAGGCCACTTCAGAAACTGTTTTACAAGACACACACACAACTTCTGAGAAATTAAGTGAAACTACTTTTAGGACATAAAATTGTAAACATACCACAAATACAATATCTTATTCTATTAGTTATACAGCTACGTGCACATACTATTGGTATTAAATAAATTCTTTCTGTCTGGTATTGAAAATAACATACCAATATTATTTTTAAAATGAAAAATAGGAGGACTGTACTGGCTGACTATTGCTGTACAGTGCAGCATTGACATCACTAGAGCTTATAATAAGCCTGCTGCTTATTACTATAAGGTCTTTTTTTTGTTGACAGTTTTGACAGGCCTGTATTTGCCTAGTGTGGAATCTGAAATCTACTTAGCATGATGTCACTTTATACTTTAAAAACTAATCTAGAAATAGCAGGAATGTATCATGGTCTTGAAAATAAACAGCAAAAGCTCAACAACTGTAAAGAGGCATGCTGAAGCAGTTACATCAAATGATACAATGTAGACTGTGTCAACTAATGTGGTAGGAAAAATACCAGACTGGCCTAAGAAATAAACAACAACAAACACTGAACGCCTAACGTTACATGTGTAAAATGTATGCTTACACTTATTGACAAAGTTTGCCACATGGTGCATCTTCATAAGCTCTGGGGAGGCGCACTCTTGGTAGAGCAGCAGCAGAGCCTCCAGAAACTCTTCCCGACCTAAAGTGCATCCTCCCTGCTGCCCACACAGGCTGAGTCGGCCCTGGGGACAACACACGAACACAGAAAAGGGAAGTCAGTCACTGGCAGTTACTGTGGCTGGTTTGAAACTGTACATAGTGTTAGCGGCAATGCACGTGTACAGGTAACGTCAGGATATGTATTACTTTACCTGAAACAGCTGATTGAGTCGCGAGCTGCGGCTGGTGATGGGATCCGCGGAGGACGGCAGCGTTTTCAGGGTTCCCTGACTCACGTATTTGAACTTCAACATGTCTTCTTAACACATAAACTGAACGATTGACACACAGTAGGTCGAAGTGAAAAGTACTTTACGCGTTAAGTGATTAAAGATATCCGGGACGGCAGTATTACGTTATATTTAGACCAGGGAAAAACAAATGTCAACAATGCGTTGCTTTAGCATGCTATGTTAACGTTGGCTAGCGTATGCTAACGTCCAAACAAAGAAACGATAACGCGACACGTAGTGTCCTTCATTTATGTTTACGGAGACAAAACACTACGTTATGAGATTACCAGACTGCCATGCAGGTACTTTACTTACTTTTGTTTCTAATATTCACAGAAACCTAGACATGATACGGAGCACACCGTTTTCCTCTCGGACGTTTTTGTTTCCGGTGAACTTTCAAATTTTGCGCGTTCACCGCCCACCTCTCGAGCCTGCTGAATGAAGCTGGCGTTTGATTGGATGACTGGAAGATTCAGGGCGGGTCCAGCATGGTTTTAAACCAATGACTGACGTTTCCGCACCGTCCCTGACTCTCATGAAATCTTCTTACATGTGGAAGTACTATCTGTTCCTTGATAAAAAATAAATAAAAATCAATTTTGACTATATTTGGAGAAGGAAAGTCCACTACGTTAAGAGAGATGACCAAGAGAAGATGGTGGCCTGCAAACTATTGATTTCGACTTTATGAATGGAACCTTAAATATCAATTGGTTGAAATTCTTTCTGAACAATAACTTTTTGTACCATATCCCTAGAGAAATATTTAAGAAATTAGAATAAATGTGATTTGATTATTATTATTTCCCATTAAATTCTCCCTTTTTCACCAGGAGGTTCTGTTATATTGGAAATCATAATTTCACACCGCATAACTCCCCATAATAGAATAATAGATATATTACGGTTAAAAACAAATCGCTGTACAACAAGGACTGGATGGATAAAGGTAAGTCTGTGATACATTTTGTAGACAGTGTAAGCTGTCTCATGCCATATGAGAACTTCTGCCTAAGACACGACCTAACTGGCAATCGTAATATTTTTTAATATATATAAGACTACCATAACTAATGCCGTCCCCAACTCTTTTATGTGTTTAATTAATGGTATGTTAATGAATTTTTTTAATGAAGTTAATGAAGTTTTGTGTATTTCATAATGAGTTTCTTTCCTTTACAAAAGACCTTAATGTCATTAAAACAAAGAATGCAATGAGACTTTTTAGTATAATAGCCTTTCCCTTTTATTTAATTGTTTTATCTTCTTTATTGTTTTGGTTTGTTTTTCCCTGTCTTTTGATATGTACTTCATCCTTTTTGTAAAATGTGAAAACTCAAAGCCATGTTTTGTGTATATAGAAGAACATTCAATAAAAAAAACCTGTTCTTTGAAAAAATCATGAACATAATATAAACGGTGATTACACTAATAAGAATTGGAGAATAATATCAAAGTTGAAGAGGAATTTTCATTTGAAAGATATAGCTACTACTGATCTAAAATACAGAATCTGAAATACTTTATTGATCCCTGAGGGTTAGGGTTAGGGTTCTTTAATTAAATTCCATGTCTAATCCATTTTATATGTTGTTTGAAACAGGCCTATTGTGTTGGGATACGTCACTAATTTTAAAGAAGTAGTAGAAGTATTCCAGTCTTTCAGTAGGGGAGACCAGGGATGGATCTAACATTTGTTCAAAATGCGATACAAACTAGTTACATGTGTCTACTATTAAATGGTGTAACTGTTATCGCTAACACAGACAGAAAATGCATTGTTTAGTCATCCCCCATAAGACAAGGAGTAAAATGCTACAATTCACCCCATAGTCTCGGTAACATACCCTGGCGTGAAATGTAACATTATGTAATAAGGAATAAGAGAAAAACATGTTATTGAAAATACCCAAGTATCTTAATGACTTTTAGTCATAGTAGTGAACATAACAAATGTGCACCAACTGAATATCAATGTGTGTGTGTGTTTGTGCTTGCACTGTCACAATGGTGCCAGACGCACCGCACTCTTGGAGTGCAGGCCTCATGGGCCCACAGAGAAACCTACAGGTTTTACTGTGTGTGTGTCTCAGACGCATACTGAAATTCAAAGACACATAAATACAACTTAACATTTTCTTGGAGTAGGTTGTATCATTTTTCATTGCTGTAACCCATAACCCATGAACTAGCTTACCTTACAGCCAAAACATAAGCACTTGCAACTTGCATGAAAGCTATCTACAAAGACACACAATAAACATGATTTTAACTACAAGCAGATAGTGCTATAATAAAAATAAATGAAGTTAAAAAAAAAAAAAAAACTTACCTCAAGATTGTTTTTCTAAATTTTTTTTCCTAAAAGTGGCTGTGGCTACCACAGGGTGCTACTTTTTCACATGTGGAATAAGGACTAAACTGAGCATGTGCAGAGTGACTCGTAACTTGTTCCTGATTGGAGAAATTGGATGTGTTACAACTGACCCGTATTACAATCATACAGTCTGATTACAACCATCCCTGCTCTCCCCTGTTGCACTTCCATGAAGTTGGTCGACTCACTGGAGAGCCATAAGAAATGGTCAAATGGTCAAAGCAGCAGGCTAAGATACTTTGACTCATGGTCCTTAGTATGAGTCAAGCGCCAAAAACACTGGATCCTACATTTCCAGTGATGCAATCACTGGCATCATTTTGTTTGACCCTCTCTGCCCCAAATATTTGTAATGCAGGAGAGAGGGAGACAGCTCTGTATGATTGGTGCAGTTGGTTTGGTGCTGTACGACCACAGTGATACATGTAATTAAAGCTCTCACTGTCTTGGTTACAGTTCAACTGTGCAGAACTGATCATGTTAGGAACACTACAACTGTAAATAGCAACAGTCAACATCATTAATAACTAATAAGATCCACATCTGTAGTGTTTTCAAAAAACGGACATACTGTCACAGGTGCTGAGTGCAGACTGGGGTGAGGACCCAAATGCAGACAATGGCAAGGCGAGGCGAGGTGAGAGGAGGATGCAGTTCAAAAGGAGATTTATTAAGTCAAAACTAAACTGAAACAGGCTTACAAGGAGCTCGAGGCAAAGTCCAAACAAAGGTAATCCAGAACAAAAGGAACGATCCAAAAACACAGGGAATAATCCAGAACAGGGGGAACGAAGGAACAGACAGGAACACTCAACATTAGACGCACATACACACAAGGACGTGATCAGGACTGAAGACAAGAGCAGGCATATATACACACACGGACTAACGAGTGGTGCGGGAGCAACACGGGTGACCAGGATCAGGGCTGACGAGGCAGACAGAGAGCATGGAAAACAGAGAGACAAGCAGGCAGGCAGAGAGACAGCAGGGGGAAACAGAGAGAACACTAGACAAGCAGACATGGGGCAGAGTGAATAACCAAGAAGACAGAAACACACACATGTTACAAAGAACCAGAACCTAAACGAGAACACAGAACTAGAACACAGAGTACAGAGGAGACCAAACCACAATAATGCAAACAAGGACCAGGAATGAAAACCAAAACATGAACTAAACCCAGACTCCCAAACAAGACACACAGACAGGATCATGACACATACCTGCTTGAGAGAAAAATAAAGCCCTGACACAGAGACAGGATTGATGCCCAACATTAACAATACACTGTAAAACATCATACAGGAACTCAGTGGAATCAACTAATCTTTTCCCTTGAGCTTTAACATACTTCTCAAAAGCATCCTTTGAATAAATTGGTAATAAATCTATGCTTTATTAAACTTTTTTTAATATTAAAAATATATTTGTACTACTCTAAGTAAATACTATTTAGGTTTACTTTGTGGAAGTATATTGTTAAACAATTACACTTTTAGTGGCTTAAAAATAAATGCCAATATATGCCAATAATATGCCAATTATGCTTTATTGTGTATTGCAATATATTTAAAATATTTATGTAATTGCCAAATGTTTTACGCCTGTATGTAAGTAAGTATAATTTTTAAAACATATTTTTATAAAATTTTAACGTATTTTTCAAAAGCATTCAAAGTATTTCTTATATTGCTTACACTTTTTTCTTTTCTTCTCTCTTTTTAAATTTTTTTAAACCAGGTAAATAGCCAGTTCAGATCAGAGATCCCCCCAGGGTGACCTGGCCAAGAAGGTAGCAGCACAAGTCTTTAACGTAACAAACAAACAACGATGTATAGTAATAAGCATACTTTAAATTATAATGTAGTTTAGGGTGACCAGAAGAGAATGGGTGAAATTCGGGACGGTACATTGAGTGTCAATGAACATTGACACATGAACACACATGAAAATCAAAACACAATGCTTAAATTCATTATTTGTGTTCATGAAGTCACCTGTCTGTTATTAGGAAAAATACAACTGTGGTAAATCATGATCTTTTACTTAATTTTTATATTTATTTTATTCATGTCATCAATGCAATGTCACATCTGTCTGCGCAACGCACGTGTCAGATCTCTCCGCCGTGCCGTGGCTGCCGGAAACTACACTGTAAATTCCACTAACAAAAAGGGAAAAGAGCACAAGTGTTACTTTGTGGCTATAACAACGCTGTTGAATGCTGTGAAAAAAGTCCGCTGCACAAGAGTACCTCACGGTCAGGCTACTGTGTCAAGTTAACGTAGTGTTGTTGAGAGGGAAGCTAATTTTGGCCAGAAAATCCTGTTGTTTCCCAGGTTTACTTTGTTTTACTTTCCCAACTCGGACATGACAAAGGAGGACACCACAGACACAATAAGAAAAGAGCACAGAAGAGAAGAATATCAGGTCAGCTCCCACGCACAACTTAACGTTAAATGTGAACAGAGTGTGTCTTACTGCCAAGACATGATCTCTTTTACAATTATCCCTATGACTCTGCATTATTTTACCTGCTATGTACCAACCAATCCAGTCCTTTTTACCTGTTAAAATACCTTTAAATGGCGAAAACAACACATAAAATGCAGTATAGTAATACCTCTACTTGCCTCTACTTGAAAGGTTATTTCTGCCCTGAAATTAGTTGATTTCCTTCAGAAGAATATATTTGACAGATTATAACTCACCTAGTACTTCTTTACCTCTTATAACTAATCTAGGACTTTATTACCTCTTAAAATACCTTTAGATGGCCAGTAACCCATAACATGCAATATTCCACCTGCCAGAAAGTCATTACAGCCTCTACATATTGACTGAAAGGGTTTTTTCTGCCCTGAAATGAGTTGATTATATTCAGAAGAGTTATATTTGGCATATTATAACTAACCTAGTACTTTATTACCGCCTAGAATACCTCTAAAGGGAAAATACAACCAATATAATGCAGTGTTTCACCTGCCAGAAAGTGATTGTAGCCTCTACTTCAGGACTGAAAGGTTATTTCTTCCTCAAAGTGACTTGATTTCATTCAGAAGAGTTATATTTGTCATATTATAACTAACCTAGTACTGCATTACCTCTTAAAATACCTTTAGTAGTTAGTTTAGCTTAGTAACCCATAACATGCAATATTCCACCTGCCAGAAAGTCATTACAGCCTCTACATATTGACTGGAAGGGTTTTTTCTGCCCTGAAATGAGTTGATTATATTCATGAGGGTTGTATTTAACAGATCATAATTCACCTAGTACTTTTTTTACCTCCTAGAATACCTTTAAAAGGCAAATACAACCAATATAATGCAGTTTTTCACCTGCCAGAAAGTGATTGAAGCCTCTACTTCTTGACTGAAAGGTTATTTCTTCTTCAAAATGACTTGATTTCATTCAGAAGAGTTATATTTGGCATATTATAACTAACCTAGTACTTTATTACCTCCTAGAATACCTCTAAAGGGAAAATACAACCAATATAATGCAGTGTTTCACCTGCCAGAAAGTGATTGTAGCCTCTACTTCAGGACTGAAAGGTTATTTCTTCCTCAAAGTGACTTGATTTCATTCAGAAGAGTTATATTTGTCATATTATAACTAACCTAGTACTTCATTACCTCTTAAAATACCTTTAAATGACAACCAATATAATGCAGTATTCCACCTGCCAGAAAGTGATTGAAGCCTCTACTTAATTGACTGAAAGGTTATTTCTGTCCTGAAATTAGTTGATATATTCATGAGGGTAATATTTGACAGAATATAACTCATTCGGTACTTTTTACTTGTTATAATACATTAAATTGGCCAATACGACCCGCATAATTCAGTATTGCACTTGTCAAAATGTGATTAGAGCCTTTACTTGCCGTAATGGTTATTTATGCCTGGGTGAGTTCTAATCTGTCAAATATAACTCTCATTATTGAAATCAACACTTTTCAGGAAAGAAATAACCTTTCAGTCAACTAGTAGAGACTTCAATCACTTTCTAGCAGGTGGAAAACTGCTTTTTATGGGTTATACCTTTAAAGGGCCAATACAACCCATGTAAAGCAGTATTCCACCTGCCAGAAAGTGATTGAAGCCTCTACTAACGCGTTACAAAGCATTTTAAGCCAAATTTAAGGTTGTTTTTTTTCACAATTCACAAGCACCACAAAACATTTTGCCACTGCAAAACATTTCTACCTGTTGCTGTGTATGAGCACTTAATTCAGCTTTTGTAATGTTAAGATGACCAGTGAGGTCTTTATCACAGTATAAATGCAATTATTATGATGCTGTCTATATGCTAATGAATAGGTTCACATTTTTATGATAGAATATTAGTAATGATACTAGATAGTAGACTAGATACTAATAATGTCCATATTTACATTGAGGAAGTTATTGGTCACTGTAATCACTATTATTGCCCATATCTTCTGTAGAGCCATCACCACAGTTGTCATTTTCATATAAATTAAATTAAAGTTTAGCTAAAGCTAATATGAACCATCAGCTAAGCATTTGTGTTAGACTAGTCAAAAGTGGATATCTGAGAAAAGAAAATAGATTAAAAATACATACATGTAAGTAATTGGCTACTTTTGCACTTCACAAATTGACTGCTGTGTTAATGTGAAATGACATGTAGACAGCACAGTTGTTAAGCAGGTCTTAATGTTTTGTTATTTGTTGTACCTATTTAATAACATTTTATCATATACAGCTCCTTGGCTGAATGTACAGTAGTGTTTATGTAATGTTTCTGATCATGTTGTAATGGAAGAACTGAGCATTTAATGGGCGGGGTTCCTTGTTGAAAAACATTTCGCCTGAACCTAAACGGTTAACATTATCAAAACAGTAAGATATGATGACATATGACATGATGTTATATTGTGTTTCAGAAACTTGACAATGGTAGTTAGTTAATTAAAGTGTAATTTTGCTTTTACATTTAACAAAATACTTTTCTTCCCTTTCACAGATGCTGTGATAAAGCAGTTTCCAAATACCCCAGTGTCTACTGTGCAAGTCCTCATTCGCAGAAAATGCAATGTGTCTTCAACGAACAAACTTAAGTATATTTCTTTTTCACCTGGGTGTGCTTTTGTAAGATGGAGGAATGATGTTATTATGATGTTTTATATATATATTAAGGATTTCAAATAAATAACAAAATAAGCAGAAACATTATTAAAAACATGTAGTAAATAAAAAAGTCTTTATTGTTTAAACAATGCATACATCCAATTAACCTAATCTGCAAGTCTTTGGAGTGTGAGATGAAACTGGAGCACCCGGAGTAAATCCACACATACACGGAGAGAGAACCAGAGCCAGAACTGAACAACAGTCTGTCCCGTGCGACGCACAGTGACGGTCAATCAGACTGAAAACATCTGGGCACAAGTAGAAGAAATTATGGCAGCCACATATCTCCTGTGATCCAAATGGATCCTTCTTCAGCTTAATTTCACCTGGCAGAGGGGAGGGTACCGAGGTTCACAACCTCTGCACAGGTGCCCCACCCAACCAATAGGAGTGCATCATACCTCACTGGTTTCCCGCCCATAAAAGATGCACACATTTGTTAATATTTTAGATGTGTGGAGTCTGATTCCCCTTCACATATACTCACCTCTCTGTTTATACTTACCCTCTGCTCTGCACCCAGATGTTGGTCTTCTGTCTTCTCCTTTATTTCAGTCTTCAGCCTGCCAGCTTCTCATGGATCCTGAAGATGGACAGACACAAGCAGTCAGGATGGCCCCAGTTGCTCTTGATTTGCAGCTTCACAAAGTTGAAGACACCTTTTTTGGCTTACTGGGTGGGACAGGGCGATGACTAAATGTCCACGCCCACCTTCAAAGGCCCAGCAGCTTCCTAGGACCAGGGGGAGTGTACCTGAGGAAAGATAGAGTGAAACAGAGAGTTTAGGATGTTATATATATAAAAAAGAATATACAGTAAAACAATGTCAGCTATTATCATAGAGCCATCTGTTTTGAGTTTGTAGTTCCTACCTGAATAACAGGTGGTCGCCAGATAGGCATCCCTAAAAAATGTCTGTCCTGCCTCTTGTGTCTGGTACTTTTTTGAAGATAGCCAGAATAGACCACTGGCCCCTGCACACAAAAACACACACAAGTAAGAAAGGAATCTATAAACTAAAAAGCAAGTGTGAATTACAATCTGACAAATGAAAATGGCAAAGATGATTTAGATATCTCACCTTGAGACTCCAAAGCAAAGTTGGGCAAAGTGTCTGCTTGCCAAAGCAGGTAGTACATCCTATTCTTTAACCTCAGCAGCTCGTCCTGCAGCTGTCTGGGTTGCTTCGCGAAATCCTGTAAGGGAGAAAAGATTAGAAGGCTGCATGTCAATCAGTGTGTGTTTCACATGTAGGTGAGAACATCTTTGGACTGTGATTGCGTTTAGGTGCACATGAAGAATAAAAAGACGTTTCTAACTAAAGAGACAGGCAAGCCGCTTTCATGGGCCTAATTGTAGTCGTGACAGTAAATGAGACTGAGGACGTTAGTTAAACTTATATCATTTATTTTTACTATAATTCCATCCGTAAAAAACACAATGACATAATATTGGGGTTCATACATTTTCTGTAATAAAATATCTAAAAGCGAAAATCCTTTCCGATGCGGGACGCTGGGAAAGAATCTTTGCATCCGTGGTCTAATTTGTATCAGTTTAGGGGTCATTGACATGAAAACGTTTTAGAACATCTGTTCTATTTTGAAGCTCATTTTGTTGTATTGAGCTGAAAATGACCCATGCACTCAGTGCAAAAAATACTGTCAGATTCAACGAATCTGAGAGCAAAGGAAAACACAACCAAAATCAAACATTATTTTAGATTTATTTATTTATTTATTTTGGAATTGTTGATTTTATAATTTTTCAGATTTGAAATGAAGGAGGAAACTGGAGTACCTGGAGAAAACACACGCCAACACGAGGAGTATAAAAACTCCATACAGCAAAGATCAAGGCTGGGAATCCAACCCTGATCTTTGCTGTGAGGCCACAGTGTTAAACACCGAGCTGCCGTGCGGCTCTAAACATTTCTCACAGCGGACATTTTGGCTCAAGTGTAAATGGTAAATGATCTGTACTTGTATAGTGCCTTTCTAGTCTGTAGACCACTAAAAGCACTTTTACACTACATCACATTTCACACACTGAGGCAGAGGCTAAGGTGCCATCTGCCATCAGAAACAGAACAGAACTGCTACTGTACGTCAAAATGCCCGCTGTGAGAAAGGTGTGTTGACAGGTCAGGTCAGTGTGAGACAGTTGAGCTGTAAGCTACTGGACCACCACATGTGATGCACCACGTGAAGGTCGTGCTTGCAGCTTTTTTCACTGCTGAAAAGAACTTGGCAAATGCCGACTTCTTTGGGGGTGAACTGAGGAGGCTATTTATATGGATTTTCAGATACTTCACAACAGCATCATCAAAAGATGTATTGTTTGATGCCATTGCAGCCTCCAGTATCTTTCTTGGAGAGCCAAACTCCCGGTCAAGGTCTTTAATCACGGCTTTGTTGACTTTTGTCATGCAGGTCTTGGTTATGCCAACAACAGGGCCAGTGATTTCGATCTCATCCGCTACCTTGTCTGACAGACGCTTGATGATGGCGTTGACGTCTGCCATCTGCACGGACCGTTTGGTTTTCAAAGGGGCCTTTGTGACAAGCCTCATGAGCAGGGCAGTGATGAGTTTGCTGGTCACCCACTCTGATGCGGAAAAAGAGGAAACATTTAACACTGCGGACATATCCCCACCTTCTGAGTGTGACACCTGACGATCGTTAGGCACTGTAGTACAGGAGTAAGTGACTGCTCTGGGTTTAGAGGTTCTTTCTTCAGCTGCTCCTGAAGTCACCTCAACATTGCATTTGAGCAATTGCTGACTTTCAACATGAACCCTGACATTCAAGTTCTCACTATTAAAATCAATGCAGACGTGTGCAGATACTTCATCATCATTAATAGATGATATTCTTGTAGTCTGACTGTTGCTGGCTTCAGGGCACTCCCGCCTGACAATGGCATTTTCTGGTGGTGGGGTCAGCACTGTTGTGATTAGGTCTTTGATGTCAGTTAATGCACCTGCCACTTCCTCGCTGGGACTTTCTTTGTTTGATGGCTCCATCTCCATCCAGAGCAGCACCTGCTGCAAGAACTTCTCCACTGTGTCCTCTGTGATGGCATATGCCTTCGTCCTGACAGAGGCAGAGGCACTTCTCGCCCTTGGGACCGTGGGAATCTTGTATGTCTGGCCAGCCATCAGATAACCGTATATTTTATCAGTCAGCTCCTTTGAAAATTTCCTGATCACGCCACTGGATTCGATGTCTTCCAGTGTTTTGTTGGATTGTGCTGCAGCTTTCTCTGGCAGGTTGAATGTATTAAACAATCTGTCAACATCATTTTTGATGGTCTCAAAATCTAGTTGAGAAAATTGCTGCTCTCTCATGCTGATCAATGTGGAGTTGCTGGTTGGATCGCTAGATGCACGTCTGGGTCTTGGAGAATAAGGAACAGTTCCTGGTAAAATGCCATCAATAGCTTCTTCAAAGTCATCCTCTTCCATGGGTTTAGGCTGATAGGACATAGAATCTGGGTTGGGTCTCACAAGGAAGTTTCTTTGTTTTGTCTTCAGCTCGGTCATCATTTTGTCAAACTGTTTTTTAGCAAACTTGAAAAAGCTGCGTTTGCGAACTGCTTGGTCGGCATTGGTGGAATCTTCTGAAGGTGCGGCCTGTGAGACAAGAAAGGCTCTCACCTTGTGAAATATTAACCCCATATTAAAATGAGGTCTTGGTGAGCATCTTTTCTCACCACTGCCAGCTACATCTCCCAAGTCATGAGACTGCAGGTCATCAATTATAGCTTTGACAATGTCAGATGCTACGTTATGAGCTTCCAGAGAGGTGCTGGGAGATAGGACAGCATTTTCAGCCTCTTCTGTAATGTCTGGTGTCTTACTGGACCATTTGGCAAGGATGTCAGTCACAGCTTCAATCACTGAGGGGATGGAGATCTGAGGCAGTTCACATCTCTCTGGTTCCTCTATTTCCAGGATCTGTTCTGGAGAGTCAGAGCTTTTGGGTGGAGCATACTCTGTGTCGTTTGTCTGACAACACATTCCCAAGCACTGGGAGTTCAGCTTAACTAAATATTTTTTCAGACATTTGGTCGCATGTAACACCATCTGACGAAGAGTCGATGTGTTGGAGATGAAGCTAGGGACAAAAAGGTCAGGCTCTGATGGCGGGACACTGCTGCGAAAGACCCGAGATGCAACAGATCTTACCTTCTGTGAAACTTCCCTCTCAATTAGAGTTGTCAACTTTTCTGCACTCTCACATTTGTGCTGTGGGACTTGAAAAGCACTAGCAATGCTACCAGGGAGGGAGTCTCCGAATTGAGCGCTGAAGTTCTCCAAAACTGTACTCACAGCATCCTGAGCTGCACTCCTGTTCACGTGCTCCTGAAACAGTGGCATGATATTTCTCAGGATAGCTATAGAGAGTGTCTGTATGATTTCAACAAACATATCAGCCAGCGTAGCTTGTGTGTCTGAGTCCAGAATCCCTGCGGCTAACATGTTCCACTGTGCTGCAGAGATTCTTTCAAAATGTTTTCTTATGATGGGCAGAAGAGCCTCTGGTGTGATAGTGTTGTCCATCTGGAATCCGGTTTGGTCCATTTTGGTACGTTCTGTTCACAAAGCTCTGCTTTTCTTCTGTTTGTTTGAAACTTACTGTAAGTGTTTAGTAATGTATAGAGTAAGTAATTGTCGTGGAAATTGTATCTTGCTTAATGTTTTCAGTAATGTGTACCTCGCTGTGGTGTGTGACTGTGGTCTGGAACACACTTGTCAAGAGTGAAAACTGAATGTAGAATTTAGTAACCAGCGCACTTTATATAGTCAGGACTGTATGACATCACGTGTATTGATTCACATCAAAGCACAGCGTCACACGTCAAAGGAATTTGAATTTAAACACAAACTCGCGCATGCGCAGGCGGACACACTTACACGATAACAGCCGATCACGCGTCATAGGCAATGGAATTTGAACACAAACTCGCGCGTGCAGCAGGCGTCTGCACACAGAGGAATTAATCTATCATGCATGAACCAGCCAATTACCTGCAGGACTTTTTATTTCTTAGCCAGTGTGTGTAAATACATTCTCAAATTGAATCGAGACATGTTCTCATACGATCATTGATTGTCATATGCCAAAATAAATAAAGTGTGAATTAAGGTATTTTCTTGTGTGGTCAATAAATTATGCCTCTCCTCTGCCAGCACTGCCTAACGTTATAATGGTTATAATGTTGAAGGCGCAAAATTAAACAGGCAACCAATTCCATCACGTCAGTGTCAAAGTAATTAATGGATTAAATAGGCTACTTTAACTTTTTTACAGTCTGGACCGCACGTGAGCACCAGTTTACCGGTTCGTGATTTCGGTAGAAACAAGTCTGTGTCCAGTTTAGTTAAATTTATATTATTAAATGATGAGTGCTCCTGACAGTAGGGGGGGAGGTTCAAACATTCACTGTAAGAAGAAAATGACGAGCATGTTCTGTTGACTTGCATTTTCAATCAGGAGCACGTCACTTTTTGTAAAAAAAAAAAAAAAATTAAAACAATGAATGCCCATTACCAATAGTTTGCAACTTGTTAAGTAATAATGGTCATTTCATTTTATTTTATTTGAAGGAGTTTTGGTCTGCTGTACCTTTTTTGTAATGTACAGAAGATCACCGTTTTCTAGTTGTCTGCACTCTGCGCATGCGTTGGCGTCTGTAGCCACCTGTCGGAAGCTCGTCTTAAACCGGACTCTTATCCAGTTTTAATCCACTCTTTTTCGTTACATTTCTTTTATCCTTTTTTAAGTTTTTAACTTAAGTTTTACGTGGGTTAAGGATTTTAGTCATCCGACATGGATTTTAAGCTAGATGACCGTAAAAACACGATCAACGCTACTGACCACAACAAAGCTCCGGTGACTATGCTGGCCGAGATAACTCTGCCCCATGAGGACTGCTCACTCCTTAAGAAAGCGAACAAGAAGATTGCTGACCTTATGGAAGACATCCGGCGACTTTCAGAGGAACTCAAAGAGAACGATTCCCTGCTGACTGGCTTTATGGATGTGGCTTCAGTACAAGCCAAACAGATTGTTTCTCTTAGCGCAACCGCCAACATCCAGGACACCGTGTTTTGGGACCCCTCTAGCCTTCCCAGGCTTTCATCCTGCTCGACTCAGAAGCATCAGTCAACCTGGGCTGAAGTGGTGGTCCGTGGCTGCAAGAGAGGCTCGGACGGGGCTGCCTCTCCTCCGCACATCGGCCTCTCCAACCGCTATGCAGCCTTGTCTGACGACACTCCGGTCCAACCAGCGGATGCACCTGCGGCTTCGAGTCTCCCTGATACGGATCTCTTCGGGGGCCAGTGGTCGTGGTGGTGGGCTAGTGAGCGTGTATAGGAAAAATTTAAAATGTCATCAAGTACGCTGTGATGAATTTAACTCCTTTGAAGTTCTCACTCTTAAAGTTGGAGGGCTGCAACCTATCATATTTGTTATAATTTATCGCCCCCCAAAACCGCCTGGAGGATTTTTATCAGAACTTCCTGAATTTTTATCTACTCTGGTTTTAAATTATGATAGAATTGTTCTTTGTGGTGATTTTAATATTCATGTTGATGACCCCAACAATGTTAATGCAACTGACTTTTTAAATATAACCACTTCTTTGAACTTCAAACAACATGTCAAAGGGCAAACACATAACCGTGGTCATACACTGGACTTGGTTTTTACCCTGGGTGTCAGCATTTCCTCTGTGGAATTGGTGGACATGACCATATCTGACCACAGATGTATTGTTTTTAGCTGCGATTCGCCTGTTACTCATGCCGCCTCACCAAGCTCCGTGTGTTGTCGCATCTTTAATGAACAAAGTGTTTCAAAGTTTTGCGCATTCTTTCAGAGCCAAAGCCAACACCTGTCTGATTCCAACACCAACAATCTGGTCGATCACTTCAATCATATCTGCTTGTCGTCACTAAATATTACTGCTCCTCTAAAGGTTAGGCCTACGTCTAAAGCTAGTAAGCAACCCTGGATAAATGACAGCATTCGCAGCTTCAAAAGGGAATGCAGGAAAGCAGAGCGCAGATGGAAAAAATCCAGTCTCCAAGTCCATTACCTCAGTCTGAAGGATTTATCAATTAAATACAATAACTTGGTTAAGGATGCGAGAACACACTATTTTTCTGAACTCATTACTACACATAAACACAATCCCAGGTTTCTGTTTAAGACTGTGGATCAGCTGGTAAACCCAACCCCTCCTTGTGCCTCAGCTGGAAGTAACGATGACTGTGAATTGTTTTTATCTTATTTTACCAATAAGGTGGTGTCAATCAGAGCCTCTATTACCCCCGCGGCCTCTTACTCAGAGGTTCCTCACCAGCAACAAGAGAGTTTTAACCAGTTTTATCCCATCGACTTGTCTGAGCTTTTACAAACAGTATCACAAATGAGAGTGTCCTCCAGCCCACTTGATGTAATACCTACAAAGTTTTTACTGAAAGTAATAGATTCTGTTGGGCCCCATTTGATCTCTGTTTTCAACAGCTCCCTATCTACTGGTTGTGTCCCTGATTATTTTAAAACGGCTTGCGTGAACCCACTTTTAAAGAAACCTGGTTTAGATCCCTCCCTCCCACAAATTTTAGACCAATTTCAAAACTGCCTTTTATTGCAAAGATTCTAGAAAGAATTGTGTCCAAACAGCTGCTCACTGTACTGGAAAATAACAAAATATTTGAAAAGTTTCAGTCTGGTTTCAGGAAGTACCTGAGACTGCCCTGCTTAAGTCACCAATGACCTTTTAATGTCTGCTGATGAAGGCATGTGCTCAGTCCTGGTACTCCTGGACCTTAGCGCTGCTTTTGACACCATTGATCACAACATCATGTTAGACAGACTGAGGCACTGGGTGGGGATCTCTGGTACTGCCCTAGAATGGTTTTCATCCTACCTGTCAAATAGGAAGTTTTGTGTGTCTGTAAACAACTATGTCTCCTCATTCTGTCCAGTTAAATATGGTGTGCCTCAGGGGTCGGTCTTAGGACCCATTTTGTTTTCCTTGTATCTGCTTCCCCTTGGACATATTATCCATAAACATGGCATTTCTTTTCATATTTATGCTGATCACACACAAATATACTTGCCCGTCAGATCCACAGACCCTGGAATGCTGAGTTCACTTAACAACTGCCTTTGTGAAGTTAAAAAATGGATGTCAAAAATTTCCTCCAGCTGAACTCAGACAAAACAGAAATCCTGGTCATCGGGTCCCAGCAGATGGCAAATCAAATACTGCCATCTGCTGGTTCCCTAGTAAATCACATTAAGCCTGTGGCAAAGAACCTTGGTGTTTGGTTTGATAGTAATTTAAATTTCGAGCAGCACACCACAAAGCTTGTTCAATCATGTTTTTATCAACTTAGAAATATAGCAAAAATTCGATCTATGTTAACTTTTAAGGACACCGAGACCATTTTACACGCCTTCATCTCATCACTCATGGATTATTGCAACAGCCTTTTCACCTGTTTAACCCAAAAATCTATTGATCGACTCCAGACTGTCCAGAACTCAGCTGCCAGGCTTTTAACCAGAACAAAGAAATATGACCACATTACTCCTATTTTAGCTTCATTACAGTGGCTCCCGGTAGTTTTTAGAATTGACTTTAAAATTCTATTGATCACTTTTAAAGCTCTTCATGGCCTCTCGCCTTGTTATATTTCTGACCTTTTAGTCCCATACACACCAGCACGTACCTTGAGATCCTCGGGCAGAGGTCTGTTGTCTGTTCCAGAGTCTCGACTGAAAACTAAAGGGGACAGAGCGTTTGCTGTCAGGGCCCCGAGGCTCTGGAACAGCCTGCCCGAGGAAATCAGGTCGGCTGAGTCAGTGAACTCTTAAGTCCCTTCTTAAAACATACTTTTATAGGAGAGCCTTTCCCGATCTTATTTGATTTTATTTTATCCCTTTTATTTTTATTGTATTTTACTAATAATATATTTATCTGTATTTCAGTCTTTTCAATGTTTTCTTGCTTTTATCTTGTATTGTTTTTGTATTATTTTCTCTTGGGTATTATTGTCTTTACACTTGTTAAAGCACTTTGTAACTTATTTTTGAAAAGTGCTCTACAAATACAGATTATTATTATTATTATTATTATTATTATTTATTATTGTCTGTGTGTTTTAAAATACTTTTTTTTTTTTAACTGATATTTGTTATGCTATGCTAGGGCATTTAGCAAGGTTTTAATGCATAAATAATGAATTTTTGTCATACTGAATGGTTTCGTAAAGCATCTTCATGGTATATTAATAGTGGCTCTTGGAGTACACTGGTAAGGTACTAGTAGGTAACTAAATGTAACAACTGTGACAGTCTAAAAATATTAGGTACAGTCCTAACATTTTTTAATAGATTATTCAACTGATTAATTATTAAAATTGAGTAAGGTTAACACTTTGATTGATTTATATATATGATTTTAATAATAATGATAATAAATGAACAAAATAATAAAAGTATAAAAAATTGTACAATAAAAACAATAAAATGTTACCTATTTGAGGTATTGGCAGATTTAATTAAAAATGTCACAAAAGGGACACTGATGATGCAGTGCAAGTTGTGTCTTATTGAAGCAGCCTACAAGGATGTCCACTAACAATGTGGTGACATGAGTTTAAGTCATGGTGGCTCACCATTGCAAAATGACCAAGTGCCACTAGAGCAATATCAAAATAAAATCTAACATTGACATATACTACTTCATTTACTTATCAAACAGTGTTAAAGTTTAGACCCAGGTCAAAAGCACACTCTCTAGTTTCCCAGCAGACAGTGGCGTACTTTTTCAGGAAGACTCTTCAATCTATTAACATCTCAAGTGTATTGAACTGTTTTCTCAGGTTCTGTTAATTCAGTTGGTTTTACTTTTTCATGACTTACAAGAAAACTTGAATCAAATTATTCAACATTAGTTTCGTTAACTCACATTTTTAAGGCAGCATGGGAACTTACATTAGTTATTAAGTATGTTAGTAAGTTAGTAAATTGAACCAGCTTAAAACGATTAACAGTGTAGATTTTTCAGAATATATTCAAATTTGGTGAAAGGAAATGTGCAAAACTGAAGTGTCCCGTGTCTGATGATGCTATGTGGGAAATGTCCCCAGTCAGTGCTTTAAAGCAAATCCATTTTAAATGTGATGTATCCTAAAATGTGCACACACACACTAATATAAAACTATTCCACCTTGTGACATCTAACACACTTGGGGAAAAAAGAGCTGGTTTTCAAATAGTTGGAGATTTTCAAAATGATACAGCCCCACTTTATCTGCAATCTGGCCAGTGACTTCTGCACCATTAAGCTACGATGAGCTGCAAACTTCACTGATGTCAAAACCAGCTGAGTTGTGATAAAGGTTGAAGACTATCAGAGGATTGGCCTACGGTTTATAGCCTAGCACCCTCCTGTGTTACAGGTGGTCTTTTGCAACCTTCTGCACAATGTGCATCACGATCCCTGTCCAAGGTGCTGATCCTACAACCCCAATGATGTGGGAGCCGTGGGATACTTGTGATCAATTCCTTTGGCATTTTTTCCCAATTTCTCTATCCTACACATCAGACTACAACATAATCTGATCTAATTCACATTTAGGGGAAATTAGACTGGGGAGGCTCTCGCTTTTTATAAAATGAACCATAAGATTCAGCATCTCTCCCCACCCCAATACTGTGTGCCCCTTTAACCATATCATAATTGCCCCAATATTTTTAATATTGTTTCCCAGTCTAAATGATCGCTATCGCTCCTTATTAACCTCAATCATGCAAGCATTACAATGCTCTCCATAAAACACCTCCCTGGTATTCCTTTACGCAGAAATAAAGAACATGCAATAATTTGCAGAAAACCAAAATCAGGGCCAAAACCTTTATTTCCAGCAGATTTACATGTTTCTGTTATTGTCAGTTGTCCAGTTTTCCAAAATTGCATGGTAAGATATTGTAGACTACCAGGAGGCGCAGTGGAGAGACTGGGGACGGGCCAGCTGCCTTTAGCCTGCCCCAGTTGGTGTAGGAGGTGCTGGACGTGTGGTGTTAAGGTTGGGGTTGAGTTTGGGATTTGGGGTTTGGGGTTAGGGGGAGTGTACCTGAGGAAAGAGAGAGTGAAACAGAGAGTTTAGGATGTTATATATATATATATAAAAAAGAATATACAGTAAAAAAATCCTTTCCGATGCGGGACGCTGGGAAAGAATCTTTGCATCCGTGGTCTAATTTGTATCAGTTTAGGGGTCATTGACATGAAAACGTTTTAGAACATCTGTTCTATTTTGAAGCTCATTTTGTTGTATTGAGCTGAAAATGACCCATGCACTCAGTGCAAAAAATACTGTCAGATTCAACGAATCTGAGAGCAAAGGAAAACACAACCAAAATCAAACATTATTTTAGATTTATTTATTTATTTATTTTGGAATTGTTGATTTTATAATTTTTCAGATTTGAAATGAAGGAGGAAACTGGAGTACCTGGAGAAAACACACGCCAACACGAGGAGTATAAAAACTCCATACAGCAAAGATCAAGGCTGGGAATCCAACCCTGATCTTTGCTGTGAGGCCACAGTGTTAAACACCGAGCTGCCGTGCGGCTCTAAACATTTCTCACAGCGGACATTTTGGCTCAAGTGTAAATGGTAAATGATCTGTACTTGTATAGTGCCTTTCTAGTCTGTAGACCACTAAAAGCACTTTTACACTACATCACATTTCACACACTGAGGCAGAGGCTAAGGTGCCATCTGCCATCAGAAACAGAACAGAACTGCTACTGTACGTCAAAATGCCCGCTGTGAGAAAGGTGTGTTGACAGGTCAGGTCAGTGTGAGACAGTTGAGCTGTAAGCTACTGGACCACCACATGTGATGCACCACGTGAAGGTCGTGCTTGCAGCTTTTTTCACTGCTGAAAAGAACTTGGCAAATGCCGACTTCTTTGGGGGTGAACTGAGGAGGCTATTTATATGGATTTTCAGATACTTCACAACAGCATCATCAAAAGATGTATTGTTTGATGCCATTGCAGCCTCCAGTATCTTTCTTGGAGAGCCAAACTCCCGGTCAAGGTCTTTAATCACGGCTTTGTTGACTTTTGTCATGCAGGTCTTGGTTATGCCAACAACAGGGCCAGTGATTTCGATCTCATCCGCTACCTTGTCTGACAGACGCTTGATGATGGCGTTGACGTCTGCCATCTGCACGGACCGTTTGGTTTTCAAAGGGGCCTTTGTGACAAGCCTCATGAGCAGGGCAGTGATGAGTTTGCTGGTCACCCACTCTGATGCGGAAAAAGAGGAAACATTTAACACTGCGGACATATCCCCACCTTCTGAGTGTGACACCTGACGATCGTTAGGCACTGTAGTACAGGAGTAAGTGACTGCTCTGGGTTTAGAGGTTCTTTCTTCAGCTGCTCCTGAAGTCACCTCAACATTGCATTTGAGCAATTGCTGACTTTCAACATGAACCCTGACATTCAAGTTCTCACTATTAAAATCAATGCAGACGTGTGCAGATACTTCATCATCATTAATAGATGATATTCTTGTAGTCTGACTGTTGCTGGCTTCAGGGCACTCCCGCCTGACAATGGCATTTTCTGGTGGTGGGGTCAGCACTGTTGTGATTAGGTCTTTGATGTCAGTTAATGCACCTGCCACTTCCTCGCTGGGACTTTCTTTGTTTGATGGCTCCATCTCCATCCAGAGCAGCACCTGCTGCAAGAACTTCTCCACTGTGTCCTCTGTGATGGCATATGCCTTCGTCCTGACAGAGGCAGAGGCACTTCTCGCCCTTGGGACCGTGGGAATCTTGTATGTCTGGCCAGCCATCAGATAACCGTATATTTTATCAGTCAGCTCCTTTGAAAATTTCCTGATCACGCCACTGGATTCGATGTCTTCCAGTGTTTTGTTGGATTGTGCTGCAGCTTTCTCTGGCAGGTTGAATGTATTAAACAATCTGTCAACATCATTTTTGATGGTCTCAAAATCTAGTTGAGAAAATTGCTGCTCTCTCATGCTGATCAATGTGGAGTTGCTGGTTGGATCGCTAGATGCACGTCTGGGTCTTGGAGAATAAGGAACAGTTCCTGGTAAAATGCCATCAATAGCTTCTTCAAAGTCATCCTCTTCCATGGGTTTAGGCTGATAGGACATAGAATCTGGGTTGGGTCTCACAAGGAAGTTTCTTTGTTTTGTCTTCAGCTCGGTCATCATTTTGTCAAACTGTTTTTTAGCAAACTTGAAAAAGCTGCGTTTGCGAACTGCTTGGTCGGCATTGGTGGAATCTTCTGAAGGTGCGGCCTGTGAGACAAGAAAGGCTCTCACCTTGTGAAATATTAACCCCATATTAAAATGAGGTCTTGGTGAGCATCTTTTCTCACCACTGCCAGCTACATCTCCCAAGTCATGAGACTGCAGGTCATCAATTATAGCTTTGACAATGTCAGATGCTACGTTATGAGCTTCCAGAGAGGTGCTGGGAGATAGGACAGCATTTTCAGCCTCTTCTGTAATGTCTGGTGTCTTACTGGACCATTTGGCAAGGATGTCAGTCACAGCTTCAATCACTGAGGGGATGGAGATCTGAGGCAGTTCACATCTCTCTGGTTCCTCTATTTCCAGGATCTGTTCTGGAGAGTCAGAGCTTTTGGGTGGAGCATACTCTGTGTCGTTTGTCTGACAACACATTCCCAAGCACTGGGAGTTCAGCTTAACTAAATATTTTTTCAGACATTTGGTCGCATGTAACACCATCTGACGAAGAGTCGATGTGTTGGAGATGAAGCTAGGGACAAAAAGGTCAGGCTCTGATGGCGGGACACTGCTGCGAAAGACCCGAGATGCAACAGATCTTACCTTCTGTGAAACTTCCCTCTCAATTAGAGTTGTCAACTTTTCTGCACTCTCACATTTGTGCTGTGGGACTTGAAAAGCACTAGCAATGCTACCAGGGAGGGAGTCTCCGAATTGAGCGCTGAAGTTCTCCAAAACTGTACTCACAGCATCCTGAGCTGCACTCCTGTTCACGTGCTCCTGAAACAGTGGCATGATATTTCTCAGGATAGCTATAGAGAGTGTCTGTATGATTTCAACAAACATATCAGCCAGCGTAGCTTGTGTGTCTGAGTCCAGAATCCCTGCGGCTAACATGTTCCACTGTGCTGCAGAGATTCTTTCAAAATGTTTTCTTATGATGGGCAGAAGAGCCTCTGGTGTGATAGTGTTGTCCATCTGGAATCCGGTTTGGTCCATTTTGGTACGTTCTGTTCACAAAGCTCTGCTTTTCTTCTGTTTGTTTGAAACTTACTGTAAGTGTTTAGTAATGTATAGAGTAAGTAATTGTCGTGGAAATTGTATCTTGCTTAATGTTTTCAGTAATGTGTACCTCGCTGTGGTGTGTGACTGTGGTCTGGAACACACTTGTCAAGAGTGAAAACTGAATGTAGAATTTAGTAACCAGCGCACTTTATATAGTCAGGACTGTATGACATCACGTGTATTGATTCACATCAAAGCACAGCGTCACACGTCAAAGGAATTTGAATTTAAACACAAACTCGCGCATGCGCAGGCGGACACACTTACACGATAACAGCCGATCACGCGTCATAGGCAATGGAATTTGAACACAAACTCGCGCGTGCAGCAGGCGTCTGCACACAGAGGAATTAATCTATCATGCATGAACCAGCCAATTACCTGCAGGACTTTTTATTTCTTAGCCAGTGTGTGTAAATACATTCTCAAATTGAATCGAGACATGTTCTCATACGATCATTGATTGTCATATGCCAAAATAAATAAAGTGTGAATTAAGGTATTTTCTTGTGTGGTCAATAAATTATGCCTCTCCTCTGCCAGCACTGCCTAACGTTATAATGGTTATAATGTTGAAGGCGCAAAATTAAACAGGCAACCAATTCCATCACGTCAGTGTCAAAGTAATTAATGGATTAAATAGGCTACTTTAACTTTTTTACAGTCTGGACCGCACGTGAGCACCAGTTTACCGGTTCGTGATTTCGGTAGAAACAAGTCTGTGTCCAGTTTAGTTAAATTTATATTATTAAATGATGAGTGCTCCTGACAGTAGGGGGGGAGGTTCAAACATTCACTGTAAGAAGAAAATGACGAGCATGTTCTGTTGACTTGCATTTTCAATCAGGAGCACGTCACTTTTTGTAAAAAAAAAAAAAAAAATTAAAACAATGAATGCCCATTACCAATAGTTTGCAACTTGTTAAGTAATAATGGTCATTTCATTTTATTTTATTTGAAGGAGTTTTGGTCTGCTGTACCTTTTTTGTAATGTACAGAAGATCACCGTTTTCTAGTTGTCTGCACTCTGCGCATGCGTTGGCGTCTGTAGCCACCTGTCGGAAGCTCCGTCTTAAACCGGACTCTTATCCAGTTTTAATCCACTCTTTTTCGTTACATTTCTTTTATCCTTTTTATTTAACTTAAGTTTTTAACTTAAGTTTTACGTGGGTTAAGGATTTTAGTCATCCGACATGGATTTTAAGCTAGATGACCGTAAAAACACGATCAACGCTACTGACCACAACAAAGCTCCGGTGACTATGCTGGCCGAGATAACTCTGCCCCATGAGGACTGCTCACTCCTTAAGAAAGCGAACAAGAAGATTGCTGACCTTATGGAAGACATCCGGCGACTTTCAGAGGAACTCAAAGAGAAAGATTCCCTGCTGACTGGCTTTATGGATGTGGCTTCAGTACAAGCCAAACAGATTGTTTCTCTTAGCGCAACCGCCAACATCCAGGACACCGTGTTTTGGGACCCCTCTAGCCTTCCCAGGCTTTCATCCTGCTCGACTCAGAAGCATCAGTCAACCTGGGCTGAAGTGGTGGTCCGTGGCTGCAAGAGAGGCTCGGACGGGGCTGCCTCTCCTCCGCACATCGGCCTCTCCAACCGCTATGCAGCCTTGTCTGACGACACTCCGGTCCAACCAGCGGATTCACCTGCGGCTTCGAGTCTCCCTGATACGGATCTCTTCCGGGGGCCAGTGGTCGTGGTGGTGGGCTAGTGAGCGTGTATAGGAAAAATTTAAAATGTCATCAAGTACGCTGTGATGAATTTAACTCCTTTGAAGTTCTCACTCTTAAAGTTGGAGGGCTGCAACCTATCATATTTGTTATAATTTATCGCCCCAAGCTCCGTGTGTTGTCGCATCTTTAATGAACAAAGTGTTTCAAAGTTTTGCGCATTCTTTCAGAGCCAAAGCCAACACCTGTCTGATTCCAACACCAACAATCTGGTCGATCACTTCAATCATATCTGCTTGTCGTCACTAAATATTACTGCTCCTCTAAAGGTTAGGCCTACGTCTAAAGCTAGTAAGCAACCCTGGATAAATGACAGCATTCGCAGCTTCAAAAGGGAATGCAGGAAAGCAGAGCGCAGATGGAAAAAATCCAGTCTCCAAGTCCATTACCTCAGTCTGAAGGATTTATCAATTAAATACAATAACTTGGTTAAGGATGCGAGAACACACTATTTTTCTGAACTCATTACTACACATAAACACAATCCCAGGTTTCTATTTAAGACTGTGGATCAGCTGGTAAACCCAACCCCTCCTTGTGCCTCAGCTGGAAGTAACGATGACTGTGAATTGTTTTTATCTTATTTTACCAATAAGGTGGTGTCAATCAGAGCCTCTATTACCCCCGCGGCCTCTTACTCAGAGGTTCCTCACCAGCAACAAGAGAGTTTTAACCAGTTTTATCCCATCGACTTGTCTGAGCTTTTACAAACAGTATCACAAATGAGAGTGTCCTCCAGCCCACTTGATGTAATACCTACAAAGTTTTTACTGAAAGTAATAGATTCTGTTGGGCCCCATTTGATCTCTGTTTTCAACAGCTCCCTATCTACTGGTTGTGTCCCTGATTATTTTAAAACGGCTTGCGTGAACCCACTTTTAAAGAAACCTGGTTTAGATCCCTCCCTCCCACATAATTTTAGACCAATTTCAAAACTGCCTTTTATTGCAAAGATTCTAGAAAGAATTGTGTCCAAACAGCTGCTCACTGTACTGGAAAATAACAAAATATTTGAAAAGTTTCAGTCTGGTTTCAGGAAGTACCTGAGACTGCCCTGCTTAAGTCACCAATGACCTTTTAATGTCTGCTGATGAAGGCATGTGCTCAGTCCTTGTACTCCTGGACCTTAGCGCTGCTTTTGACACCATTGATCACAACATCATGTTAGACAGACTGAGGTACTGGGTGGGGATCTCTGGTACTGCCCTAGAATGGTTTTCATCCTACCTGTCAAATAGGAAGTTTTGTGTGTCTGTAAACAACTATGTCTCCTCATTCTGTCCAGTTAAATATGGTGTGCCTCAGGGGTCGGTCTTAGGACCCATTTTGTTTTCCTTGTATCTGCTTCCCCTTGGACATATTATCCATAAACATGGCATTTCTTTTCATATTTATGCTGATCACACACAAATATACTTGCCTGTCAGATCCACAGACCCTGGAATGCTGAGTTCACTTAACAACTGCCTTTGTGAAGTTAAAAAATGGATGTCAAAAAATTTCCTCCAGCTGAACTCAGACAAAACAGAAATCCTGGTCATCGGGTCCCAGCAGATGGCAAATCAAATACTGCCATCTGCTGGTTCCCTAGTAAATCACATTAAGCCTGTGGCAAAGAACCTTGGTGTTTGGTTTGATAGTAATTTAAATTTCGAGCAGCACACCACAAAGCTTGTTCAATCATGTTTTTATCAACTTAGAAATATAGCAAAAATTCGATCTATGTTAACTTTTAAGGACACCAAGACCATTTTACACGCCTTCATCTCATCACTCATGGATTATTGCAACAGCCTTTTCACCTGTTTAACCCAAAAATCTATTGATCGACTCCAGACTGTCCAGAACTCAGCTGCCAGGCTTTTAACCAGAACAAAGAAATATGACCACATTACTCCTATTTTAGCTTCATTACAGTGGCTCCCGGTAGTTTTTAGAATTGACTTTAAAATTCTATTGATCACTTTTAAAGCTCTTCATGGCCTCTCGCCTTGTTATATTTCTGACCTTTTAGTCCCATACACACCAGCACGTACCTTGAGATCCTCGGGCAGAGGTCTGTTGTCTGTTCCAGAGTCTCGACTGAAAACTAAAGGGGACAGAGCGTTTGCTGTCAGGGCCCCGAGGCTCTGGAACAGCCTGCCCGAGGAAATCAGGTCGGCTGAGTCAGTGAACTCTTAAGTCCCTTCTTAAAACATACTTTTATAGGAGAGCCTTTCCCGATCTTATTTGATTTTATTTTATCCCTTTTATTTTTATTGTATTTTACTAATAATATATTTATCTGTATTTCAGTCTTTTCAATGTTTTCTTGCTTTTATCTTGTATTGTTTTTGTATTATTTCTCTTGGGTATTATTGTCTTTACACTTGTTAAAGCACTTTGTAACTTATTTTTGAAAAGTGCTCTACAAATACAGATTATTATTATTATTATTATTATTATTATTGTCTGTATGTGTGTGTTTTAAAATACTTTTTTTTTTTTTAACTGATATTTGTTATGCTATGCTAGGGCATTTAGCAAGGTTTTAATGCATAAATAATGAATTTTTGTCATACTGAATGGTTTCGTAAAGCATCTTCATGGTATATTAATAGTGGCTCTTGGAGTACACTGGTAAGGTACTAGTAGGTAACTAAATGTAACAACTGTGACAGTCTAAAAATATTAGGTACAGTCCTAACATTTTTTAATAGATTATTCAACTGATTAATTATTAAAATTGAGTAAGGTTAACACTTTGATTGATTTATATATATGATTTTAATAATAATGATAATAAATGAACAAAATAATAAAAGTATAAAAATTGTACAATAAAACAATAAAATGTTACCTATTTGAGGTTTGGCAGATTTAATTAAAAATGTCACAAAAGGGACACTGATGATGCAGTGCAAGTTGTGTCTTATTGAAGCAGCCTACAAGGATGTCCACTAACAATGTGGTGACATGAGTTTAAGTCATGGTGGCTCACCATTGCAAAATGACCAAGTGCCACTAGAGCAATATCAAAATAAAATCTAACATTGACATATACTACTTCATTTACTTATCAAACAGTGTTAAAGTTTAGACCCAGGTCAAAAGCACACTCTCTAGTTTCCCAGCAGACAGTGGCGTACTTTTTCAGGAAGACTCTTCAATCTATTAACATCTCAAGTGTATTGAACTGTTTTCTCAGGTTCTGTTAATTCAGTTGGTTTTACTTTTTCATGACTTACAAGAAAACTTGAATCAAATTATTCAACATTAGTTTCGTTAACTCACATTTTTAAGGCAGCATGGGAACTTACATTAGTTATTAAGTATGTTAGTAAGTTAGTAAATTGAACCAGCTTAAAACGATTAACAGTGTAGATTTTTCAGAATATATTCAAATTTGGTGAAAGGAAATGTGCAAAACTGAAGTGTCCCGTGTCTGATGATGCTATGTGGGAAATGTCCCCAGTCAGTGCTTTAAAGCAAATCCATTTTAAATGTGATGTATCCTAAAATGTGCACACACACACTAATATAAAACTATTCCACCTTGTGACATCTAACACACTTGGGGAAAAAAGAGCTGGTTTTCAAATAGTTGGAGATTTTCAAAATGATACAGCCCCACTTTATCTGCAATCTGGCCAGTGACTTCTGCACCATTAAGCTACGATGAGCTGCAAACTTCACTGATGTCAAAACCAGCTGAGTTGTGATAAAGGTTGAAGACTATCAGAGGATTGGCCTACGGTTTATAGCCTAGCACCCTCCTGTGTTACAGGTGGTCTTTTGCAACCTTCTGCACAATGTGCATCACGATCCCTGTCCAAGGTGCTGATCCTACAACCCCAATGATGTGGGAGCCGTGGGATACTTGTGATCAATTCCTTTGGCATTTTTTCCCAATTTCTCTATCCTACACATCAGACTACAACATAATCTGATCTAATTCACATTTAGGGGAAATTAGACTGGGGAGGCTCTCGCTTTTTATAAAATGAACCATAAGATTCAGCATCTCTCCCCACCCAATACTGTGTGCCCCTTTAACCATATCATAATTGCCCCAATATTTTTAATATTGTTTCCCAGTCTAAATGATCGCTATCGCTCCTTATTAACCTCAATCATGCAAGCATTACAATGCTCTCCATAAAACACCTCCCTGGTATTCCTTTACGCAGAAATAAAGAACATGCAATAATTTGCAGAAAACCAAAATCAGGGCCAAAACCTTTATTTCCAGCAGATTTACATGTTTCTGTTATTGTCAGTTGTCCAGTTTTCCAAAATTGCATGGTAAGATATTGTAGACTACCAGGAGGCGCAGTGGAGAGACTGGGGACGGGCCAGCTGCCTTTAGCCTGCCCCAGTTGGTGTAGGAGGTGCTGGACGTGTGGTGTTAAGGTTGGGGTTGAGTTTGGGATTTGGGGTTGGGAGTAGGGCTAGGATCGGGTTTGGGGTTAGGGGTGGGGTTGGGGTTGGGATTAGGAGGTGTAGGGGCAGGAGCAGGAGCAGGGGCAGGGATCGGGGCCGGGGGAATATAGCACCCTCTCTTGTGCCACTGCATGTCTAGCACACGTCGGACGGACTGGATCTGAGGTGCAGTGGCTCCCCAATCGTTCCAGTGCTTGAAATCTCCATGCTCAAACACATACTGGCGCCCTCTGTAGCCTGGATACATATATCCCACCCACCTTTAGAGGGAAGAGAAACAGTAGGGTATAACAGGCTTATTATCCCTAAAAACAAAACAACTGCATCTTCTATAACATGGTCACAGCTTACGTTCCATTGATGGCCTTGGCACTGGCCACACGGTCCTGGAAACCATATGCCCACAGGCTGGGGACGTCATCATCAACGATCTCCATCTTTCTACCCTCAAAACCTGCATTCTCAAACAGGTGCAGTTTATGATCTGCACTGTCCTGGAGAGAAAAACAACTGGTTTGAACATGACTTTCAGGAAACTATATCTGCTAATATTAAACTGACAATACTGACCACTCTGAGAGGCCTGAATGAGCTCAGGCTGTAGCTATTCTGGCAGTTGGTCCAGGTGCTCCACCGAGGATACTCTCCTTTCTCCAGCACAAACTGTTCTCCTGCAAAACCCGGGCGCTCAAACCCCACCCATCTGACCATATGGGGAAAATGCATTACATATAACATTAATCTTTCGTAGAGAAAGAAAGAGAAAACAGGATGCAAATGCTGTGAAAATCAATGAGACTTGAAAAAGGGAAACAAAGTTTACTCACGGTCCTGACTCCACAATGATTGAGCCAACTCTCTGTGTCTTCTCCAGCACGTCTTTACATTCACCAGACAACTCCACCTTCTTTCCACGGAAGTTCTCAAACTCAAAAACCGCCAACTACAAGACAGGTGGAGAGTTGGATGATGTGTGATAGCCCCCGAAGTCCTAATCTATGGTATTCCTGTGGCATTATAGTCTCACAAACATGCATTTATGTATATAATGTGTGAAGTCACCAACAAAGTTCTAAGGTACCTTATATGTGGCTCCAGCCCCTCCTTGGCCCTTCTCTGCAGGCAACTGGTCTGGGGTTCCTTGCTGTTCGGTCATTTTCCCACTTCAAAGCACAGCAGTTACATAGTTAAGTGCTATAAGTGGCAGCATTAGATAGATTTTTACTCTTAGGTTGTTCAGTTCATAGAATAAAATTGTGTTTTCTGCACAAACAGAAACATTATTAAGCTTAGTGTAAAGTATCGTCACAGTTAGGACCAAAATGTCTCAGCTCTAAATTTAGTTGTTCACATGTCTATCAGCAAGACATTTGCACACTTGCCCAGCGTTGTCAGTTGTATATGTAAGAATAAAACATTAATAGGGCACACACAACATGCTGTTTAAGAAGCAAGCATCTGGATGCAGAGAGAAGAGGGGACAGGGAGAGAGAAAAAAAGAAAGGCCTGTCAGAGGGAGGGACGATCTTCATTCTTTTTTACCTGGATGGCTTGTGCTTCACTGCACCACGTACAAGCCACGCTCTCCGTCTTTCCTCTTTCTTTTCTCTTTTTTTCTGTCTGTCTCAGTGTGAGGGTGAGTGTGGGTGTGGAGGCCTGGCGAGCGGTTGGTGGAGGCCGGTGGGGGTATTTATGGTTTATTTCTGACCACAGCAGCAAAAAGCCTGTTGATGCAGCAAGTCTGTCGCACCCATTGTGTCCATCACACTGCTTCTCAATAGGCTTGCCCCTCTGTCCCTGGCACACTGGCAAACCGTGCCCAGCTCTGCCCATGCTGCCACCCCTGACCATGATCCTATAGTGGGCACACGCACTGACTGCCTGCCAAGAGAATGAACAGAGATCAGTCTCACTCAGCAGTATTGGCCCCACCCAGCTATCTTGCTCTCCAGTTTCCTGTCTTCTACCTGTTTCTTTACCTTTCTCTTCACCCAGCATCCAAAAATCTGCATCTAATGTTGATGCTTATAGGACATAATTGAGACTATGTTATAAATACGTATGAACAAGCTGACCTGCGGGCATATGCTTTGTCATGCTCCACTACCTTTTGCACAATGGAGAACGATTTCCAATGAAAAACACACTTGATTACAGTTCATAGAAAAAGTTTTAATAAAATTCCCTCAATTTCCTCATATCATGCAATATGTTGATCATAGATGACTACAGCATTGATGACAGTAATTATTTAACATTAAAAAGGCACATACAAAAATCTACAGTAGATTAATGCATTTTTCTGGGTTTAAGATCTTGCAAAACACCACTTCCTGATTCTGATATGGCACATCCAGAATTTCCTCCCAGCTCACTCCTGATGTTCTGACCAGCTATTGGGAGTTTTAATAAAACCAGGAAGTGCATCTTTAACCTTACTTTAAAGAGAAGACAGACACTCACGGCATAACAAAAAGAAAAATTCCTGATGATCATGTTACTACAGGTAGGTTCCTGATTATTTTATTGCTTAGATGTACTAAATGGATGGTGATTTCTTAAAGTGCTTAAAGGCTTACTTGGGATTATCTGTCATTGGAAAGGTAAAGGTAGGCCTTTTGTACAATTCAAACTAAATACACACGGTGCAATCGATTATTTATATTCAGTGTTTTCTGTACATTTATGTGTGTGTGTGTGTGTGTGTAGGTAGGTAGATACCCTGAAGTGTCATCATTCCCTGTCAGTATATGATGGACATACACTTTTCAACATAAGACAGTCCATGGATTTGCTCTAAATTACATTGTGGTATCCATTGAGCTGCTGTACAACAGTAGATTAAACATGTAGTTGGCATTAACACATCAGTCTTGGCACATATCCTTGGCACCATATTCCATTTACAAGATGGACAAGTTCTTGATGGCCTCTATGTTCAGCAGAAGCCAGATTTCCTCTCCTGAATATCTCAGTAAAGGTCCAAAATAAGGCACTCAAAGTGTAAAATGGAGTAATCATGGCAAGGTGTCTCTCAGCTGCAGCAGCTGGATGGATCGATTCTTGCTGAACAGCAACGGCACAGTGTCTTCTAAAGGGTACGAAAGAAAGAAAAGTTCAGAAAGACGTTTCCAAATCCCAGACTTCAGGAGACATTGACTTTATGTAATATATTCAACATTTATCACATATCATTTGTTGGATGGGTTTATCTGTAAGTACTCTACACTACCATGAGGGCATTCATTTATAGCATGGGTGGCCCAAGTGGTGCTGAAACCCATAATGTTCTTACATCGATGTGTCCTTTACACTTGTACTATATACTATAAACAGCAATATATAGCTATAAGCAGCAATTCCACAGCCAAGTAAAAGAGCATCAAGCATCGGAAACTGCATTCAGGTACAGGATGTCTACCCACTTCACAGTTTTGATAATAATAAGAGAAAGCATTGCAGAGATGTGGCCCACTTCCTGTTTTTGTCTCTGCCGTCAGTTTGGTCACAGTCTGCATTAAATAACACAACTGTTCCCGACAGCACTGCTGGACATTTTGAACTATTCACTTTCTATTATTGCAAACCTTTTCAGCTGTCTTGCATTATGACTCACAAGCGAAATTAGTCCTCTTAAATAATGCCTCAAAACTAAAAAACTCAGAATTCTATTGAAATGAGAAATAATAAAGAAAAAAGAGGTATGTTGGTACATGAAAACGTTTTAGGTGCTACAAAAATGCAAAACGTGTGAGTGGAACCTTTGACTGATGTGTTGTCCCGATTCTAAAATGTAAAAACATACTGATACTGCACGAACAAGAGAAAGAAAGCCTACAATAACCACAGGTATCCAGGTACCCAACAACAGAACTCTCATTTTATATAGCAAGAACAACTCTGCATAGCAAGAAGTTATGATTTTAATTTTTTAAATGTATATTTTATTATGTAGCAGAATCTGTCTTGGTATGATTATCACCTCGTCCATGTAACTGCGTGATGCCTATTTTTATATGTTTACATTAAATGTTGCAAAGCACTTTGTTATCGAAAAGTGCTATACATACAAATACAATGTTATTATAATTATATCACTCACCTGTGTCAGGCTAAGTCTCGCTGTCATACTGACTCAGGCGCTTCTTAGACTTCAGTTCTTTCAGCCAAGCGGGAGAGGAAACGGCACTGAATGACACAAAGAATCACAGTTCAGAGGAGTGTCTTATTAAAATTACATACTACCTTTATTTTTTATAATTTTGCTAATAATTATAATATTTAAAATATGCTTTTTTCTTACCCTCCATCCGTGCCGCCTAAGGGTGGCAGCACTAGTGCAGCCCCAGCAAGATGAGCGGGGGCGCGAGGAGAGCGGGGCAGCTGGGTGGGAGATGGTGCCACTTCCTCCTTTTGACTTTCCTCCTCTCGTCTTGCCTTGTCTTCTTCCATTTCCTCTCCTCCTCCAGCTCCTCCTCCACCTGTTCTCCTTTTTAACTGAGCCTTAGGGAACAAGTAAAATACACTTTACTCATTTCAAATGACACTCATTTGTATTATGTTATACATCATCAAAGCGGGAAAACATGTTCTCCTTGAACTTGGACAGAACTTACAATCAAGGCTGCAGGGCTCAAACCTGGGAACATGGGGACTCTCTGAGTGGTGGGAGGCGGAGAACAGACTATCTTCGGTTTAGGCTGCTCCTCCTCAGAGTCTGACTCCCTTTGCTTAGTAGATGCCTCCGTTTTATCTAAAAACACTGAGTTAACAGATCAGTCAGTGAATCATCATTCCCCCCATGCTTTTTGCCTGGCGCGGATGTATTTGATGGAGACGTTGCTTGTTTATTTAGATTTTTTTCTATCTCCAGTCATCCATGTAGATTAGATAATATTGCATAACATGCAGTAATTACCTGTGGAGTCATGGGTCCTCCAGTCCGGGCTTTCCGTTGGACACAGACCTGCACGAAAGGAACGCGATGGACGCGTCCGAATTCGCCTCTTACCCAGATCTGCCTTTAGTTTCTGTGCGCTGGTGTCGAGGAGAGGGGTGGAGCTCTGTGCACACACACACAAACACACAGAACTGAATACACTGTATTCACAGGTGGTGTGTTAACAGACCATCACACTACAACAATGTAGACAGAAGTGCATATTTTACCAGGAAGTTCTGCAAAGCAACAACCAAACAACATCTTAATGTTTGTAGCTGATGATACAGACGTCAGCTGTCACCATTCACAAAGGAGGGATTAGAAAGAAAGAATCACCAACCTCAGGGAATGGAGCCATTTCTTCCTCCCTGTGAAGGTCAGTGGTATCAAGGTCTTCAGAGGAGCCTTCAGGAACTTGGTCAGGGACGGGCTTTGGACTGAAGAGAAAGAAAGCTATTTAAAATGGGTATTGTTTAAAATGCCTTCAGTTCAAGTTTAGGAGTAACTTTAGATCAATTTCACAAAACTCCACTCTTCTGAGTTTCTGTGTAGTGCTCTATTAACCACAAGGGGGCACAGGAGGCTCAACTCTTGAAAATACTTGAAAGTACAGAGATAATGCTGTCACAGGATTTATGTTTAAAAAACAAAAATGTCTTTATTAGTCCAAATCACAAACTTCACTACATGCTCCGCTAATCATACTAAGAAGCCAGAGCTAAACTTGGCCCTCCAAACTGTACCTTTGGGTGACTTACTTTAAGACTACAATGACTGACAGCTATAGGGCTTCTATTTGCAGGTGTGCTCAGTTTGAATCAAATCACCTCAATGCGAATCCATTCCTGTCTGTCTCCATCAGGGTAGATGAGGGAAATGAAACCACGCTTTCCTACCTGTCACTTCCAGATGTCCGTTCACAGGCCTCATTCTGCTGGCCTGGCTCGTCGTCAATCAAGGCAACAGTGTCTTTGTTTTCATCGTTTGTGCAATAACTGTTAACCTGTGCCTGGGAGACAGAAAGACAGACATTAAATTAAATTGGGAAATGAGAAAGAAAACATTATACAACAGAACCAGAGAAAACATCAAGGAAGCATTCTGGGATATATTTTGCTGAACTCTACTAATTTAATGCCAAGCATGTGCAGATAACTCTCAATACTACTCTGCCTACCTCTCTGCTGGATTGCCTGCTTTATCATATAAAATCAAATGGTGTAAATATTCTTTTGTTCTCTAAATTTGCACATTGGAACATCACATTGTGGAGCTGAGGCAGGGAGAAAATGAACAGTGTGCTGAGCCAAGATCACTAACTACAGAGGAAGAGAGGAATAAGGACCAGCCAAGCATGCATCTTTTAATGAGCCGGTCACAGAGGCTGGGCTGTCCTCAATAAACAGCGTATATGTGTATGCACGCACGCGCACTGGCTTACACACCTATATGCCTACACACAGACACACCAAGCACTTTCATGCTGTCACGCCCACATGCTGGAATGCTTAGTGTGCGCACACACATGCACACAAAAGCAACTAGTGCACACTTCCTCACAAACATTCCTTTATGCTCACTTCAAATTTTGCCAAGGGGCACATCCCAATCTTGTGTTGTCTGATATTGTCACCTGGATACAGAACAACACTCGAGTTTACACCCCTGCCCTCCAATGTCTCTTCTCCTTAGCAAGTCTCTTTATTACTCAGGACTCACGGAGCGCCTTCATTTGCACAATGCCTGTTATCTGGCAACGTCACAGCATGGAATGAACAGGCTTCTGGTGATTTTCCTACAACCATACACTGTGTTTGGTTCTCACAGTCTACAGTGGCCACCACCACCATGCTTTTATCCTGAATCTGTCCTACCTTTATTACGGAAGTAGCCGCTGCAGCGCACAAAGTTTTTAATGTTGACAGATTTCGTGAGTGCATGTATGGCTAATGGCTCCCTTTCATACTACTCCAAAAAGTTTCTAGTGAATTCAAAGAGAAACTTAATTCAGTTTCTAAATATTTCCTCTTTGGCAGTGGTACAGTGAGACAATGGGCAAGTGTATCTCACATTTGAAATGAAACAGGCAATCAACTTTTCTCAAGTTTCAGAAATGCAATGATTAAATAAAGAAATTTCCGACTTCACTCAAATACCTTGCAATGAAAATTTTGTGCATTAAAGCAGAAGAATAGATTTTTGACCAATTGGGGGCAGCAGAAGAAGTTTTAAACACAACACATGAACACATATTAACACCTTATAAAGTTGATACAGAAAAATGTCTAGCAGGTACATAGCAACATTAGAAAGCATTTGGTGTTGTGTTTCTGGCAACCTTACCAATGTAAATCCTTTATTTACTCCCATTTTAGCTCTGTTTTGGCCTCCACCAAGTCCCGAGGGAATGATTTGGCAGTTAAACTGCCAGCTAGTTGACATATGTCTGCCATTTGGTTCTGGACAGGTAGCATATAGAGGGTTTATCAGAGCCTTTTTTGCTAAAAACATCTGCCTCATCTAAAGTTGAGGATCGTAAAGCCAAAACAAAGAGCTAAAAGATGTATAAACAGATTCAGATGTACGTACACACTATGGAAACTCTACTGGTGGATTCCTTATTCTACAAGTGATAACTGGACATGTAGAACTATTGTAAAACTATAAACATAACAACAACCACCTAAATAAGTACACACACGAGAAACAGATTCTTCAAAAGGACATGCAAGTCAAGAAGGAGTCGGCTTTATTATAGTTTACCATCACATTTTTGTCACGGTCAATGGGATGTGTAAGATAGCATGTTTATGGTGTAGTGGAGAGGATTACAGCCGATGCCACAAGAGCAACTAAGCGAGAATCTAATCCAGAACAGAGGACGAAGACTGTCAAAAGAAACATCACTTCTAATAAAGAAAAGTGATGGATCATCAAATTAAAAGTGGAAACAGCCTGCAGGTTCCACATATATACATACACGAACACACACGTTCAAACCCACATGCAGGGAGCAGCCACAGTAAACACTTAAAAATAGAAAGACATAATTCGGCATGGATATGTCTCAAAAACAGCCTCTTGTATTGCCGTTGCCAGAGTATGTGATTATGAGATATACAGCAAGGGCTTAAAATAAAAAAATCAGACATATATATCTGCTATCATGCTGTTTTGAGCAGTATATTTCTTAAAGGCAGACACAGATGCAGAGGGCATACCCATACTTGGATAACGCTTGTCTAACTGTGTCACACTTTGTTATAGTCCTCTGCTTTATCTCTGACACACACCACAGAGACAGAGGGAAAGGGCATGCATGGACACTGATAAAAGCCTACATTTGGACAACTTAATCAGATAACTGTGTCCTTCCTGAAACAGACTGCCACTGCCTGCTGCACGCCCTCTTTACATTTGCATGGTTATCTATTAACAGACGGGTGTGGGAAAGGACTGAGTTACTTGGGAGGTTTGGCGCAAATTGTGAAAAGCACCTAAACCCTTGAGCTAGCCAAACCATAAGCAATTCTATTCATAAGACTTGACCTGGATCTGATAAGAACAGAACATATATCAGCTCTTACAGAGCAGGTTTCAGTGGCTCTCCTCTGCAGAGTTTTCCGACTTCTGACGGAGAAGCGTCGCAGAGATCGCCTGCTACGTCTGGCGAAGCTGCGCAGTGGTGACATGGCTCTCTGAAACCTTCCTTCTCCACCTCTTTCTTCCTCCTCTTCCTCCTCTTCTTCCTCCTCCTGCTTCTCCTCTGAGTTGCCCATCACCAGCTCCAGAGCCCCTTGCAAGGAGCGCCGCACACTGCCCACCCAGCCCGCCACCTGAAGCTGGGCAGAGGACAGTTTCCCTCCCAAGTACTGCATGGTTGAAAAAGCTCACACAGCTGGTCATCCAGGCACTAGGGTCACCATGGGAACTGGGTCACCAAAGAAACTGAGGTTCAGCTTCGTCAGAGACGGAGGGGTTTTGCGTGTGGATCAGAAAGCTGGGTCCGTGACCCGGCTTTCAGTTGTCTTTTTTAGCAAGCAGAAGGCAAAGAAAACATAAATTGTCTTTTGTAAAAATTACGTCATACAAAACAAGATATGGTCCATCTTTGATTTGAACGGGATACGGCCTCTCTCTCCATATTTTTATGGTTCACGTCACACAAACTTCCTGTAATAGTCTATTATTTGCTGTCAGCAAAGAAGTGCATGTGTTTGCACTGTGACAACACTATTCCTCTGCAGCATTCACTGTAAAGAATGTGACATTCTAAACAGCAGCGTCCCGAAGAAAGATCACATAATCATCCATTTAAAAGACAGTGACAGAAGTCTATCAGAAAGTCCCCTTTGCCTCAACTTAGGAAGTAAAAAAAAAGCAAAGGAGTTTTTCGTCCTGCACACAAACAATGACGATTACCCCTGTTCATGTGTTACCCTCTGTCTCTCTTTTGTTGAAACTTGTTCTGCCACAGTCAAGCCTGACTGCTTGCGTACCTATGTCCCAGTTCACATCGCGACTCCATTTTCAATTCAGAAAAAAAGAAAAGAAAAAAAGAAAAAGCAGCGTGGGAAATATTTGCCACTTCAAACATCCAAAGCCAGGTACAGAGAGGTAGATCAGCCCTTTTATCTCCTTTAGACCTGAGTGATTTCAGAGAACGTCAAAACAAAGCGGAGGTCTGTGCTCGGATGTGGAAAATCCTGAGGGAAGGAAGGTGCAGCAGGCTGGGCCAAGGTGCTTTCCGTACCTCCCTCCTCTGCTCTCTTCCCGTAGGTAAATGCAGGTTGCTGAATAAACCAGGTCTTTGTGAGAAGAGAGGGCAGAGGGAACTGCAGAAAACTGGAAAGTTGAGAGATAGAGAACAACAGGGACAGGACTAGATGACTGAAAGACAGGACAGTGGACATGTGAACTTTCTCGTCCGAGGTTTAGCCCTTCCTCTTTTGTGTGTGTCTTATGTGTGCCAGAAAGTGTGTGTGTGTGTAAGGGGTGACAGGCTCTCTCAAAACTGGGTAGAGAGGCTGAGTAGAGAGACAGACAAAGAGGGGCACCATGTATGGACATTCTGACACGCTGCCCTGTTGACCAGATCCAAATGAGGACATGATGACCACATAGCACCTGGCCTCTTCTCACTACACATCTATCCACCCATCTGTCTGTCTATCTTTTAGTCACGGTGCTGCACGCTTGGCTGCACAGCTTATGTTTGCCCAGTAAACATTTTTCTCATTCCGCTCGGTAAAAATAAAACACTTTTCTCTGCCACACACCAGTGGCTTTGCTGTGGAGATTTTCTTTCAAAGTATTTAATAAACTATACTAACTGTACCTCTTAGTCTTGTAGTGGCCATATTATAGCCGTGTAAGGTGCTCTACATGAGATAAACTTCTTGGTTTCTGTGGTGCAGAATAAGGAAGTGCACTTTTTAAGAGCAGCAGCACCACTCAGTGGTGAAAACATGGTTGTTTTCACACAACCCATGACTGCTAAGGATGATAGCAAAGCTATCAATACCAATGGCCTTACAGCAGTTAAGAGGTTACATGTACAGTGCCCCCTTCCAGTCACTGGTTTTGTGGGTTGGTTTGTTTGCAAAAGCATGCACACAGGTAACAGACACGCAGCATCACAAAAGACGCACACATACAGTCACACAGTTCCATCTGCAGAGTTAAGTGTTTTCATTGATTTGAAGTTTTGCGTGTTCAAACAGGTGGCGAACCGATGTGTTTTGACTGGTGTGGCCCTGTCGGCAGTTCATTCACTCTGATGTACTCTAATTGGGAGCTACCACAACTCGTTGCTCCATTCACCGTTTGTGTTTGCCTTGTCTCTTTTCATGGTAAAGTGTAATCAAGTTTTCAGAAGGTAATTTTCAGATTTTTTTTAATGTTAATTTCTGCTGCAAGATGTTCATTTAGTTGCACTTTAAATGTATAAATGTTTAAGCTTGTTTAGGTGTGTTGTTAGGGTGTAATCTTCATTTTAGTCTGTTACTCTGTTATTACCTATAACAAGGCTAACATTGCTAAGGTGACAACATAAGCTGACAACTCCCAACTAATCAGTCCTTTAAGGCAGTACAGCGATGACGTTTATTTGTGGGTCCACCCAGAGGTTCACTCAGACATGGTTTGTTGACTGCAGCTGAACAACACCTTCAATGGGCCTTTGAATTTGAATCAACTGAAGCAGAGAATAAGCTTTGTGTTGGAAGCGGCCGTGTCATATTTATGTATCTAGACTTATATAATATCCTTATGCACTTTGATGCTGACAGTTGGATGAGAAGACTGATACCAGTCTCGTGTCTGTATACAAAATATCAAAATATGAAGCTACAGCCAACATGGTTAGCATAAAGACTGGAAACAGGGAAACAGCTATCTTGGCCCTGTCTAAATGAGATGTAACACATTAATTAGCGAGCATTAGAGATGCTGGTAAGCAGATGTTGTTACTTTTAGTTACCAGAGCCCAGTTAGCTGTTTCCCTGTTTTTTCCCAGTGTTTATGCTAAGCTAAGCTAACCGACTGCTGGCTCCAGCTTCATATTTATCATAACAGCCGTAAGTGTGGTATCAATTTTCTCATCTAAAACTTGGCAAGACAGTGACATTTCCCAAAATGCCAAACTATACTTTTAAACACCATCAAAGCATTTGATCACATTGATGAAATAATTTTTTTTCTATGAAGCAGTCCTCCTAACTGATTTTTATTTATTTAGTCTTTTTACAATTACAGAGATGTGAAAGGAACAGATATGACAACACCTCTGATGGATGAGAAAAGTGTTGTCTCATGGTATATTTTGTCATATTGCCCACCCATAAGTTACACAAACACTTGCTTACACTTGACTTAACCACATACCTTGAATCAAGCAAGTAAAACCTGACTTCTCTCTTTCAAACAGGCTTCATACTCAACATGTAGTGTATTCATTTGCTGCTTTAATTAGTTTAGTAAATGTAACTATTCAACTGGCTAACTATAGTGATGGGTGAGGCTAGCTTACTGCAATACAACAGCTACGATAAATCTAAAACATACAAGGTGTGCCCTCCCAGATTGCTAAACTGGCCCTGCAATTTGCTGCACAACCACTAGCACATATCAGGTAGCATTTCTATCTGCAAAGACTCACCCAAAGCTGCTGGAGATAACCCATCCAAGATGCCCACATGAAATAATCCATCCCTCCATCAAATGCTCTTTTTCTTTTAAACAGGCTTTGACACTGAAAATAAACGTGCTCTTTATGCACTGATAAGAAAAAAATTAAGCTAGAAGAGAGACAGATGCAGAGGAAGCCGTAGCCTCACTTCCTGTTAGATTTCTTGCTGCCATAACCACACATCTACATACATGCACCACCAGACGTAGTCTGTAAACGCACTGTTACAGATGTCTGATAGATTTAGAAAATGCATTTGGGACTAGAAGTAAATTGATTGAAAATACCCTTGCACAAAACTAAATGAATATTGAACATGGACAAGAAATTTAGTCTTAATTTTTCTCATCCCCAACATATCATTTTCAGGGGTAATCATTTGAGTGCACATGTCTTTATTGTCACACCTCTTAAGTCAACACTTCTACATCTTTAACACTCTGCACTCTGACACTTTCTTTGTTGCTGTAAGAAACAAGCTCTCGCTGTCAGGAAGGGCAGACTACTGACACATTGCACGTAGACGTAGATCTAAGGCCGTGTTTGTTTCATTACTCAAGAAAAAAAACCACAACAAGTTCTTAAGCTGTAACTTTATCAAGCTCAAACAAGTGTAACGAGATGTTTTTCCTCGTGCTACAGGAATGGCAATATGTTGCTACAGGTGTGTTGTTGCCAGGCTGATATGATTCAGTGGTGAAATACCCACATTTACATGTTTGCTCCTGCCTCTGTTCTTAACCTCACCCTCTCTGTATCATTAAACCCTTTCATGTAAGTTTGCAACAACAACATAAAAATCAAGTTGCAGTCTAAGCGAATAGGATTTCATTTTTGTATTTACCTGTTTCGTTTCTTCTTTGACTTCATCCTCCTGTGTCTCCTCCTCTTCCTCCCTCTCCGTCTCCATCTCCTCTTCCTCCACCTCGATGGAGATGAGCTGTTGGTCCTCCGGCCTTTCCTCCTCCTCCTCCTCCTCCTCCTCTGGACTTTCCTGGGCTAAAATGGGCTCTGGGCTGTCTGTTTTTTTCACCTGCTCTGGCACTTTATTTTCCCAGCGGCTGACATCCACAGGCACCAGCACTTCCATTTCCTCTTTTTTCACAGGGTCAGATACCCCACTCTGAATGACTGGAGTAGTTTGTACTTTAGCCTGTGAGCCCCATCTCAATGGTTTGACTGAAAAATCGTCAAAATCCACATCGATCAGAGGCGGCCTGACGGAGAAGTCGTCATAAAGGACTTCGATTTGACTCTCTGTGGACTCATGGGTTTTTGCTAGGGGGGGATATAGTGACTCTGACTTCAGAGGCACATCTTCAGAGTCAAAGCTGATTAAATTTGGCTCTGCTTCGTGCACCACACTCTCTGGTTCCCTACTGGTCAGCCCATCCCTTTTTCTCTCTTCCTCCATTCTCAGCTTTTCTTCCAGTTCTTGGGCTCGCTTTTTTTCCTCTTGCAGTTTTCTCTCAAGCTCTTCTACTCTTTCTCGTTCTTTCTGCCTCCTCCTTTCTTCTTCCCTCCTCTCCTCCTCCCTCTGTTTCTCCAGTTTCCTCATTCTCTCCATCTCTTCTTCTTTTTTCTGCTGCTCTTGCATCCTCTTTTGCCTCTCCTTTTCTCTTTCCTCTGCCTCCTCTCTTAATCTTTCTTTCTCCCTCTCCTCTTGTCTGAGTCTCTCCTCTTCCAGTTCTTGGGCTCGCTTTCTTTCCTCTTGCTGTTTTCTCTCCAGCTCTTCCACTCTTTCTCGTTCTTTCTGCCTCCTCCTTTCCTCTTCCCTCCTCTCCTCCTCCCTCTGTTTCTCCAGTTTCCTCATTCTCTCCATCTCTTCTTCTTTTTTCTGCTGCTCTTGCATCCTCTTTTGCCTCTCCTTTTCTCTTTCCTCTGCCTCCTCTCTTAATCTTTCTTTCTCCCTCTTCTCTTGTCTGAGTCTCTCCTCTTCCAGTTTTTGGGCTCGCTTTTTTTCCTCTTGCTGTTTTCTCTCCAGCTCTTCCACTCTTTCTCGTTCTTTCTGCCTCCTCCTTTCCTCTTCCCTCCTCTCCTCCTCCCTCTGTTTCTCCAGTTTCCTCATTCTCTCCATTTCTTCTTCTTTTTTCTGCTGCTCTTCCAGCCTCTTTTGCCTCTCCTTTTCTCTTTCCTCTGCCTCCTCTCTTAATCTTTCTTTCTCACTCTCCTCTTGCCTGAGTCTCTCCTCTTTCTGTCTCGCCCTTTCCCCGTCCTCCTCTTTCTTTCTCTGCCACATCAACTCCAACTCTTTCTCCTTTTCCCTCTCTTCTTCTTCTCCTCTCAACCTCTCTGTCTTGTTCACCCACTTTTTTCCCCACTCCTCCTCTTTTTGCTCCTCTTTATTCATTCCTGCTTCTCCCAGTTTTCCCTCCACTCTGCACTCCGCCTGCCCCTGACTCGATGTCTTCTCCTCTTCTCTCAGCCTCTGTCTTTCTCTTTCCTCTCTCAGTCTCTCCTCTTTCCTCTCCTCCTCCTTCTTCTTTAATTTCTCTTTTTCCCTCTCCTCCAGATCTTGTTTAAGTCTCTCCTCTTTCTGTTTCGCCCTCTCTCTTTCCTCTTCTCTCTGCCTCTGCCGCATCAACTCCATCCGTCTTTCTCTCTCCATCTCTTCTTCTCTTAGCCTTTCTCTTTCCCTCTCCTCTTCTTTCAACCGTTCTCTCTCACATTCCTCCTTCCTCTGCCTCTCCATTTCTTCCTCCTGCAGCCTCTCGCTTTCCCTGTCCTTCTCTTCTTTCTTCCTGGCCTTTTCTTTCTCCCTTTCTTCTTCTTCTTCTTTTCGTTTCCGCTCCTCTTCTAACTGAACTTTCGCCTGTTCAATCTGCTCTGTTCTCCTTTTTTCAAATTCCAAATGTTTCAGTCGTTTCTCTTGGTCTTGCGCCTCATCGTCCTTCTTCTGAAGAACTCTTCTGTAGACAGGCACTGAAACAGGGATGGCCTCCTCAGCTTCATCCTCAGAAGCGTTGTCTTCTTCTTCTGTGCTGGAATCAGACGGTGAGCCCAGGATGATAGGAGGAGCACCATCATCTCTCTCCACAACACCAAAGCGAACAGAGCGCCGTTTGACATTGTCCCTCTTTGGAGCATGCTGAGCAATTTCACTCGAAGCTACGTCTTCCTTATCAGTGGCAGTGTGGCTCATAGATGGGATGTGATTGTGTAGTGGGACATCACCCTCTGTTGACTTGATCTGTATATGCGCTCCTGGAGTCTCTCTTGAGATTTTCAATGACGTATCTCCTGTAAGAGCATCTTTACATGTTTCCATTGGGGTCTCTGTGGGTTGTTCAGCAGCTGAGACCTTTGAAGGAGGATCTACCGCCTGACTGGACGATGTCCCGGTTGCAGGAGGTTCAACAGGTGGCCTTTTGGGTGTTTTCTCCACTGTTGGAGCAGTCGCTGGCTCAAAGCTGTGGAAGAAATGACAGTAATTCAAGGAAAAGAACTGACCTGTCTTCAACACATCCTGGCACATTTGATCACAGCAGGTCACAATAAAAAGAATTGCTGTGCTAAATATGAAGCTATAGCCAGCAGCAGGTTAGCTTCGCTTAGCACACACACATACTGGAATTGCGGGAAAACAGCATGGCTCTGTCCAAAACGTAAGAAATCCACCTATAAGTATGTCTAGAGCTCAGTAATGTTGTTAACATGTTGTACCTTTCTGTTTGTTTAATCTATGCAAAACAGAAATATGTAAAAATTATGCATTGTGGTTTTAGGGAGGGAGTGGGACTACTACTTTTTTGGCCTTCTGCCACTTCCTGGTGTTTTGTCATCGCAGTGAGGTTGCCAGCCGACAGACACAGACACCATCTGACACCATCTTACCAAAAATGTCGAACTATTCCGTTAAAGGATTGGTTTATCCAAATTACAAAAAAACATATTCCTTCACTTACCTGTAGTTGTGAAAGAATATGTTTTGGTTTGACTTGCCAGGGTCTGACAATATCATCTCTCAGATTTCCGCCTCTATGTAACCACAAGGTGGATTTCATTTGTGGTGCTCAAAACACTGAAAGCTTACATTTTAAAAATTCAACGGCAACTTCTCCTCCCAGAAACAGTGTCTTTGTTACTCTGGATAATCCACACAAACACACACACACACTGTTGACAGTTTTCATAATTATTTCTTTCCGATAAAGAAGTTCTAGTTAAAACAGCTGACTCAAAACAGTGAGGACATTGTTTTTCTAAAGACGTCTTGCTGTTGCATTTTTTTAAAATGTCATTTTAAATGCGGTGTGTAACACAAACAAATAGTCACCTGGTTTGCACTCTTATCTAAATCTTGTTATTTGAGTACATACATCTGGCCACAATCTTGATTTTGCAAACAACATTCTTCATTTCCCACATCCCTGTTAATGTCCACACAAAGCACAGTGCGTAAGGAGACACAAAGGAAAAGAATACGGTGCTGGTGACACTGCCTCTATAGTTCTACACTTGTACTCATCTTCCCACTGTGCAGTTTATTATGCACCAATGAAGAACCAGTTTTACCCAAGGAATACTAACTATGTTGAATAGAAAGATAAATTACAACGTCACAAAGAGATAAATCTGAAATGGAAAGTTGAACCCTGGGAAATAATAGCAAAACCATAATAATATGTGCCATTAACCTTAAAATGCTTGATGAGAATGTTCTTTTGCTTTAATTCGTGCCTATAACACGTTGCCAAACACAAACAGCACAGATGAAAGGAGGCTCACTCACCTCTTAGAGCGAATTCGGGGCACAACCTGAGGCTTCTTCTCGGTCTTCAGACCCTTTTCCGTGACCCAGTTTTTGATTTTCTCTTTTACACCTCCTGTACCATTTATCACTTCTGGCTCCTCTGTCTTTGTTATGACCTCTGGCCTCGATGATGAGTCAAACAGAAGACTGATTCTGCGTTTTATGCTGCCTCCTTCACCGAAATCCTCCTTCATTCCACCTGCATCACTCTCTCTGTTTGACGGCTCGGCTGTGGTCTGGCTTTGCTCTGGATCTGAGGACTCTGGCTTGTTTGTGTTGTCTTTGGCGCTGGTTGTATAGCTGGTTATACTTGGCTGGGGGGGCAGAGGTAGGCCACCGGACTCAAACTTCGAGGTGAGCTCTGCGGGCAGGCGCTTCCTGGTGCCGCTCCATCTGTTTGCTGGATTGGCTGTGGAGAACTCACTTCCTGTTTCTTCAAGCTTTTGGACGACAGAAGTGTTGTTTGTTTCATCTTCTTTAGTTTTTCTGTCTTTCTGTTCTGGGTTAGCTACGATATCTACGGGTGCTTTGTGGTTTGTTTGGATGGCACTGACTTTCTGGATTGGCTCGGCCGTTGGTGTCTCTTTGGGTGGGGCGGTTTGTGCGGCTGGCTCAGACTTTCTGACACTAGAATCAAGAATATTCTCTCCATGTGCTTTACTGTCTTTGGTTGTTTTTGCCTGATGTTTGGCGGCAGCACTTACAGAGCTGGGTTTGGAATCAGAGGTGGTGGGTTGTTTGGGGGGTTGCTGGGCCGGGGGGGTCAAAGTCGGTTTTGGGACACCTCCGGCCTCATATTTTTCAGCCTGCTCTTTTGTTGTCTTAGAGGCTGCAAAGACCACCCTTGGGGCATAGATGGAGCGAATGGTGGAGTTCTTCTGCAGAGAGAAGGGCTTGGGAGTGAGCAGAGGTTTGGGGGCCAGAGCTGGCTTGGGTTTTGATGTGCCACCAGCCAGGGATCCCTTAACGGAGCTCTCCATAACTGATTCGCTGAAAGAAGAGAGGAGAGGAGGCGTTTACATACAGCAAGACACAGCCTAAGTCTGGTTAGTCTAGATTTTTGAAGGCACACAGGAAAAGAGAAACTAATCAATCAAACTGAATAAACACCTGAAACTATGACAAGTCTTCCTACTGGGATCATCTTTGCTTTCTTACTTAGTTTTCTTCCTCAGTTTAGTTTTTAAATAATGCCAAAAACTGTGTTTACAGTGGGCTCGTTTCTACAAAATTAAAACATTTGGTTCAGTTCAGTTCAGTGTGTTATTGGCATGAATGTTTCAATTAAAACAATGTTGCCAAAGCATTTAAATTGCCAGTTTCTCCTTCATAGTCCAGACCTGGCCTGCCACTATCACCTTTTTTGAGCCGAGGGCATAACTGTAGTTTTGCAAGTAGCGTCTGAGGACTCATCTCGATTGATGATGTAGAAAACTTGAAAAGAGCTATATATGACATTCACACGTGAGAAAAAGAAGATTCTGGTGTTTCATTTTCTAAGGCTGACATAAACTGTTTTTCTCCTCTGTGTTAATGACTTAAGATCAGGTGGGGGAAAAAAGGTAAAACAGGTGGAGAGAAGTTATGCCATCTTATCTCTGATAACTGCAATTTCACTACAAAGGTCACCCAGCAAGTAAACAGCTGTGGTCATGAGTAAGAAACACTACTCAAATCTCTGCAGCACAAGTTTACATGTATTATACATGAAAAACTGTACTAGCAGAGTCTTAAAAAGTACATTTATAGACATGAAGTGTGATATTACACTATTATAATATGTCATTTTGACAGTGGCAGTAACATGAGCTGCCATACAGCTTTGTTATTTTGAAACCGCACTCAACATGAAAAACTTCTAAAGCAGAAATCAGAGCAGGTAGATGGGAGACATGTTCATATTCTGCACAAGTCAGCAATCCCTTCTGCAGGCAAGACACATTTACATTTATTCATTTCGCTGACGCTTTTATCCAAAGCAATTTAAAATTGCTATACATGTCAGAGGTCGCACGCCTCTGGAGCAACTAGGGGTTAAATGTCTTGCTCAGGGACACAATGGTGGATGGGTCACAGTGGGGAATTGAACTCGGGTATCTCTCACCAAAGAAAGGCATGTGTCTCACACAATCACACCAGATCTCCAGTAGAACTGAAACACAACAAACAACCTTCTATGTGTACTGTCACATGAGCAATTTTTTTGTCAACACTAAATAACCACCAACGGTGTGTCACAAAAGAACAGCCATATTTGCACAATAGTAATGTCTCTACGTTTGCTACACTAAATACCACAGTCATTGTGTGCGGCACGTCATCTGGTCTGACCTGTAGGACTTTTGCACAAACCGGTAACTCCACACCTCATAGTTTATTACTGAGAGTTTCAATGTGTCAGGAAAATACTCAGTGTCACTCTCACGTTATCAATCCACAGCTGGTTTGCATGAACTGCTTTGATTTGAAGTGTGGGCTTACATACTTTTTGCATGTGTTTTGTAATTATCTATTTTGCTGCATTGCTAAATCACACACCACCTCTGGGGGTGCATGATATTGTGTAATGGGATCAGAGTAGACTCCTAACACCAGGCAGTGGGGTTAAATATGTGTCCTGTTTGTGTCTTTTTTTTTCTTTCTTCCTAACAGTTGAATTCCTAAGAAACAAACACTGTCTGGCAAGTAAAGCTGCAGCTGATTGATTATTTCTGCTGCTTATTTAGGCCACATTCAGTGAGTGCAGGGCGCAGTGAAAGTCATTCTGCAGCAACAATTGCAGCTTGTGAGATTTTCGTTTCTTTATCTCTTGTTTGCCTTTTAGTGCATGTTACCCAGCTAAGGCTGACGCCTTTCGCTTTCATGTGCACCGCATTATTAATTTACTACTTTGAGTGATGCTGCGAGAAGCTAACGTTATAGACACTGAGTTTGGGACCAGTCTGGTCCTTAGAGAGCCAAAATATCGCGATGTAATGACTTGTAGCACACATTAAACGGTGAAATTAACGTTATGTCAGTACATGTGTTTCATTGTGGGCTGTTAATAAGTTACTAATAAACGCGTCAACAGTGTTGAACTACCAGTCGTTGAACCAGCAGTGTGTCCACCGCAGCTGGACAAAGGAAACTCAGATAACTTTACGTTTAATTCAAGCTAAACTCTCAGTCCTGTGAACGACTCTTTTTGAAGGATATATCGTCAAAATATTGACGTTACAGAAACATAGCATGTAGATTGTGCACCTGCTCTTAACACCAGCTTTATGAACTTTTCTATCGGTTGAAATGTACATTTCTCTAGCAGAATAATTCAAGTTATTTATTTTTTGTTTTACCTTTTGTCTTCACGCAGTCATGCAGGTGGGGGGAGGATGGAAGGAAGGAAGCGGGAAGAAGTTACAAAAGACACTTGTCCCACAGTTTTTCCGCAGTCTCGCCTGCTGAGCTGTTGTCAAAAGTGCTTTTTTTTCTCCAAGTCATTCGCGATATGTAGACGTCAGATTGCACTACACCCAGCTGACACTCCCTCCGGCCGCCCCAGGTTGAGCTCCACGCAAGTCACATACTGAGAGACACGACTGGACAGGAAGTGGGGCTTTCTTTTGCGTCAAAATAAAAGCGCGACAACCAGTGTCGCGAAAATACACGCGCTCCTTCAAGGCGTCATCACTGAAGTAAGACCATCAACGAGAAGGTGCTGTGTCTCCATTGTGTGCCACAGAGTCAGCTAGCCTAAGTACTGCGTTATAAAGAGAGTTCTCATTTCAGTTTGGGCAGTACAAGGGTAATAGCCTAGTTGTATAGGGCCCTGCACAAGGGGCCCCAAGAGGAACTTCCTAATGGCAAGCTGTTTACTTTTGTTTTTACAGTGGAAATGTCTTTGACCCAGCAGGTAATATTGCCAACAAGATGAAATAATCAATTATTAAAGGGGGAATCAGGCATGCACCTTAAATGCTTTGCACAGTATTTAAATTAGTGTAGCCTAGGCCTACTGTTTCTAGCATCAATAGTGTTAGCTTTCAGTAAAGCATGAAAATTATGAAATTATCTGCAATGCTTAGATATAGCAGAGAGAGAAAAAGGGAGCTCAATCAATGGGGCTGAAGTGACTCACCATCATTTAGAAAATCCTCATGAATTTGAAAGTGCTTCAATCGGCGCTTTTGTTTTAAGAAATTGTGCCGGAAGTGCCCTGTAAATTAATTTTAACTTGACCGAAGAAAGCTGTTCAATTGACTTGTTAAACAGGTTCGGACTGTGGGGTATGGCCACTTCACACAGTGTGAAAAGCAATTGGATCCATCCAGTTCTCCCTGCTTTATGGAGAGAGCTGAGGGTACCTGGGACATCTTAACAGCAGGAAGTGCCCACCAGCTCTCACACACTAAAACCTCATTTGCATAACACCTTGGCTTTACAGCTTAATTTGCGTTGTCTTCGTGTAAGGGCAGGAAACACCAGAACCAAGTGGCATGAATGACTTTTGAAGTTCAGCAAATCTGAGAAATAAGACTTGTTAGATGAATTCATCTTTGTTTGTGTGCGAGTGTGCATTGCTCTTGTTGTGGGAACAAACACGTCCCCATTAATAAATTGGCTACATCAAATTGTAGGGTGAAGACTTGTGTTATGATAAGGTTAGGTTTAGGTAAAGGTTAGGGTTAGGCAAATAGTGGTCATGGTTAGGGTAAGGCTCCAGGAAATAAATGTAATGTGTGTGTGTATGTGTGTTGGGCTAGCTTTGGGGGTTAGAATTGTTTTTCAAGTCATACAACATAGCTACAATAGGGCACATTTGCATTTCTACAGTGGTGGAATGTAACTGAGTACACTGACTCACTGTAGGCCTACTGAACAGCTTCAGTTTAGAAGGAACCACTGTTGTTCGTCAGCGTCTAGTCAATGTATTTGGAACACAAATGGTTTACAGCTCTTCTTCTTTACTACGAGTTCAATATGCACCTTTAAAGTTTGGAGAGATTATGTCCTCCCCACCCCTCATGTGCCGTTTCAGACCCTCAGGACTTTAATTCTAAAAATCTCCAACTGGAAGATATTTTTATTGACATAAAAAATGCACTTAAGTACAAATTTGAAGTACTTGTACTTTGCTCAGTCTTATGCGTGCTAAATCCACGTCTAGGCTATAGGCTACTCCACATTTCAGAGGGAAAGATTGTAGCTAGTCTACTCACTTACTTCACTATAATTATCTGACAGTTCTTCATATGTTTTTATACAAAACATATGAAGAGCTTATAAAATATGTTTTGTTACTACCACTACCCAACACGATACAACTGTAGAGGTAAAACAATTAGTTGATTAATCAATTATTCAATCACTTGCCATTAATTTGCAGATTTACACAATTATTTAGATAAACGTGTAAGCCATTTGTCATGCAAAATCACCCAGTGAAGGCCCAGTTTCCAAAATGTGAGGATTTGCTGATTTTTCTCTATTTTGAATCCTTTTGAATTTTATACTATTGACTTGACAAAACAAGCATTGTGAAGGTGTCACTTTGGGCACTAATTGTGATGGGCATATCCCACTATTTTCAGACATTTTACTAACCAAACCACCAATCGATGAAGAAAGAAGATAATCAGCAGATTAATCCAAAATGAAAATAATCAATAGTTTCGGTCCTATACAAATTAGCTCCACCTCATCCAGCTTCAATAGTAGTGCACTGCTTTTACATTAATGCGTGAGTAATAACAAGCTCATGAGTCACATGTGGCCATTGTTTTGCATTGAGTAGGTCTATTTTCAATACTTTAAGTCTATTTTACATTTTCCTGATTTGATTAGGCTATATACTTTTATATTTCCAAAGTGGGATATTTCAGGTATTGGTGGCCTAATTTTACTAAAGTAAACAATCTGAATAGGCCCACTTCCTCCACCACTAGGTAGCACAGAGCTCCATCTCATCCAGCTGCAATGCTGCCTACATGTTAGTGCATCAGTGGAAAACAATCCAACGATAGCCTTGTAGAACTTGTGGACTTTCTGATAGGGTCCATTCTGCATGATGATCAGGATCCTGCAGTATTTTTACATTGTGCCATTGCTACTTAAGTAAATGATGAGTACTTTTCCCACCCTGCAACTTATATATTTGTCACAATACGACAATAGCCTTCTTGTTTTATCATTGTTATCATTAGTAGGCTAGTAGATCTGGAGAGAGGGGTGTCCGTCCCCCCCTGGTGGATGTTTTGAGGAACTACTTCACACCCTCCTCCTTTCACACAGTCTATGCTCACAGGACAGGTTGTCATGGCAACTGTACAGCATGTGCTTACAAAAACAAGCGCTTGACCGCTCACAGACAGTCCATCTGCGGCGCCATCTTCTTCTTCTTTTTCTCTGTCTTCTAGCGTTCATCAGGGAAGAAGAAGAAGAAGAAGAAGAAGAAGAAGAAGAAGGAGAAGAAGAAGAAGAAAGGGGAGACGGGAGGCGATCGGCGGAATACAGAGGGCAGCCGCAGAGAGTCAACGATGAGCGGAGCCAAAGCCCGCAGCGACGCGCCTGTTGCTGAAAACGTCCCCGGCGGCGGTCACAGCTCTGCGGCTCCTCAGCGGGACCGCAAGCCCGGTGGAGGGGTTCTGAAGAGGCTCAAGTCCCGGAGGAGCCAGGTGGACAGCAGGCCCGTCACGGAGGAAGACCTGCGGACACAGAGTGGACACATCGCACCGGAGGATGTGCTAGGACTGCGGGTGGCCACGCGAGGTTTGACTCTCTCTTGTTTGTGATGCTCGATGTGCTGAATTAAGTATCTGGACATAATGCAACCCAGTCTCTAGCTGCAGAGTACATTAAGTCTGCATATCACACAAAATTAGAACATATGACGTCCAGTTAAGCAGGCATAAATGGCTATCTGAGAGAATACATATCTGACGTCACAAAATACATATCTGAGGTCACAAACAGTGAGACAGAAGTCATTAGACAATCTTTCACTCACAAACTCCATTGTTTCTCCTTGTAAGCAGATCAATGGGCTTTAACAATAGGAGACGTGTGTGACATAAAGGTTGTCTGTGGTGTCACTTTAAATGTATTGAAATCCTACCATGAAATCAAACTCTTCAAAAATGCCCGATGACCTCAGATCACATGCAGGATTGATCAGGAAGAGCTTCTATATGGTCTTAGTTAAATTACATAAAAAGTAATGACAACATGGTAGATTCTTATCAGTGTTGTAGTTTGCAGCTGTTGGGGCAACATATGCGGAAGGGAAAGAAAAATAAATTAAAGATTGAATTATTGTGAGAGGGGGGGTTGTTTGTGACATAATAAAATTGTTAAGCCATAATCAGTGTATGTGTCTGTTTGCCTGTGTAACTCTGTGATGACACAGTGGCCCCACAGTGGTCCATAAAGCTTTGTCTTATCTTATAATATTGTTAGGGTGCATATGTATTTGCATTTGTTATGTCCGTCTACAAGAACAAATGACGTCCAGTTAAGCAGGCATACATGGCTGTGTCCGTCTGCAAGCAAAACTCTGCCATCTCAGTGTTAACAAAGTCAAGCACAGTGTTTTGCATGTTATCTTCGTGCCTGTCAAAGCAGCCTATCTGGGCATCACGGGTGTACATAATGAGCTACAACAGCTTGACTGGAATCATTTCAATGTTTATAAATCCTGTTGTTGCAGGGTACCTCTGTAAACCTGAGGACAATATTTATAACATCGACTTTGTACGCTTTAAGATCAGAGACCTGGAGACCGGCACCATCCTGTTTGAGATTGCCAAACCCCCACATACAGGTATCATGTATTAGCCCACTCCTTGTACTGTTTCATTCCAGTGTTTGTTCTGTAATGCAAATGAAGATGTTCACTGTGAAGTGTCTGGCTTCAGAGCACCTCAAAACTGAGTGTAGAGACCCTGCTGACAACTTGTTGCCATTATTAGCTTAAAATGAGTGTGTCTAAACAAAAATGTCAGGTTCAGAAACATCTGTTGCTGGTTATCTTGATCAAAAATAGCCCTCACTGTGAATTGTTTCAAATGTCTCTGTTGTCAGACGACGATGAGGAGAACAGAGAGGCAGACACCAGCGCAGGCCGATTTGTACGCTACCAGTTCACCCCAGCCTTCCTGCGACTGAGGACCGTGGGAGCAACGTGAGTGACTCACAAATCGCCAACGCACACCTAGGAAAAACACACTCATCTGTTCCATACACAAACAATTAAAACAACTGCAGCATTATCACTGTTAGCTAGACACTTTAGTCCGGTGCAGTATGACTGTGTTAACATTATTATTACACAGGAACAGACTTACTGTTCTCAGTCTCCCTTCTGCCTGAACTATTCAATCAGGGTGGAATTCACAGTTGGAAACCGGCCTCTAAACAACTTCCGCATGATCGAGAGGCATTACTTCCGCGATCACCTGCTGAAGAGCTTCGACTTTGACTTTGGCTTCTGTATCCCAAACAGCCGTAACACCTGTGAGCACATCTATGAGTTCCCTCAGCTGTCTGAGAGCCTGGGTGAGTCATCTTTTCCTAACCCACAGTCATAAACACACCAGGAGTAAAAAATTCCTTGCCGAATGTATGTTGAAAGCGTTATTGGTCGCTGCGATCATTCCTCCCTACTCGCCATAAAGAGGCTTCAGCAGTGTGAGCTTCTTCCCTGTAGTCCATCTAAGTTTATAGCCAGTGTTACTTCCCAGCATCAAACCTAAATGCAACCAACAATAACTATCCCTCTACTGCATTTCTGCAAGGAAACGCTGCCATGGGGGTTTACATCCTATAACGTTGGAGGAGACCCACTTGATTTGGCTAACTTAGGGCGCTCACGCATCAACTTTAGAAAGCGGAACAAGGACTGCCGATCCTCTATGTTTTACAGTGTAATTGCTTTAAGAAGGGATTGTTTCGCAGCCAGCACAGTATGGAGAAGAGGAATGATTACAGCAGCCAGTAACTCTTTGAGTGTATGTGCATGTGAGTATCGTATCTAAGATATAAATACACCTGAAACTGTTCTTTAATGCTACCACATAGAACGTTCATATAGAGCCACTTGTGTTATTTGATGACAACTATGGTCTCATTAAACTTTGCAAATGAATTCATTTTCCTGCATATCCAGGACCTCTGGTTGTGTTGAGATATTATTGTTAGTGCCGTTTGCTGACATTGGTGGCCCCAGTGTGAATCAAAGCTCTGAGCCACCTAATAATTTAAACATCTCAAGTGCTTTATCAATAATACTGACCCAGTCATTTCAGTTTTTTTTGTTTATGTACAATCGGTTCTAATTGTTTGGGTATTAAAAAAGCCTTTGTTGGGATCGATGACGTGCATGTGTTATCTGTTTTTCAGTCCGTCAGATGGTGGAGTGTCCTTATGAGACCCGCTCAGACAGCTTCTATTTCGTCGAGAACAGACTGGTCATGCACAACAAGGCAGACTATGCTTATAACGGAGGACAGTGATATCTGCCTGCTAGCGCGCAGACACACACACACAAACATGTGCATGCACACACATACTCACATTAATGGATGTACATAAACACATGCATCCACATGGCTGAACAAGCAGACAGTTCTTTCTCTCATATGTTCGCAAGCAGCTACAGACACAGTTGAATTGCCTCATGTGTTTGTGAAGATGAGTTGCCATTCATTGCGATCATTTTCAGGGGGGTGTATTTTATATTGCAGGAGGTCAATATCAGTCTCTGCTCTGATGTCCAAAGAGGAAGCCTCTGTCATAAAAGGTTCAAAGCGGGTTAATTTATCTCTTTTTAATGACAGTCAGGTCTGTTTTTACACCAAGCGAGGACTCATAACTCTAGTGGCTGTGTGACGTGTGTCTCAAACAGACCAAATGGTTATTAGATAGATGGTTAGGCTCCTCTTAGCAGTTTTTAAAAGTGTCCTACCACCCCCTCAACACACACACACACACACATACATACATATGTACACACACACACACTCAATCCCCAAGTGACACACATAGTGTTCACGCAGTGTTTGTCAGAAGCAGCTGTTCTCAGAGCTACCGCCTCCACAATCCACTCCAGACAATATCGGGGGAGAAAGAGAGAAACCATCCACAAAAACACTCCTGTCAAACACACATGGTCACTGCGGCGATCCCCCCCATCTCCCTCTCCTCTCTCGCTTTCACACACACACACACACACACACACACACTAATAGTACTGTCTAAGATTTTGATCAAAGGTCTCTAAAAGGATTACACTTTACAGTTGCCTATTTAACAGTTTTCAATGGTTGATAGCAACAAGGAAATAGATCAGGTAACGGTTAACTACGATGTAACTCTGACCTTGGACAACAACCAAACAAAAGACGATAACCTTGTAAAATGAACACAATCAAAAATGAGAAGTACTCAAGTAGAAAATACTCATAAGTTTGGACAGGAGCAGAAATGATCTGATATTATGATGCATGTGATGATATAAACAAAAAAGGGAAAAGATTAGTAAGAAATGATCAGGTAGTCAGTGTGGGAAATTTTTTAAAGAAGTGTTCTGGGTCCTTCTTCCTCATCTGAGTTTAATTAGCTGTATTTTTTAATCATACCCTTATCACTCACGTCTTAAAACATCCAAATCAAGTTGGACTGTCTATGTCTGGAAATTGAGTGGTCTTTCTTCTAGCTAGGTAGTGTACTTCCTCTTTGTACTTTGTAAACCTTTGGTGTTCAGGGTTAAAGGTGGTGTTTGTAAGAAAAAAAATGTATATTAATAGTTTGTAAAAAGTGTTATAATAAATGTACATTTTCAGATACAAGAAGTGTGATGATTGTCTTCATTTCTGAGGGGGAGAGAAGTTGAAGGAAGCTGAGCTGATTTTGGTAGGAAGTACAAGAAATAAAATCCAAAACGTGGCCACTAGGAGGAGGCATATTATAACTAGGTTTTAAATGAGTGCCACTGGTTTCAGTTTAGTTTCATTCTTGATTCTGGGAAAGATCAGAGTGGTGGTTTTTATTATTAAGCTGGGAGTTGACACTCATATCTTGTATTTGCTTAAAACCACCAGATGAGGTCATGCTCTGATCCCCTTATATCTGACTATGGCTACAGTTTCAGAGGGGACATAGCACTGATAATATCATTTTAATTCCACTACATTACATTAATCTACAGGCCACATGTGATGAGTTAGCATAGCACGCAGTACATTTTGAAATTTGTTCAGGGTTGTTACACTTTGATCACCCACTTCTGGAGCCTTGTGGGATTCAAACTAAAATCTGAGCCTCTCTCTGTTAATTCTTTCTCATGCTGTTTCTCACTATCTCTGTGTTCATATCTTGATCTCTCTCAACCTCTCTCAGTTTCCAGCTCTCATGCCCAAAATCTCATGGTCTTTTTCTCCCTCGCTTCTCCCTTTCGGTTTCTCTCTCCACACCTTTTTGCAGCTCTCCCTCCCTCGCACTCCTGCTCTGTTTTTCCCTATTCTTTCCGCCTCTCTCACCTGGTAACTAGACCTCTGGAGAGGAGTGTTGAGTTTCCACTTTCCCAGAGAAGAGGACAATCTGAGCCACACAAAGAGCCACAATGGACCCTCTCTGCTCTCTCCTCCCTTCACTCTGCCACTGCACAGCTGCACACACACACACACACACACAAACATATACTGAAATATATAGGAATACATACGCCATCTGCTTTCCTGTTTATGTCCTCATTTGGTTTCTTTTACTTTTCTTTGTATGACATGTTCATTCCTCTTTTCTCCAGCTGATTCCTTACTGTTTTAACTCCTGCCTGAGTTCTGTCTCTCTATGCTTTTTGGTGTTCTGCCTGAGTGGTATCAGTTGTCGCTTCCTCTTTACCATTTGACCCTCAGGAAAGCAGATTTTTTTCTTTATTACATTGCTGATTTAATTACTTCAAAATGTTGGATTTAGTATATATTATTGGGATTGGCGACGCCATACAAACAGAAGTGGAAGTTTTGTATAAATACATTTGTTTCTTTGCAGCAGTAATAATTGATTGAATGGAACACCCTGGGGCAGCAGAATTTAGCTGTGAACAAATCATTTAAATAGTTTCACTCAGAAGGTGTCAGCAAACAGTTAGCAGAAAGTTGCCTATAACACAATTTGGCCAGCTGATATGAGCTACATTAGCGTTCATTTTGAATTGTGTTTGCGGTCAGCAGACAAGTATAAGTCTGTTTTGGTCTCCAACTCTCTGAGAAAAAAGAAAACATCTGGATCTTTAGCTAATTATGATCACCAGCTAGTCACTAACTGTCTGTCTGCTATATGGTGCTGGGCAGGTAGCATGCATGGGTTTGTCAGAGCTTTTTTATTTAAAACAGTTTTTGTGACAAAACACTGAGCTAAAATCCTAAAGTTTTTTGTAGAAATAAGGGAAACTGCAGAGTCAGGTCAGGTTGACCTCTGTGTGTAAAATGACCCTTTTCACTGTACACATATTGATTTGAGCCATTGTTTAAAAAAAAAATATTGATCAGTGCAGCTTTAATGGTGATATTAGTGGCTTTAAAAACAGAGAAATTACAAAGAGAACCTATGTAGAAGTTTAAATATGTGTTTCTACTTTCCTACATGATATCATAGACATTTAGTAACAAAGCTAGGCTAAGCTAATCTCACAATTAATGATCTTCAAGCTTCAAAACAGCCAAGCTTCAAAATAGACATTTAAAAAAGGCATCCATAAGTTTACTCAATACACACGTTTTCCCTAAAAGTGAAAGCCCTTTAAAAATGCATAGAATGGCGTAAAGATCCAATGCGTCAGTTGCTGATTAGACCACAAAGCAGGGTGCAATTTAACTGTGATCTCATAAATCAATAACCACAGCCTTCCATCAGGCTGTAGGGGCCTGCACTGGAGCATGCAAGTAAAGCAGCTGCACTGTACCGAACCACGTGTTGGTACCATACAAATCTCAATGTATCCAGTTTGAGTGTTTACAATTAGCATTATGCACATGCCCAGACACATTCACAGCAATAAATACACACACTTTCCAACTTTCCAGGGATGATTTGTGTGTTCCCAGGCCTTCGTGGAATACATTTCAGCAGTCAGTCGTGGATCGGCACGCACCGGAAACAACTGAACAGGTAGGATAAATCAACCTCATTCACCCCTCCCCCTCCCTTTACACACTCACACCTATCTTTGTAACTGGCTCGCCCCATATATCCTGTTCAGTAAATCACACCACATTGAGATTAGGAGTGAGAAGCACTGGTTTATTGAGGTTCCCCTGAAACACATACACACACACACACACACACACACACACACAGATCTACACCCAGGCAGGGGGACAGGGGAGACCATGGTCTCCTATAAATAGCAGCCAGGAATGGCGTTGATAGGTCCTGTGAAATGAAATGGAGGGGGGAGTGGAAAAAGGATTAAAAGAGATACAGGGACACACTGCAACTCCACTTCATTTGTGTGTGTGTCTTTGGAGAGAGGTGATATGGATTTCTTGCTACCAACAAAAATCTCTCTCTTGGACAACCCTACCATAACCCCCACCCCGACCATACATCCACTCTCTCTCTTACATACGGTATACACACTTCCTCGTCCTCTCTCCTGCTCCGAGGCCCTGGTATGAAATCCATCATGTGTTAACACTGCGTTACCCGCAGCTCGTCTTAAAGACAAAGAGATGATGAGTCACGGCCTCTCCCCTTCTCTCTTTTTAAGTTGGCACGGCGATAGTTTCATAGATGGTCGTGACTCCTTCTGTATGTGTGATGATGTCACATCCAGCAGTTGCAAAGTGACTTCATCTTCCCCTGAGGGGGTCAGGGCAGACGTGAAGGTGCAAACAGAGAGTAAATATGAGTAAACATCCATTTAGAAGCAACATTTAAGCTAATTCGTTCATTCATCGTCATTGTTACCTTTTAAATCACTGTGTCAACAAAGAGAGTATACTTTTTTTTAAAAGCACATAAAAGTTTGTGTCACTTTTAAATGAGCATCTTGTTTTAGATGGAATGGATGCCATAATTTAATGTCATGCCAAGAACAGCTTTGTGGATGTGCCAGAAGATAACAGATAATTAGTTATCTGGGAGTTAATAATGCACTCAGCACAACAGTGATGGATAGACAGTCCTGTGACTCCCATACCAATTTCCATGGTGGCAAGTGCAGTATTGACAATCTGTCTTTAAGTGTTAGGTCTCTGCGGATTTGTAACCAGATGCCTTTGTGCAGCTTTTATGTTTGTGTGTGTGTGTGTGTGTGTGTTTGTGTTTCCCTGCGTTTGTCCACCCAACCGTCTGTGTGGTGTTACAGCGTAGATCTCCGCCGCCGCCGCTGCTGCTGCTGCTGCTGCTGCTGCTGCTGCTGCTTATACTCATCCAGCCGACAGACAGAAATAGTCCTGTGTCATCATGGTAAATAGGTTGTGGTCTGTTTGTGCTCGCAGGAAGACAGCCGCCTTCAGAAGCCTCTCAGAGCCTTCCAGCTCCGTCAGTCCAGGTTGTTTTGTGTGCATATGATTAATAAAAGGTTAACTCAACCCTCAGTCAACTGCTGAAGAGGCCTGTAAATCTCCCCCACAATCTCTTCCTTCCTCTCCCTTTCTCTCCTCCCTTTGTCTCTCTCCCTTTGCCACACCTTACCCTGGGGGATGGAGGGATTGTGATCGGAGGACGGAGGTGGGGCTCCTGGCGCAACCACAGGTGTGCTTGTTTCCTCCCTTCTCCTCTCTCATGTAATGATTTCTTTGGCTCGCCACCTGCCAGGTGGAAAAAACACCCACAGCAAATGGAGCACTTTAAAATGGCCTCTCGGCTTCCGCTCTAAAAGACTTTTTTGCTTGCTCTGTTTGTCTTTATCCATCAACAAACATCCCATGTGTATCCTTTTTCATTATCCATTGCCTGCATTTCATTCAATGAGGTCTTCCTGGAATTACTTGTTGCTTGTGTACATTTTGCATCGCATGCAAATGATGCTTCTGCTGCTGAAGCATGGGGTTGACAGAGCCACATCTAGCTTTTCAGATGGTCAAAAGTTGCCTTTCTAACTCTTTTCTCTTAGCTCTCTTTCATACTGCCTCGAGGGTGGTGGGGAGCAGGTCCCAGGCCCTGGCAGGTCAAAGGTTTCTCACACACAATGAGTTCCCACTCTGGGTCAGCTATGGTCAAGGAAACAAAAGCAGTCAAGACTTGGATTGGACAAACTATCGCAGTGTATTATGGTGGCAGAGTGACAACAAGAGAGAGGGAGGGAAATGGGATCGAGAAAAGGCAGAAATAAAAAGTGCAATGTGAGCGTCCTGAAAAACTCTCTCACACACGCTACTTTACCAGATATACATATCTGAAAACCTGTTGCTTAAACCCCTGAAACAAGTTTTTCAAAAGCTAAACATCTCTGTCTCTTGTCCTCTTCACTGTCTTGTATTTGCTGGGTTTCATTTAACGACCACATGCAAACACTGACTTACTTTTATATTATAATCAGAAGTAAGGCCGTGTGTTTTTGCTTTATTCTACCAGAATCTTTTCACATTGCTCTAACTTGTTCCATCACCCTCCCCCATGCCACTGTCTTTCTCCTCTCTTTTTTATTCAGTGCCATTGATCATGCATGCAGAAATTCAGCACGCCCAACCATGGCTCCAGCCAGGATAGGTTAGCTAGTGCAAGGCCTTGTCCTACATACTGTTCTCTCGCTATGGTCCACCAGGCCACAGTCACACCCTCCCCCTGATCTGCCTCCCCTCACTGACTTCACCCACTGCCACACGCGCACACACACACACACACACACACACACACACACACACACACACACACACACACACACACACACACACTAACACCCTGCGGCCTTCTCAACCAGCACATGCACACATCATCATGCAGTGCTGGGAGTGTTCAAAGTGTTTCAGGTTTTGAAGGGATGTTCTGTGATACTGTAATCAGATTACAGTATCAAACTACAGGAACTTATAAATCTCAGCTTGTTAGATTTCATTTGGCCCCCAAAAAGTCCCGAACCTACATGATCTCATTACTCTAAGAAATAGTTTTTGACTGCATTAGGTGTGTGCTGAGTGATTTTGGCTTTCCTGTGTATCAAGGTCACAAGCTGATGCGTTAAGCAAGTGCATTTCACGTAAATGTGTGAGCACTTGTTTCACTTTTGTTAGAGCAGCTGAGGTATGCGATGAAGCTGCTCAGCTGACCAGGCTTGCCCTGGCTGAGAGAGTGGCTGAATTAGAGGTAATGCTGCTAATCTGGCACTTAGCTGGTTAGGATGGCCTGTCACGTGGGTGAGAGAGAGAATGAGAGAGAGGGTGTGGGTAAGATCAGGTTTAGATGAGGGATGAACTGTGATAGGGTAAGAACTGGATGAAGGGTGGTAGAGTGGTGATCACAGCTGTTTTAGATGTGATGGATTTGGATGAGAGCTGGGCAGCAGGAACAGGTGTGTGGGTTGGACCAGGCAAGGATCAGATGATTGATGGATGGAGAGGAAATCAAAAAGGGGGTTGCATTAAGCTCTGAAAGACTTTGTGCATGTGTTAAAAACAACAAAAAAACAAAACAAAAATGAGTGCAGGTTAAAAATGAATGAATGCTTGTGGTGAATTACAGTTGGATCTGGTCATGGGTGCAGTGAGGGTTGGATTGAACAAAAGTATTGAATACACACTATTACATACATAACATCTCAAATCACATCATATAGGCATCATGTAATATCCTAATTATATCACATTACACCATAAGAGATCATGTCACATTACATAACATTATATTACATAATATTAAATCATATCACATTACACCATATGAGGCATCATATTGTACATAATAATATCATAATCACACATAAGATCACATAAAATCATAAATAAAATCACATGACATCATATCAGAAAGTATGACTCACATCATATATAACATTTTCATAATCTATAAGATCACATAATATAAGATCACATTTCTTCTTATTACATCATATATGAGCACCCCATCACATCACATTTGATCACATTACATCATAATAGATCACATTACATTACATCATATAGGATCACATCACATCTCGTTTAATATCACTTGCAGTAGCATAACATAATATGGCATCCCACATAACATAACATAACATAACATAACATAACATAACATAACCTCTCTAAAGCTATGATTTCATACCCAACTAGCTGTAGTATTTAATCTAGTGTCAAGCTAAATGGGTTGGGAGCAAGTATCCTGGTTACAGATGCTTCATTTCACCTGAGACCAACTGGGCACCACAGGAAGACATAATTTTCCTTCAGTAATACTAGCTGATAATTTAGTTAATATAGATAAATTACAAATGAGTGACAAGGCAATAACTAAATGCCTATCTTGCACAGATGCATACAACAGATGCTGGTCCTGTTCTGATTTGGCTCCTGTTCTTTTAATTTCTTTTATTTTATTTTATTTCTATATCTTTTTCTGTTGCATGTTACAACACTGAATAGGGAAACGCTTCTGTAGATCTCAAAACATTCAAAAGGCTTTAATGGGCCATGCCATGGTGATCAACCAATGACGAGAACGGCGGGGAAAACTACAGAGAGAGCGCCACTGGCAGCATTAATAAAGGCAGGCAACGTGCAGGGGGGAGGAGGGAGGGACGTCCGAGGCCAGGGTAGGCTACGGAAAACGAGGTAGAGGCGGAGCTTCTCTCAGAGCGTGTGTGTGTGTGTGTGTGTGTTTCTCCCCGCGCTCACCCCTCCTCCTTTTAACCGCCCCACCCCCACCTCTCCGGCCCCCCCTCCCTCCCCTCTCGGCTGCCCGCCCCTGAGTCTGGAGCAGCAGCAGCAGTGGAGCTTCACTGCCTCTCCTCGCCTCACAGTGCGGGAATATACCAGCGGAGAGCAGAATGGATACGGAAGGGAGCCAGAGCAGCCTGTCCTCCAGCACGGACAACTCCCCCCACGACCCCTGGTAACAGCCTCAGCCCGCCTGCCCGCCTTTTGCTCGCCTCTCGGCCCGGTTTGAGTTCACCTTGGACTTTAGTTGAGTTCAGTGCGGGAGCGGAGCCGCGCCGAGACAAAAGACAAGCACGCTGTGTGTACAGTGTGTGTGTGTGTCTGTAGCCGATGTGTGGGATGGATCCACTCAGCGGAGGAGACACAGACGCACCGCTGCTTTTCCGCCTGTTTGTCTCTCTCTCTTCCTCTCTTGTTTGTTTATTTCTCTCGATTTTTCCTCCAGAAGGCCACATTGCAACTTCTCCTCCATCCTCTGGAAAAAAATCCTCTCCCTTTTTCCCCTCCTCTAGGGGATTATAACGGCCCGATTGGTGACTTCGCAACATGGCCGATGCTTTCTTCTTACTTTATTGATGCTATATTACACACAATTCCCCACCGGTCCCCCCCCCCCCCCCCTTTGAATGTGCCTGTGTTTTGCTTAAAAGACGCGTGTTATTCTGTGTGACTTACCGCTTGTATTTCTCTCATTCAGCAAAATGTTCATCGGGGGTCTGAGTTGGCAGACAACACAAGGTGAGCTGTCCCGCACGCTACTTTAACAAGTCTGAATGAAAGCCTCCTGTTTACGTCTGTATACATTTGGCTTAATAATAGCTTCCATATTAGCCGAGAGGCTTCCTGAAGTTGGGGGGGGGGGGGGGGGCACTGTAAATAGTTAAATCAAAGCCTCCTATTCAATAAGGATCAGCTCTTAGGATTTAGACTTGCCAAGACGCAGGGAGATTAACACTGGAAATGCATGCACACATTCACCGACTTTGTCTGCCTTTTTTTCCTGTGCGCCCATTACACTGTTAATAACAGAGACGGATATTTATAGTAAAAGGGGTCGATTATTCAGCGTTAAAACAGAAGTTCAGCTCATATTGATGCCCACGCTCGTGTGTTGTTTCCCCTTATTGCTACACCCGGATGAATCCATTCATTTATTTTAAGAGCCACGAGCACGGGGGGGGGGGGGGGGGGGGGGGCTGGTGCACGAGCAGGCTACAGTTTATTCTTGTTGCGATGGCCCGTGTTATTATCTAGCCGTGTCAACACAGCAATCGTCACCAAGTGTAGCTTTGTTTATGGGCCTAATGGGCTATTATGCTGAATGGCCAGATAGCCCGTGTGTGTGTGTAGCCTACAGTCCCCGAGGACCGGAGGGACACGAACACAACGTGGTCCGCCCGACCCCATTGTCTCTTTCCAGCCACGGCCAGCACATCACCTACACCACGGCCTGTAGGGACAGTCGTGTCTAATATCTGGATGTACGTTTAACCATGCCCCCACCACCCCCTCCCCACTTGCTGTCTTTTGCAGAGGGCCTGAAGGAGTACTTCTGTAAATTCGGCGAGGTGAAGGAGTGTATGGTGATGCGGGATCCCGTTACCAAGCGGTCGAGGTAAGAGGGAGGCGTGTGCACTCCGTCGTCCTATCACTGGATGCCTCATGCTCTTCCAAGCTTTTCCATGAGACTGTTTAAGGTGCAGTGAGTTTGCATTCAACATTTTTTTTGAGGGGAGTTTAATTGCTTTCCTCCCCCCCTTCTTTTCCTTTACAGGGGGTTTGGGTTTGTGACATACGCAGAACAAGCCGGCGTGGAAAAGGTTTTGGCGCAAAACAGACACGAATTGGATTCCAAAACGGTGAGTTGTGCCTTTGCAGAGCTGGATGCAGCCAGTGGGTTGTCTTGGGTTAGCCTAACTTTTCGGAGTCTGTGTTGCATGTTTTTTTTCTTCCCTTTGGTGCATTTTGCCTCCCACCGTATGTCTTGTAAAGTTAAGGAGTGCGTTTTGGAGCAGCCCCTCCTCCTCCTCTCTCTCCTCTCATTTCCCCCTCCAAATCCCGGTTCAGGGCGCCAACATGAAAGCGTTCTTTCTTGGTCTTCATTGCCATGGTTACCTGGGGACCTGAATGGGGTTGGAGCCCCTGCAAAATCCTCAAAGGGTTTATGCAGAGAGCTCGCAAGTCCCCCTCCCCACCCCTTAGAAAATAACAGCACTTGTTTTCTAGTGGCTGCTCTCACAGGGGAGGGAAAAAAAGTTTGAGGAAACAGTTGTGGCAGTGGTTCCCAAGGGGGAAGTCTGTGAGGTCCAAATGAGTCTTAGCTGAATTTAAATATTGATGTCAAGGTTTGTTTGAAAAACTACTGTGATCTAGAGTTACTCTGTGATTGTCCCCTCCTACCTGTGAAAAATTAAATGTGGGTAAATGGGACAGATCAGTTACCAAATAAAGGTCAAGAGCACTCGATGTTTGTGTTTAGCTACATTATGTCCTCACAGAGGACAGGGGTGAGAGGACACCAGTGCATCCCTGTGGTCAAGATGACCGACTGTGATTTAAATGTCTATGAAGGTGTGAATGCTGCCCTCTTGGTCATGTAGATTGGTTGTAGAAACGAGGCTGGGTGTGTCTTCGTCAGCTTGTGGCCTTTCCTAACCACACACACACACACACACACACACACACACACACACACAATAGGATCATTTGAGAGTGAAAACCGGTGGCACAGAAAGGCAGCAGAGCCCAGGGGTGGAGAAAAGGTAGAGTTGGTTTAGTTGTTGGAGAAGGCCTGTTGCTGGGGGTGACGCCAGCCACAGGAGACAGCGCTGTTGCTGCAAAGCCTGATGGGATTTTGTCTCCATAACAACTTCTCAGCTATTTTGCATTAACTTAAGACACTCTCCTCGGCTGGGCAGCAGAGCTCTGACATGCACAGACAATGTTATGTCATGACCTTTATACTTTGTGCAAGATGGAGATCTTATCTGTTTGGTTTTTAAGGTGCGGTTTTCAAATATGAGTTTTGGCAAAGTTGGATCTTTCTGCACAGTTGCCATGTTATTTATTGCAAAGTGAGTGTTGCTGCTGGTAATCTGTCAGTTCTTTTAGCTTGAAAGTAAGTTCCAAGCAACTGTAAAGTGTTATACAGTGAGTCACATTACCTATTAAAACTAGTGTGTGTGCTGTGTGCTGTGTGATCACTGGTTCGGAGGCAGAGGCTTTTTGGAAGCTCAGCTTGGCAGGCCACTGGTGGGGCGAGGCGTTGCCCTATTATAAACCAAAATACAGCATAAGGCTAAACAATAATAATGTTAACCACTCAAATGCAGCTTTGGATGCTCAGGTTGTTGTGGCATCATTCTGCGGGGGGAAGCACGCCGTGGTACCGTTTATCCAACCAGGCGTTTTAAACAGGGTATGGTTGCCATTTTGTCGTTCCATGTTGGAAATAAGAGCGCAGATATATTTCCCCCATGTGTTTGAAAATCTCTCAGATTTGCAAGGGCTGTATCGTTAAACACAACAATGACTTAGACTGTGTTTTTTGTTTTGTTTTGCTTATATGACAATACATAAACCATCGCTAATGCTAAATGAGCAAATGTTGTGCAGCAGCAATACCGCTCATTCCTAGCTCAATCCACTGTGTTAGGTAAGATGTTTTTCTCTTTATTTAGTTAATTATGAATAAAGCAGTTCAAGAGGTCATTTTTTGTTTAAACATACAGCAGGTCAAATTCCTTGGATATTCCTGAATATGTTATACAATATAATATAATATACCTGTACCATTCGAATGATTTTCTGTGCTCTTTGTGTCCTCCTCACACCTGGACTCTCTTAACTATATTGTTTGATCAGCATGAGATGTGAGAAAGAAAGACATTCCTCCCAGGAACGAGGAAGTATATTCAGTGCTCTGATTTTTTTTTTTATTTCTTCCTTTTTATGTTGTGCCTTTTGGTTTGTGCAAAAAGACGCTATGAGGCCTGACACAGGAAAGAGAGAGACGGGGAAGGTGAATGAAAGGGATGGGGAGGGATGATTCATGCACAGCAACAGGGTGCTGCTGGGGGTGAGGAGTACTACATTAACTGGTGCAAGGTCCATACCGTTGGTTACATGTGGTATTAAACATTTACAGCCCATCCGGTTACATCCAGTATTGTTTTATGCACCCCTAGAAAGGGAACCAACCAAATACTGATTGGACATTATTAGTTACTCTCAATACATGCGTGCCTTAAAAATGTAAACGCTACAAATGAGAGGTTGTCTATTGTTTTTAGAGTGAGGGCCTGTTGAGGCTGGTGTTTTGGTTGGAGGTCAGATTTCCTGCCGGGGCAGAGTATGGCCTCGGGGCAGTGGTGTACTGTTGTATTTCTCTGGACAGAGAAGAAGGGCACAACTGGTATTTGTTTTCTCTGAGAGATACTTCCCTGGAACCGGTTACGGGAAAGAGACCAGATATTCTCTGAAACGCGTCCTCTTCTCATTTGCTCTGATCAATGCCGGGTGATGTTAGATTATGGCGTGGTATCAGTTGTGGTGTTGTTGTGAAGGTTTTCAGATGTCAGCACAATTTAGTTTTACCGATTCAGGCACATAAGTGATGGATTATTGTGCTTTACTTTCTTTGTGACTCTGTATACTGTAGGTAGGACTTTTGAATTATGTAATGTGTGAAAGGGGCAGTGTCCTGAAATAAACCCTAAAAAAATCCCGGTCCACTGCTTAACTAATCTTAGTTAAAAGACAAATATCTTTTTATAGAAGGCAATAGCAAGAAAGGGAGCAGTCTGCATTTCCTCTTTGTTTTTTACAGAAATTAAACCGGGCATGCTCTTTTCTAAATGTGTTACAGTAGGTGGTAATTGCTGCTTTTGGCAAGACCGCCTGTGAAGGTACAGTAGTCATCAGTGTGGTGCTAATATAGCTGCTCTCTTCTACAGCCGGGCAACAACATATGTTAGCACCAGCCTCTGTGGGCCATTGGGGCTACCGGTCTAACACCTGGTTAGTGGAGAGTTTAGATGCTAGCACTGGCCCTTCGCTCCTGATTGGAGATTAGCTATTAGTGCTGACGTGGACATAACTGGAGAGGGGGGTGGAGGAGAGAGGGAGATGGAGAGGGAGGCCCAGCTCCTGTGCTGTAATTAGTATAGATCTGAAGAGCAACTAATCGGATTGAAGGATGCAAACTGGATTGGGCCTTCCGAGGTACATGCGCGGCCTCAGATCTGAGGATAAAGACTGGTCCTGCTCTGACGGTGGATCCAGGGATCTCTATCCATGTTACACATGCGCGACCCCAGCCCCTCCCCACCACCACTGCCACACACACACACACCCGCCCTGGCGAGACGCCCTAGCAGGGTTATAGGGGTAGGGGTTGGGATAGGTCCTCATTAGTGAGCTTCGTTAACTAATTACTGTGCCATTGTTCAGCTGTGCAGATTGACCCTGCTGGCCTGGGCCCAAACCAAGTCTCCCCTCTCACTCTGTGTGCATGCGCTGACATGCCAACTCCTTTTGTCTCCTCTTCTGTTTATAGCTTTTTGTTTAGCTTATATTGATTATATTGCCATAATGGGGCAAAGCCTTTTTTTTTTTTATCAGCGTGGGTGTTTGCCGTTTTGTTTGCAAGAATGTCTTGGCAGGTTGGCTGATGTGTCAGAGCTTTAATGTCTATATGTGACGGCGATGCACTCGCTGTCATTAGTTTGGGAGAGGCGAATTAGTATATGTGTGTGAGTGTATTTCTGCAGTCTCGCCTGTTTAATGACATATATGTGCCACTTTGTATACATGTGCTCGTGTTTATGTTTTGTGCTACTTTATGTGGGTGCCCATGAGTGAGTGAGTGTGTATGTATGAGTGCCCGTGGGGTTTGCACGGGAGCCCCAGTTCCTCTACAGGCCCATCTGTTTTGTACTCTTTGTCCTGTTAATTAATGAAATCAGAGGGGCTGCCTGCTGCGACGGCCCCACTGCACCGCCACACTGGACAGGCCCACTTTCTCATGGGCTGACTCCTGTTTTCCAAATGAATGCCTTCTCTTTCTCCCTGTGCTTTCTCATTTCACCCCTCTCTCCCTCTCTCTAAGTCTATCTATTGATTTGACATTCTACTTTTTATTTTTGTTTTCCAGTTTGTAACACTGGTGGACGAGCTGGGCCACGTGAGGTGACTATTGGTTGTAGAATAGTCTAGTTATAAAAGCTAAACCACCTAAATCGTATTTGTAGGCTCTGCCCTCACTTTGCTACTTAGATTGTGCAGAGGTTGGATGTCATGAAGCAGGATGTTAGTCAGACCATTTCATGAACACTCAGTCATAACTCTTCTTTGTCCGTCTGGGAAGAGCAACTTTTATCTTCCTAGAAAGGTTTGAACGTTATTCATATTCACGAGTAGTTACATTTTCACCACTCTTTGGGAGCTGTTGATTGGGACTGTTACATTGCAGTGCCGCTTCTCAATGCCAAGCCTCTGAAGAGCTATTTCTGAGTGTTGCGAACAGTGACCTGGCTAAGTCATTTTACTTTTTGCTTTGTGGCCTATCTGTCTTCCTCGAGGCTAATCCGCCAGTCTGATAGATGCTTTAGTTTTCATTTATTGTAGCCTTCTGAGTACAGTGTAGAAATGACATGTTAGATATATATTCTGTTATTTCGCTGAAGTGGAATGATTTTTTAACAGCATGGCATGATGTAGCCGTAGTAGCACTACTACAGATATTGCATTAGGCCTAACCTAGTCTAGTTGGTAACCTTCTGTATTTTAGGCTGTTTTTTAAGAGCTCCTGATCATTTAAAAGCTCTGAAATATTGGTGTTTTGACAACATGTGAAATATGTGATGATATACCATGAGACATATAAACTTCACAACCGATTTATTTATATACTGTTTGCACCATGGTACCCATCACTTAAATATTTTTGATTACATTGCATTAATTAGATTGTTGCCTCAATGTGATGACGCATCTTGATTTGTCAGGTGTTTTATTAACTGGATAAACCAAAACATTGGTGTTATTGATATAATCCACATATGTACCGATTTTCCACTCCTGGTGCAAGCAGAATCGAAGAAGAAATGGATCTCACAAAGACACATGGACAGGAGACTGCTTTTTAAATTCACCACGTGCTGTTGAGTGTACAGGATGTTGGATGTTTGTGTTCCTATGCATTCAGCTTGTAGAAACAGGGTTGTTGGGTTTTTTTTGGTCAATATTTTACTGTATATATACTGTACGTGACTGCTGCCTTGTATCAAATGTGAGAGTTTGTTGCGGAGCGTTGTAATTGTCAGCTCATGGTCTGTGTCTCTGCCACATAATCGCCTCAGGGCAGCAACTGTCCTCTAGTCTTATTAAAACACTTAAAGGCAGGTGGGCTGGCCTGAGCATGAGAGGCTGTTACCTCTCAGCACTTTCAGTTCGGAGTAAAAACGCTGGATATAATGCTCGTATTTCCCAGCCACTTTACACCGGGGCTGTTTTATAAAGTTAGGCTGTGTTTTTTAGACAAATATGTATTTACAGGAAAACATGGCACAGTACAGTATTTAATCATGACTAGGCAAATCACTGTCTGTTATTGTGTCATTGTCTTATGCTTTGGAGGTCACTGAAGCTTCTCCCTTCTTTATGGTTCGCTTATTGTATTTTTGCCATAAAATACACGTAGAGACAGTTTTTTTCCAGTAGTGCAGGTGCACTGTTACGTGTACTGCGAAGAGTAGACACCCCCATATAGAAATTGCTGCATCTGCACTTGCCATTTCCAGTATTTGTGTCTTTTGCTGTCATCTTTTTGATTTCTGTTAAAGGAGGAAAAGCAGGTGGTACAAAAGTCACTGGGTTGGTGATCAAAGAGTATGAAACCACACATTTATAATGTAACATTTGGCCTACTAAGCTCAGATCCTGTAAGAAATGCTGTGTTGTCATTGTTTGTTAGGGCGCTCTGTTGGTGCACTGCTGTTGCCGATAGTCGCCGGTGGCTTTGCGTGTCCTTGTCACCTTTGTCTTTGTGCTCAGACCAGCTGGAGGTGACATGACTCCTCTCGTCTTTGTGTCCCACTTCAAGGTGCAAAGACCTTCTGCAATCCCTTCCAAGGACGCTGCAGCTGCATCTTAGTTACACAGCGTTGTGCTCTCGAAGCGGCGTTAAATCTGAGGCACTTAAAGGTCCTCGTAGGATATTTTTGTCTGTAGATTTGTCATCAGAAGCAGGGAATTATCACAGGAAAGAGACGAAAGGATTGCTTGAATATTGAATGAACACCCTCCCTTGTGCTGTGTGCATTGTTCACGTAATATGTACTTATTTCTGGCCATGTGATAGGCTCCTTTTAGTTGCCAATATCAATTCAATACCTCTGATAGCGGCTGTGTGAGACACAAGGGGTTTTGCTTCACACATCCAATTATTAGAACAAAGATGGAACTCTAAGACCATAATACACTACAAGGTCCTGTGACCTAAAATCATCTCTCTCGCCGGCTTGAGTGAGAATAACATGAGATTCCTCACAAATTTAAAATGCCAGGCCAGGCTTTGCATATTTAGCATTATTAAAGGCCAGCTCATTCAAAACTCATTTGCTTCTAATTTTATCTGTAACCTTGACCACTGCCGAGACATTCCACTTGGGAGAAATATGGATACAGTCAAATCTTGCTAATCCAAAATGGAGGTTGTCTGGATTTGTGAGATTTAAGAAAAAAATATATATCTATCTGAAATGTAGTCAGAATATTAAATGCTCCTTTTGGATTCCAGACTGCCCTGCTCTATCTAGCTTGTGGCTAAGATACATTTAGTTGTGTCAATTTAGGGAAAGTACATATTCATGTCTCACTGTGTATTTTGTTCCATACGCCTGTTTGTTTGGCTGATGTGTTTGGATTTTTTGGGGCTTGCATAAACAAGGGCCTACTATACATACTCGCAGATTAGCATTCGATCTACTTTTGGGCCTGTAGGCCTTGATGGGTTCATACTTAGAGGCTCTGTGTTGTAACTAATTCTAGTTAGTTAACAGTGTGTTAATTGATTGATGCCCAGAGTGAAATTCAGTTTACACAGGCACAGGACCAGCTATTGAACAACATATCCAGAGCAGGTAGAGGTTTTTGTGTCTTTGCTCAAAGAAACTTATTTATTTATTGTATTTTAAAGGTGGGTGCTCTAGGTAAGAAGGGGTCTTCCTCCGAGTCTCAAAAGACACAGGGGAAATTTGTTCTCTGTTTAACCCCTTTTTTAAAACCAAAAAACATGTTTAAAATTGTTTTATCAAATTGATAATTTTCCAAATTTTATAAGAATTTCTTATAAACATGATTCTATACTGATTACATGAGACTTCAGCTGTAAAACATGGATTTTCAGCTTTATGCATTTCTTTAGTATGCTGACAGTAGTTTCTAACTCATAAAGCCTAGAAAAATCTGTTTATGGGGTGGAATTGACACCCAACGTAAGTAATGTGTAGCTATGTATATTGTACATTTATTTGTCTGCAAACGGCTTGTTGGCAAACTAAAGAAATATATAATATGTATTCATGCATGAAATATAAAATACTTCCTTTTTTGGTTTAATAACATTGCATTTCTGTTTTGGCACCTTCATGAAAGCAAAGGGAGGGTTACCACTTCAATACTTTTCCCCATATTGGGTTTTAATAAGGCCAGAAGAAAAGAAAAGTTCGAAAATTTAAAGGAAAAACAATTTGCTATTATTATTTTTACACTTACACCTGTGTGGTCTGTGTGTCACCAAACAATGAGAAGATAAAGCAAATGTCAAAAATAGCTCACTTCTAATAGGATCTTCTAAATATCTGTAATGAAGTAGCGCCGGCCTAGCACAATTGGCTCCGTTCATCAGTCATCAAAACTGCAATCAAATGCACAGTAGGATGTCTTGAAATGTGCTTCTTCTATTTTCACCAACTCATCTCAACTCATCTTAACTCATCTCTCCCCTACAGATCGACCCAAAGGTGGCGTTTCCTCGCCGGGCGCAGCCTAAGGTGAGTGCACTCCGAAGGGGTTAACAGGAAGGAGGAGTAGTGATGATGTGACGTGTCACCCCTCTTTACTCAGCCCTGGTTGGCTGGGATTAGAGTCAGGCACATGACCAAAGAGGAGCTGCAATCCACTTGTCCAGACTGACCCCGTGACCCTATACCCTGACCCCGCCCAACCCCCGACCATCAGCAGCCAACATGTTATGCACACGCTAATTTTTGTCCTGGCACACACACACACACACACACATAAATGAATGCCTACACACAGATAGTGCTCACCTGTCCACACACACACCTCTGGGCCCTAAATGTAAAAGACCTTCAACAGATGTGAATTAGATTGCATGCTCAGCAGAGCTTTCAGAAATCTCTTAGATTAGATAAACACAAAGTCTCTTTATCACCGGCATCTACCCCTGCCTAATGTGATTAGTGGTAAACGATGCCTTCTTCTTCTTCTGTGTTGCTAGCTGGTGACCAGGACAAAGAAGATCTTTGTCGGAGGACTGTCAGTCAATACTACAATCGAAGATGTGAAGCATTACTTCGACCAGTTTGGAAAGGTAAACTATACACAAATCTGGCATCTATTTGTAGCCATCACACTCAGTGAAAAGTCTTTCAGATTCTCTCGTGCAGTGGTTCCCAACCTTTTGTGTCAGACTGGTCAGAGGAGCTCAAGAACCCCTTAATCAACATCCTGTAAAAATGTGTTCACACTGAATTCAAACTGGATATTATTTAACTAATAATGATATAAAAGTGAATATAATACTGAATGTTTCAATATTTCTCCATGGAATTGATCTGTTAATTAGGTCAGTTTGTTTGAGTTTACGGCTAACTATTTTAACAGTTTATCCATTACTTTTAGTTATTTATTTGATCCATTACTTAGCTAGTGTTCCCCATTTAAGACATTACTTTCAGCTAACTTTTTCAGTTATTTCCACAACTATCAATCTATTCATTTATCCATTATCTTTTAGCTAATGTTAACTGTTTCACTGTGCTACTCTGCTTGCTTGCTTACTAGTTTTCACACAATCTTAGTGGTATGCGGTGTTAACATGATGTGGAAATTTCTACTTTTATCAAATTACTTGAGCTACTCCACAATCTTCCCATGTACCCCCTGGCATCTGCAGAAGTACTCCCTGGAGTACAAGTACCCCTGGTTGGGAATCACTGCTCTAATGGACTGTGCACCTTTGATAGATTATATTCATTTGTCGGCCCTGGCCTATCCCTTTTGACATTAAGTCAGTTTCAGCTTGTTTTTCTGCTCCTTGACTCTTACTCTTTTCCCCTTTTCATTTGAGTCGAGGCGCAACAAAAAGTGCAAAAGTGGCCTAATTTCATAGAAGAAGTAGTGAGACGTTGAAGGGCAAAGAGAAGACTGAAAGAGAAGGAACCAAAAGAAAGGAAAGAAAGATGCTGTGTGTTCTGCTCTGCCAGCCACAGTATTAGTTAGTTTATCTCCTTTGTTAGCTGTTTTGCTGCAGTGTTTTTAGCTTCTACATTTGTCCTGCTTAGCTCCTTTGAATGAAATTTGGTGAAAGGCAAACACATGCTGTGGAGAGTGGCCGGGGAGAGGGAGGAAGAAAAAAAAAGCATTGAGAGGAGGGGAAGAGAAGAGGGAGATGGCGGGGGACTGAAAGGGAAGAAGCGACCCCCCATAGAGAGTGAGGGAGGGTAACTCAGAAGGGTTGAAGGGCAGAGAAAAGGAGGAATGTTGAGATAGTGAGGAGGAAAAGTGACTGTGAAAGGGAGAAACACCAATCTGATGGGGCCATAAATGTATCAAAGTATCCCTCATGCATGAAATGTTGGGTTACTTTTTAGCCAACTACACTTTTGTGGGGTTTACGAGTGCGTTTGAATAGAGTTCAGGCTCCTCAATATTAACTAATCAAATGCAACAGCTGCTCCTGCAACAGCCCCCCCACCATACCCAAAATCAGTACCTCAGACACACTCCCCTCCCATCCCACATACACACACCCTGCTGCAGTCAATCTCAGCTTGTTGCCGTGGTGACCTGCTTTCGTCCATTGTCCCGCTGTAATCCAGTGTGTTTTTTCTTTTTTTGGTTTTTTCTTTAAAAAAATGTGTAAGAAGTGTGTATTTGCATGAATGAGGATGATGTGTGTGTGTGTGTGTGTGTGCATGAAAGTGTGACAGTGGCATTGCCGCCGCTGCGACGGGAGGCGAGCTTGCATACATTTGCACAGACTGTAAGACTCACAGCCGGCGATCCAGTTGTCGCAAACATTAAGTGTGTGGTTCTGCTGTTGGTGAGCAGGAAGGAGTCTGAAAATGAACATCGCTTCAGGATGTAGGCCTAATGGGTTGGAAGAAATTAACAGCACGAACCTCCTTCTGCCTCGTGTCTGGTTGTGTTTTCTCTCAGTTGGCCTCTGACTCGTGTTTGGGGTATTACCATATTTCAGGTGCTAGTGCAAATTTAAATAATGTCTTGTAAATCTGGGTCACGGAGCCCGGTCGACCTGGATTACAAGTGTGACCATCGCACAGTTGAACTCGTTGTAAGGTGCCTGTTGTGACATGTGTCATGCTTCCTGACTGTGTTTTATAAAATGGCAGCCCGGTCTAAGACAACACTCCCTCCGCAGGATGAGGGAATATTTGGACTGTTTGGACACGTGAGACCAAAGCTGTATCAAGGATAGCGCCAATCCCACAGTGCATTCCTGCTGAGCGGGAGGTATTTCTTGTTTATTATCTGAGCCTGGTTACAAGGTGCAGGTTAGGATGGGGTAGTACTCAGTGTCCTGTTTATTTTCATACTGTGGCACCGCCTCGCAAAGGAAAACACAGAATGCACTATGCGTTTTCTGCAACTCTTTGATACGTGCCGCTGTTTATTTAAAAAAAAAAAGTATACTTCTGAAAGCACACCTACAGAAACTTCATCCGCCTGGACTGAAACGGCTGCTCAGTTGACACGCCAGGTGGTTCTGTTGCTAAATGTCCCAAGGCCAATAAGACTACAGCAGCCATGTTTGTATGAGAAATAGGTCTTAATCCTGAGGTGGACGTCTTGTAATCCCCCTTAACCTGGAGGAGTTGAGAACACCTCTTTTCTTTTTGGCCGAGGCTGAAACTGAAAATCCGGCATGCAGTTAGGTAATTTAATAATTAGCATTTCAAGCATTTTGGTCATACAGTCAATTACGTTTGATCCCAGAGAAATCCCTGTTTTCATGCTTTTTATCCTGCGTCTCTGTACTGCATTCCTGAAAAACTACCATTAAAGCCCCTTTTTCTATGAAACTCTCCTGAAATCAAATGAGAGAATAGGCCAGAGCAGTAAGCAAAGGAAGGAGTGGATAAGATGAAAAATGCAGCACGGACAGGCAGACGGGAAAAGTTGGGACTCCACTCACCCATGTGAGCTGGCGATTAGGAGGCTTGACTGAACACTTTGTCTGCTGGCCTGTTTAGAGAGAGAGATGGCCGGAGAGAGAGAGAGAGGGAGTGAGAGAATGAAAGAGGGAGATGTGAGGAGACAGAAGGGAAAAAATGTGAATGCCACCTTTCATAATCTCGCAAAAAGTGTAATGGACTTGTCAGCAAACGCTTGTTCTTCAGACAATAGCTGCACGCTTCACTAAAACCTGGATATTTTTAATGCTGCAGTCCAAAAAGTGACACATGGTCACAGCTGACCCTTGTTTCGGTACATCTGGGAATGTCAGAACTTCATGAGAGTATGACCTTAACTTTTCTTTGCTCTCTGCATGCATGCTGACTAGTTAGCGACTGAGCCGCTGCTAAGTCAATTTCAGAACCCCACAGCTATCCAATCAGATTGTCTTACAGCACCCCAGGCAGTGGACATTGGAGATTCATCTCCTTATGGGTTTTGGCAAGGGCAAGGGGGCTGGTGTGCGACCACAGTGTAAGCTCACGCGCGTGACAGAATAACTTCTCAAGTCAGCACACCATTGTATCCGAATGGGAAACAATTAGATGCACCGTGCTAGCATGACTGTACACCATGTTATCTTTTTTTTTTTTCTGGCTTCAGAAATGTGGCCTCAGAGCAGCACAGATCAAAAGCACCTGGGACTGGGGCAGCGCTAGCCATCAGTCATCTCTTCCAGAATAGATGTTGCTAATGCTAACAGGAGGGCTAGCTGTGCGTGTAATTCTACTCTTATGATAACATGTTGGCTCGCAGCTGTCTACTTACTGTCCTGTTCCCTGGCTCTCTGCTGTGTCATTGAGTTTGGACGACCGGAAGGGTGGAAAGCATGAGGGGAGAGGAGAGGAGGTGGGAGGGGTAAAAACTGAATGAGGGAGAGGGGGTGGGGGGTGCTGTGTGTGTGTGTGTATGTTTGTGTGTTTGTGTGTGTGTCCAAGCTATACATTGACAAGGATGAGAATTGAAAAGTGTCAGAGAGGTTGTAGAAGCCGCCTTGAACCTCCCCATATTCATCATTTGGCAAGGAAAATCAAAACTCACTTTTATAGTCACGTGCTCACACATAATCTCGGTCGGACCAGACAACGCGGATTTGTTTTTTTCATCTGAGGTAAAGGTTAGAAATCGGATGGCCTGGCCATCAAGAGGCCTCTGCCACTCATGTTTCACTGGTTTGAGTTTCAGTGCTTGCTGCCTAATGAAAATAGCCATGTAGTCATTCTCCACATGTGTCTCCATGTGATGTGGAAAGGGCCGTGTTGCAGAATTTTGTGAACTTTGTCACAATACTCTTTTTTTTTTCTCCTTCCCTCCTCTGTAGAACGACAGAAGACACAAACATTATTTCCGCAGTGATCCCAGGCCTCTGCTTCCCTTTCTCTCTCCTCATAAGCAGAAGCTGCTAACTTTCCTGCCAGTGAAGGACAAGTGAGGCAGGGAGGGAGGGAGGATAGAGGGTGAAAAGGGGGAGGAGGAGGAATATGAATAGGGCAGTGGAGTGAGAGCAAAAACGGAAAGTGGAGGGAGAAGGAGAATAAAAGGAGAGCGTGTTGACAAAGACTCTAGTTCACTTTGTTCTATACTCTCTGATCCAAAATGTTCGAGTGACAGATTTTCTATCCTCCGTCAAAACCTTCACCTTCTATCTTTTTTTTAAATCACCCCATTATTCATCCCCTTTTCTCCCTTTTTCCTCCTTTTCTGTCACATGCGTACTCTCCCTCTCTTTTTCTCCTTTCTCTCCATTCTATTCATTGAAATTAGTTGGGGGGTGGGGGGTGGGGGGGGGGATTCTTCTAATTGAAATTCTTTACAGGATCTCCATGGGAATAGTAAACTTTGTAGACAGGGAAAGAAAGACAGCAAGGGTGAACGAATGAAAGGAGAAAAAAAGAGAGGGAGGGAGGGAGAGAGAGAGAGAGCAGAACTTGGGAGAAACACAGAGCAAAGAATGGGAAAGAATTTCCTCCAGCGCCTCGTGAACGGGGAACATTCACTTCTTTTTCACCTTGATAGATAGCATTTCATTTTATTTTTATACAGCGCCCCCCCCCTCTCTCCCTCATTTCCCCATTGCTCTCTTCCTCTCTCTCTCCCTCTCATTCTTTCTTTTTCTTTTCTCCTTTGTCACCTGTCACCCCTCCACCCTCTTCCCCCCTCCACCCTCTCCATCTGTTTTCCCCTCTTACTCCAATGCTAAAGAGGGACAATGGCACCCCATGCTGCGTAATGGTGTGTGTGTGTGTGTGTGTTAATATGTCGAAGCTCATCTATTCTTTGCTTTGTTCTCACAGGTCGATGATGCCATGCTTATGTTTGACAAAACAACCAACAGACACAGAGGTACGCAGTTATGATACTCTCACGCCTGCACCATGTTACAGTTTTCCACAATTGCTAAAACCCCATTCTCTAAACCAAATGCTCAGTGGCCTAAATCCATGTGTCGAATCAGTCACTCTTTTGGCAAAACCTTAAACAAGTTCAGGTAGTTAAGACACTGTTTGCAAATCTCATCCACTCTTTTTGCAAAACTCTAAATACACTGTCACTCACTAAAACACAGTTTGCACTGTGATGCACTTCAAAATGGTAAATACATGCGGCAAAAGTTAAACACAACTACAACACAGCTGTCATCTTTTACACACAACAACTCATAATTCTGCACACTTAAACCAATATGTGGTCAAGTCCCTGTCCAGCTTAGTGGCAATGTCACACTTTGACCAAGCTATAAGTAAGGGACAGGTTCTTTACTGTCATTCAACCTTGGGGCTATAAACACTGAACATCTTCTTACCTTTCTGGGTGGGATTTGGGATTTTTTGATTGAGTGTGAGCAGCAGGATCATCAGGCGTCAGTACATCCTGTCTATGGGACGATGTCAGCTTTCACTGTGGTGTCCCGCTAAGCAAGTGGTTCAACATCAACCAGCAACCAGTAATTCGTTAATGATTACCTTCAACCTACAGCCCTTACTTAAATCCAACAGAAGAATTTTTCTCTGCCTGGTGGTGACCTATGACCGAAATTCATTTACTAGGGAAAATCTCTTACAGGCAATGGAATTGGCCTGTGGTGAGATAGGTGTGTTGTTGCAGTAAGGCTGCATCCAGAACACCAGAGGGTTTTCCTCCTTTGCTTGGCAGGGGACAAGGTTGCATGTGATGTGGATGAAGTCCTCTAGCCGGATCCAGCAGGAAGACGTGATGCTGAGGCAGAATGAATCTCTCATTTACTTTGATTTTGCATCTGCAGAACATTTTTGAGTGTAATGTGCTTTTCATTTAGTTTTCTTTGTTCTTTGGGCTTACAGTTCTGTATTTTTATGCAAGTGCTGATATACAGATATTCCGTACTGTAATACTTGCAGTACTTACAGCATACTATATATTTACTGTACTAAGTTGTGATTACTATACTTCTTAAATTGGAAAATGTGTTTCCTATATGCAAAAAACATTTTCTGTAACTACATATCCTGGATGCTGTGTTCTCAGTTTTATAATGTAGTGTCTAAAGAATGCTCTGTAGTGTTTTACATATTGTCTGGCTGTGTTTATGCTTTGAAAGCAGTGTTTGATTTTGAGCGCTGATCACATGGTTTTGAGGCGATTGTTTGATTTTGCCAGAAGAGTCAGGGGTTTTGTGAATGTAGTTTAAAGATTGGGTTTTATGTTTAAAGTTTTGAGAAAATGGATGAAGGTTTCAAGAAATGTGTCTTAGCAATTGTGAAAAACTGTAATATGTGTAGACGCGGGACACCTACAAAACATAGTACCTGGGTGAACGTCCATGAAAACAAATGCACATTCTTTTGTCTTTCCACTGCTCTCGCCTCCCCTTGTTTCATTTATCCCTGAGTCAGAAGTAAAGCGCCCGCTGAGGGTCGAGATACGGGGTCAGGATGGTTACAGGCTAGGATGTAACTTAATGAGACAAGTGAGGAAAGAGGGAGAAGGAAGAGAGTATGGTGAAGTTAGAGAAAATTGGGTGGGATAATTGGTAGAGGACAGTAAATCTGGGCTCAGGTTTTTCGGCAAACGACGCCCCATCCTTGCTCCTCCGTGATTCCAGCAGCTTACAGTTTTTTTACAATTGTTTACACACAAAATCTTTACATGTCACGCGATTTTTTTAAACCTCTCACTCAAAGAGCAAAACCTCACCTCAAATCTCCAAAACCATAAGCTATTTCTCACCCTTACACTCAGTTTTCAATTGCATAAAGCACTACACACAATTCTCTACCTGAGACACAAAAATCTAACAGGAAGTGACTTGCTTTCCTTTTCCAAACTCAACCAATCAAAATGCTACACTTATTCACGAGGTCACACACACACTCCTCACATGTGCAAACACTAACTGTTTAACTGATCACTGCTTTAGTATACAGTAGACCTATACATAGGTCAAAGGTCAGATTACCTGTTTTGAACAATGGATGCCAACAATGGACAGAGAGCAAGGGGAATTGGAGGGAGAGGCAGGGGACGACAACAAGGACAACAACTTTTCAGCACAATTTAGCACATTACTTTCACTCTAGAACGCTGTATGGAAATGTACACATAAGCCTATGAAAGACAAAAGAGCTTTAGATTTAGAACAACAGTGTGTACATGGTATAACCAATAATTTACTATTATTGCCATCTGATGCAAATGCTTCAGGCATGTTGCATTTTGTGTGTAGAGTTTTGAAAAAACTGTGTAAGCAGCTGTAAAAAAAACTGTAACTGACGCAGTGTGTAGCCATGCGTGGCGTGTTCCGATGTCGTCAGCTCCTTGTGTTAGAAATGGCTGATATCCACTCATGGGTAGAGCTTCTGGGATGTCGATTCATCCATTTTCTGTCGACATAACTGCCGGACACTGCGAACACGAAAACAATCCGACAGGTCAAATGCTGGAATAAGAGTCTGTTTGTGTGTCTTCCAGGCTTCGGCTTTGTCACCTTTGAGAATGAAGACGTGGTGGAGAAAGTGTGTGAGATCCACTTCCATGAGATCAACAACAAAATGGTAGGCAGTTATACATTTCAGATTTCAGGAACTAAAAGTCATTTAACGAATAGATCTGCAATACATGTTCAGTTTATGTAGTTTAAAATGGTCAAAAAGGCTGTGAGCGCTATCCACTCAGCGATATAAGAATTAACTTGAGCCACATTTAGTTTTCTGGCAGGGTGTGTTTGTTTACGAGTCCTGTTGTGTGTTTACCGCAGTATTTTCACTGAACTTATTAATGGACACTGGTTTGCTATGCTGTGCCTCAGGTCGAGTGTAAGAAAGCCCAGCCCAAGGAGGTGATGACGCCGACAGGCTCAGCCAGAGGCCGCTCTAGAGTGATGCCTTATGGGATGGATGCATTCATGCTGGGCATCGGCATGCTGGGTAAGCTCCAAACTCAAATATACATGAAGCAAATACACTGTACCGAAAGCATATATAAATGCAGTGTATTTAAGAAAATAAGAATTGCTCTTAGATCCTACCATTAACTGAGAGGCCTCCTTAAACATTTGGTTAAGAGCAGAAGCGTAACACAGACATAAAGGACAGAAATATATACGTAATATCACAATTTGTAATGTAATATATAAATTAAAGAGTATATAATTGAAAGAATTTGAGTTATTGCTGGAAAGAAATTCTAATTCTTGTTATTCAAAATACAGGCCTGTTTTAAAGCTGTTTACACTCTATATGTAACAATACTTTACAACATCAGAGAAGTGTGATTGCCATTTGAATGTTACTCAGTGATGACACATTTTTTTCGCCTTTAAATTTTATCTACATCTTAGTCCAGGTCAGTAGAGAGCTCTGAATCTTTGTGCTGCAGTATAGAAACTAAACCGACTCCATGTTAAGAATGTCTTAACATGTCTCAACATCTCGTCACGTTATATTTCTTGACTTCACCCATGAAAGGTTGAAGAAAACTGCATCTCAGCTGACTAGAACTGAAACTGGCTTCTTACTTTTGGTCGATATTATTCTCTGAGCTGAATCTCACGCGCACACCTCCAGCGAATACAACTGTAATATATCAGAAATTTAGAGGTCACAGCATGAAGGGCAACACACTGGAGTAAACTATCTTTTTTAAAACGTTCTCATTGAGAAAACAAACTGAGATCTGTGTCATTTGTGGTTAGTTGGCTCCCTCTGCTGGACATATGACACTGCGCCCTACAGTAGTCCCCACTGTAGAGGTCGATTACTCATCAAGTCTGGTTCATTGGTAATTCCTCTGTGGTGAAGCTGACCCATAAAGAAATACATATGTCCCCAGTAGATGACTTGATCCAGAGCTTCACTGTAAACTCAAAATATTCAGTGGTTTATTTAAATGAACCCGGGAAGAGAAAAAGAGAACCTATACACCATGTAGTTCATTCTTAATAATGGCTGGGTTTCGTAGTTTTTTTTCAAGAAATTATATAAAATATATATATGATGATATGATATATGATGATTATGTAACATCACATAATGACAATCTTCTTGCAAGTTGGGATGTTTTCTTTAGGTGAAACTGGTTTCCTTCTAATCGCTAATCATAGTATATGCTTAAGAAGTAGCAGTTTAGTATTTAGCTCCAAACTAATTGCTCTACATATTGAAGATTTTGGTGTCTCTGTAGGTTACTCATTTTTTTTGTTAACCACAGATCAATCTTCATGTCTTCACGCGTTGTTATTCTGTTCTATTCAAACTGATTATTATTTTAAATTACAGGCTACCCAGGTTTCCAGACTACTACCTACACTAGCCGCAGTTACTCTGGGATCGCTCCTGGTTACACTTATCAATTCCCAGGTGAGTCCACACATCCATCCAACATTTAATTCACTCTCTGTTGGTCTTCTAACAGGGAGAGGAGAAAGGTCAGAGGGTACAGGCTGTAGCATGTAGTTGATTCAGCTGTGAGGTACTGGGGGTCATGAAATGTGTGCGAAGAGCCTTTGTAGATTTAAGTTCAGTTGTTCCTGTATGTCTTTCCAAACCCTGCTCCTTCTCTAAAATGTCTCCTCTTGTCTATTATTTGCCTCTTTTCCTCTTATATTCCTCTGTTTATTTGATCTACTTACGTAACTCCCTTTCACTGGGCTGCATTGCCCCTCCTCTTCCTTTCCTCCTGCCGTCCTGCCTGTCCTAACAGCAGACCGTCCAAGTTAGTGTTTTGTTGTGTGCTGAATGTCTGTATGTATGTGGCTTTGTAGTCTGGCCGGTGGATGTTGACTGTATTTACAAAGCACTCTCTCTCTTGACCTTCTCTGTTTCTAGAATTCCATTTAGAGAGGACCCCCCTCCTGACATCATCCCACCCCCCTGAGCTGACAGGTCAGTGGCTCCTCGCTCCTCATTAGGTCCTGAGAGAAACAATAAGTTACTCAGCAGCAGAGTCAAAGGAAACTGCTGGAAAGAAAGCGAATAAGCGCATTTACCCAATTGTCAAACTGTGCCTTTAAGTTTCATGTAAACTGACTTGTTCTTTGATGCAAATAGCCAGGTAGTTAACAATGAACCTTTACTCAGGTGATAAAAAAGGCAACCATTGCAAGATGCTTTGAAGCTTCCTGCAGTTACTCCAGTCATGTTTTTTCAGCTGCTTAGAGAAGTGTGTCATCCTGTGACTCTACAAATGATCCTTTAACAAAGTGCTTTATCTTACCACTGGCGCTAAAAGTTCCTGGCAAAGATTTCCTCGTAAAAGCTGTTCACAAAGCTACTGGGAGCAACTTTTACTGAGAGAAGTCCTAAGCTAGGAGAAGGGGTGGGGTAAAAATGAAATGATTTTTTATTTTTATTTTTTTCAATTTAAAATTAAAGTGAAATAAAAAACAAAAAGTTTTTTCTCTTTCTCTATATAAAAAGTTGAATACATTTTTAAAAATAACAATTGAAAGAAAGCATTAAAATAAGAAATAAAAATTCTGTTGACATTAATTTGAAATACATAAAAAAAAAATTTGAATCAAATAAAAGAATGTAATTAAATTAGCAGCATCTGCGTAATTTATGAGCAGATCTTTACTGACTCAGTTGTCTTCTGTACTGCTCGTAGTTTCTCTCAGACACAGGTTAAAATGCTTTGAGAATTGCTCTTAGATCCAGAATTTAGGAATCATTAGGATTGACACTTCCCTTATTTACCTAACTCAGCCAGTTATTACTATAAGCCTTGTTTTGTGAATATGGCTGTACACCGCCATCTAGAGGCTGTGAATTGTATGTGCACCTTTGCTTGAAATTGTCGTCCTCCTTGTTTTTTTTATCGCAATCATTATTTTGTTCCAGCCTAAAGTCAGATTTCATTGTATGCAATATTATTGGTGCAGTCGTTTTTTTAGATTTTACCCTCTCCACTGGTTGGATTTAAATCAGATAACAGATGTTTGAGCTGTAGATTGTTACTCATGATCTGATGAGAGAGCAATCCACAATGAATGTCATCTGTGCAGTGATTTGGTCTGTTTGTAACCCTCAGCCATTCCCCTGACTGCATATGGACCAATGGCAGCAGCCGCAGCAGCAGTAGTTAGAGGTATGTGTGTGTGTGTGTGTGAGTGAGACATGCTGAGACAAAGGATGTGTGTACTTGTGTGTATGCTCGCCTTAGGTAGAATGTGTGTACAATTTCCAGCTTGGACAAATAAAAGAATATTTTTAGACCTGTATGTGTGCGCACGAGAAGCCCTCTAGTGCTGAAACCTGACTTGTCTCCTCTGTCTCTAAGGCTCCACCCCTTCACGCACAGCTGGTTTCCTGGGAACCAGCAGCCCTGGACCAATGGCTGAACTGTATGCTGCAGCCAATCAGGACTCAGGAGTCAGCAGCTACATCAGCGCCGCTAGTCCCGCCCCTAGCACAGGGTTTGGCCACGGTCTAGGGGTAGGTCACACATCCCCGCTAACCCGCACGCACTTGAACACATGCTTGGGTGCACATATTATTCACAAAGCTAATAGAAAGCGTATCCACTCTTCTCTGTGTATCCTCAGGGCCCTCTGATTGCTACTGCGTTCACTAATGGCTACCACTGAGAAGACTCAGGTCGCTGGAGATGGGAGGGCCTCTCCTCTGCTGATGAGCCAATCAACATGCTGGCTGCCCACTGATGGCACAGCCTGATTGGCTGGCTACAGGCTCTACCAGGCTTTCCCGGCTGCCTGTGGCTACACCCACCGACTGAATATCTTTTTAAATCCTGAACTCTGTTTTGCTGTACTAATCTCACTTCAACATAACGTCCCTGTCTTTCCTCTTTTGTCCTCATGTAGTTTAATAACTAGATCCTCCCCTTCTGTTATCCATTATTTTCTTTTGAAGCTGAGAAAAGAAAACTGCAAAAAGAAAAAAAAAATCTCTGAAGAAACGTTTGTCATCTTCGACAAAGACACAGAGGACTATTTTGAGTTTTTTTTTAATTATTGTTATTTTATTTCAATGTGATATGTCGTTTCATCATGAAATCCTTCAAAGCTGTTACTGATGTGAACAGAGAGAGAAAAAAGGCGTGTGAGATGGGTGTTTGTCTGAAAAAACATTTTTAAACGAAGGAAGAACAAAATCCAACAAAGCCCTTTTTTTAACTCGAGCATCACGGAAACATGAAAAAAAACTAAAATGTATATTTTGGTAGTCTTTAAAAACAAAACCTTTGTAATATTGTTATTAATATTGACATAATAATAATAATCTGTAAGGTATTTTATTCTGTAATTGGTTTTAAAGCAATGTTTTTATGTCTTCCTGTAAGATATTGTACATAGACGTTGGGATAAGGGGGGGGGGGGGTTGTTACTGAACCGGCTGGCATGTCATTGGTTGGTTTGGAAAGGGTTAACAGCAACTTGACTGGATGTCATCTACTACTATGTGTCACCTCACTACGTTTTATCAGTATGCATACGGTATATGTGTACGTTGTTGGCCAGTCCGCTCCAGATATGTTTCAGCGCAGCGCTGTCGACGATGGCTGTTGAGAAATAAAACTTCCAGGAGTCTGTCTGGCATATTCGTTCAGTTAAAATAAGACTTCTTTTACAAAGGCATCACTTTGTTTTGCTTTGCTTCTTGAAAAAAAGAGCAACTCTTGACTTTTATCATTTTAACACCGTGATGAACCAGATTTTTTTCATCTTCATGAAAACTACTTCAGATTAAGATGGTGGGCGACGGGAATAATCACAACCGTAAACAGGAGAAATCAGGGGTTCACAGGGCCGGGGGTTGACTTGACTTCCTCTTTTTTTGAAAATATTATATATTTTTTTGCGCGATTCACTTCTTAATGTTTTTGTTAATTGTTTTCTCTTTTATTTTTATTTTTTAATTTCTTTTATGCGGTGTGTTGTCCACCGTGAAAACAAATGAAGGACATTCTCAGAGAAGCAATTGTAGAAAACATCACAATCATGGTCTGTCCTCTTATCACTATTGAAGGTGCATGTGATTGCGTCTGAGTGTGTGTGAGTGAGTGTTTGTGCGCATACATCAAGGTGTAATATGGAACTACTTTTGGCAACGAAGGGGCATTTCGATTGCCTTTTTTTTTGCTTTTTGGTACTGAAAAACGAAGAAAAAAAAAAAAGATCGCCCTGTTCCATTTTGGCTCATCTGCTCCTCTCTCCCCTGCCTCCCTCCCATTTCATATTAGGTTTAATAAATTTGTGCTCCTCTGGAACCAACATATTGTTTATATACAGTTGCTGCTCCGTGTAGTGGTGAACAGAGGGGGCTTGGGCAGGGAAACAGAAATGGAACAGGGTCTCGCTCCCGGTCGGCTCTGATACAGGACCTCAGTGCAGACAACGCTGGCTGGCAGGAAAAGTCAAAAAGCTGGAACAAATTTAATGTTTTGCAAAAACAAGCAGCCTATTTGATGTTCAGCACAGCAGAAAACTTCCTGATCCAGCCAGACGCTCCTCTGTCAGACCGCCTGGGACACGACATAAAACTACTGCTGGACACCAACACTGTAACTTTTTAACTTACAATAAAGCAATAAGTTATTTTTTACCTTACAAATGAAAATACTACTATTATTGGTAATAGCAGACGGCGTGTGGATAATTCTGCGGCATTTAGACTTATTTTCAGAAAAAAAAAAAATAAACTATATTTTTCTGTTTTGAGATCTTGTTCCCCTTGTATATTGATTTTAATGATGTCTTTTGTTGTGATGTAAGGACAAGGGCCAATGCTTTGGATGGAGCTTGTAGCTCTACATGAGCTCAGTTAAAGTTTAAGATTTGGGCTGTCCCCTGCCAAGCTTTACAGTAATGCTTTTCTTTTTTCCTTGTTTTATTTTTCTGATAATTTCAATTTTAAAATCCTAATAAATTATTCTAAAGCATTTGATAGTGATTGCTTTTTTTGTTATTATACACTGACAATATGTGTAGACCTAACTGCAATGGCACGCAATCTGAGGTGCAAACGTTTTGCAAACCTGTTACTTGATCCACAGATCTCTCACATCAAACCGCATGTTAAACATACATACAGTGGATCATTTTCTTACTTTAATGTTACAGTCTTGAGATATTTTATGAAAACTCCCTAAAGGAGATAAATAGTAGTGTTATTAAGGCAGAAAATGTGCTGTTTGCCATATGCAGCCTGATAGTTTCAATAGTTTTCTTCTGTTTTAAATTGAAGTTCAGCACTTTCCAGCAAAAGAGACGGGTAGGCTACATGGTGCAGCAGAAGCTCTGACCCGTGTATATTGTAAATGATTTACTGTGTTAAATCCATTCATTCACGTTACATGACACTGAACTTTTGACAGGGATCATATCCACGTATCGGCATGTTCTGTAAGGTTCCAGCAGTGGTAAACAGAGTCTGATTCCTCACACTTCACCTCAGGACAGTGTCCTGGATGGAGGCCAGCAGGGTGAGTGATCCCTTCCTACCTCTCCCCTGCTCCCTCTCTCCCAACAAACTTAATTTTTACCCCCGGCTTTGAAAGAGGATTAGAACTAACACACAACAAATCTGACTCATCAACCAGACTTTTGAACTTCTGATTTCAAACTCAGTTTCAGACGTCGGACTTCAACTCCCCCAGGTTGGATTTGCGTCCTTTCAGGTCATATGTGCAGCTTTTTTGTAACTTTTCACCCTTTCTAATTTGGGTGTTTTTCACCACTGACTGTTTCATTGCTGTCAGGTACAATGGCTCTTGGAGTGCTTAATTCGCAAGTGAAAAGTTCCCTGAGTGGGAGTGCATTTTTTGACCGCGGTTCTATAGAGGAAAAGGAACCCCCACCTCCACTCCGTAGCTACCTTTGTTTGACTATTTTAACCTGCTTTTGTCCTGCATACCCCGTCAACATCGTGGCCCTGGTCTTCTCTATCATGGTGAGCATGGACTGTGTAGCTTGGCTTAAGCTGACAGCGTTTCCTCAATACATATCATTGTGTTTGCCATAAAGATGATGTACTGCTGTGTAGCGTTAAGGGAAAGATGTGTCAGAGAGAATACGGATTTGTTCTCTCTTCAGGGTGTTTAATGCGTTTCAGTTTTTGTGTTCGGACATGTTGTGTTGTCAGTACATTTGTTGGACACTAAGATGTAACCCAGACACACACACAGCTGTTCTGCCTGTCAAACAAACCTAACTTGATCTACCATTTTGGAAAAGGAAACTAAATGTCCATGTTGCAAACTGATATAAACATTCAGTTAGTGGGCAAAAAGTGAACCACTGTTAACACTTTTCCCAGACTGGTAACCAGTCTGCAGGCCTGCAAAGTTTTGTTTTACCAACATTTTAAAGAATAAAACTGAACCATTAAACCATGTGGCAAGGTCCACGCAAAACAAGATAGAAAACCCTCAGATAGCACTTTAAAGTTCCAAAAATGTGGTTAGTTTAAACTCATTATCTGCCACTCTTGGAGTAAAGGCATTAACTGATCAAATGCTCAGCAGGTTTGTTGTTGTCACAGTTTTTCACATTTGAGGTAAAATCCTCAAATTTATTGACATAGCTTTATGAGTAACAGTGATTTCTTATCCTCAGTCTAGGAACAGCTATTATCGTGGTGACTATGACGGGTCGAGGCGGCTGGGCAGGAGCGCTCTCTATGTTGCAGTTGCCTCCATCATCATCGGCCTTCTCATCATTGCCATCTCCTGCATCGTTCATTTTACCACTGTAAGACACATACCTAGGGCTGGAAATTATGACACTGTGGCAATGTGGTCAGAAAATATACCATGGCACAATATATATAAACTATTGTGCTATAAAATTACATTTTATGGGGTGGATTTTATCCATACATCTACACACACCTAATTCAAAGTGTGCTTTTAAATATCAGAATGTCACTGTCAAAATAATTTGATACCTTTCTGTACATTTATTGTCAAAAAATAAGGACCATAATCACAAGTATTAGTTGCCTATTTCAAAATAGTGTTTTTGTATTTTTAGTTATAATGAGAATAAAAGCGTATATTTTTCCATTATCTCCCTTTAGGGTTCCATATTTACATCACAAAGTGTCCATTTTTAAATACAAGACATAAAATAATCATATGAATAAATTGTGTAAAATATCCATTTTTGGCATGGCTTTCAATCCTGCCATTCTTCATAATAACTCTTTTATTTCAAGTAAAATCACTTTTCATGACAATTTTCACCACCCTCCCATTTAAATGACCCTATGCCTCTCTTAAGTTAACAAGCAACAACTGCTACCAAATTAAAAAAGTTAGCTCCTGTTACTTGAAAAACATCAATGCCATCCTTATTCTGAATCAACTATCTATTTACAACAGCAGCTAGACAGTCGATCCACAATTACTATGGCATTGCTGTTGCTCTAGCTAGCAGGTGCTACCTGATGGCAATTGTTGAGCTTGTTAACTTAAGGTGTAGGAAGGTGTGTGACTGGCTAATAGGTGAGAGGGTGGTCACAACACCACTGTCATTAAATATGGCATTATGAAATAAAATGTGTCATGAAATAAAAGTAAAATAAAAGGGCTGGCATAACATTCAGTATAGTTTGTGCCAAATATGCCATTGTGATATATGATGGAAAATACAGGACAGTAGAAGAGAATGGATGGGGAAAGCATAATCGTATATGAAATCTGTGATTAGTGTATTATTGTGCAAATAAAGTAAATAAGGGTACATTGTACATTTTATAATATGATTCATATCAACCATTAAAATTACTTTTAATGATGTTCTTTAATGTGAGAGTCCTTTGTTTAACTTCTGTTTGTGTTCCAGCTTGAGTTTTAGTGCTGTCGAAGTAGAGAGTGGGGCAGAAGAGAATAAGACACTTGAACTGAAACCTCTGGATGAAGAGGTCTGGATGGGCTCAGGTGGTTGTTTCGTATTGCACCATCTGCCAGTGAAAGGACTCGACTCATGTTTACTTCACTCTGTACGTCACTTCCTCTCATGCTGACTCTTCTTCATGTGGACAATCAAGGACTACAAAATCTGGTGAATGTATACGTTTCAGTTAATAATGTCAACAATGCTTTGAACTAAGAAGGCAGCTTTCTACAAATGTGTGGAGGAATTAAGAGTTTACAGCAAATTTTCGTTAGGCTGTCACCCCAATAAGAGAAAAATGTATAACAAATTCAATAACAAAAAGAAGAGTGATTGATTAATGGTTTTACAAAAGAAAAAGAAACAATAACCACATTTATGTTCTTAAGCTTTATTAGAAATATTCAGTAATGCCACTGATATCTTGTGCCACAGAATTAATATTCATTATTATTATTATTATTATTATTATTATTATAATGTTTCTGTCTTTGTTAACAATAATAAAATAACTTTGTACATGAGTTTGGTATTTTTCTCATCTAAAGCAACAGAGAATTTACAATATTTTAATCATTACTAGTTAGCCTAAACACATTTCTAGATCATTTCTTGCTGTTCAACAGAGTTTGTGTCTTAAGAATGGTCTGTCTTTGTTTCATTTTGTTCTATTATTCCTGCTTTACTGTAAAAAGGCATGTATCCAATTTAACAATAGGATTTAACACATGAATATCAATTTACTTTTGTAAAGAGTACAGATACTGAAAACGCTTGACTAATATCTTCTGTGGCTCTGAAAGTGAGACTAACCCTTAAAGGAAATGACAAATTCGTCCTCTTACAGATAAAAGGTTAGATGCATATACAATAAAACACACCTTTCTTCAATTCTATACAGTCAGAGTCATTTCACTGACTGTGTTACAATAGGTTTTAGCATTTAGCATGATCCCTGAATTGCTCAGCAATTAGTTGCTGTCATCAGGGTTATCTTGAATTTTTGCGTTTTTTCTTGAGACTTTTAAAGTATAACAGAAAGCCTGATTTACGAACTTGGGGGTGAGGTTTGGGATATGGGACTGAAAGGAGTATCTTGTCCGTTTCTGCTTCCGATTTTACGATTCTTTTTCAAATCCCCTAACTAAATTGTTGAAATGCCCCTACATACTAAAAACCTTTCTTGGCAACCGTAGGGAATGTATTTCATTTCATTCAGTTAATGTCAATGAGTTTGACTAATCCTGCTGTCACGTTATCTGACTAGTGCCATGCTGTTTCCTGCGTGGATTGCCATGATGCATGGCATAGCTCTAGACCGAGTAAACACAAACCAAAAGAACATATTACCTCTTGCCTTACACCCCATCCCTCTTTTTAATCTTTTATCTTTTAAATTGAAAATGAAGACTGAATGTACAATTATTAGAATTATTTACAGAAGCATGGCCCATTTGAAAGATTTCTTTTCAGCTCTCTTATGAACCACTTTTGAAGCATCAGCTACAACCTGCCTCGCTCGCAAATGTTCTTGTATTTTGATATGTCATAGTATATCCCAGACTAAATATAGATTTCCCCTCCGTACTGCAAGTTGGCCAGCACGTCACGTGGTCAAGTAGAACTCGCCCTGTTGCGAGGTAACTGAAACATGTGTGTTAAAAAAGGTGGGAGGAAATAAAGTGATGATTCAGATGCGATCTACAGGAGGGTCCTGATGCTGCATGTTCAACCTCATTTTTGACTTCATCTCAGTTATTTTCCCTGGTTGCTATTGAGCACCAACACTTCCAGATTGTTTTCACACCTCCTTGTGAACCTTAGGGATATACAAATTACACATACATGCTAAATACAGTGCACTGTTTGGCTATGTCACATGTGATTTGGAGAATGCACATTTCCCGTCAAACCAATCTTCTGTATGCAGGTGTAATTCAAATCAGTGCTTCTGAAGTAATGAGCCCGCAGCCAAGTTATTCTATTGCACTTGGACAAATTAGTTTTGGCAGTAATCTTGTACTATTATCACCCATTACTTGAAAGAGAAATGCAGCGTGTTTGTAGTGCAACCTCTTTGATGTCACACCAAAGCAAAACTCGAGAGAACAAGATGAAAAATGGAATAAGTGCAGGGATTAGGTGACTTGAAAGCACTTAGTAAGATTATCTAGGGATCAAGGTAGAGTTTGTGACAGGAAACTGATTACCTTACAATATAATGAAGCTCCTTTGTATTCAAAAATCCCCAAAACAAAATATATTAATATAGTTTTCATTCATACATTAAAAGCGCAATGCTTCATTCCAGCTTTGTGAGACTTTTCCTTCTGGGCCAGAATCATTAATTATATTCTTTTCCAGCTCGCATTCACAGCATCAGCTCACCTGGTGCTGGGCTGTTGTGTTGTTAGCTGCACTATAGCCAATACATTTGGAGAGCACTCCATGACTCACATGAAGCGTTCATAAATAGGCCACTCAAGCCAGCTGCTTCCATTAGCAACAGATAGAGCCTCCATGCGTACATATCCCATGACACATTCCTCCCAGGGAGCAGCAGCTTGATCCAGTTTGAATAAATGAAAGAGGATAACTGTGTGAATGATGCAGAGCAGGCAACAAAACATAAACATGCATTCACGTACCTGAAACCCACAAAGTCCCCAAGGATTCACTTTTCTTTCCTGTTTTCTTTTTTTGTCATTTTATTTCACCCAGTTTATTTTTCTAACAAAGATTGTGTTTCAGTTTTATTAATTACATTAATTGGTCATTTTGGGGCAATGGATATATAGTACATTGAAATATTATCACCTTTTGAATTACTTTGGCAAAAGCATTAGCAAACAGTAGCCCATTTACACAGCCAACAGATCTAGACAGTGTTGGGAAGGTTACTTTCTAAATGTAATAGGTTAACAACTATAAGTTGTAATAGTAGTGCAACTATTTCAATTACTTTTTCAAAGTAATGTAACTTATTACATTTAATTACTTTTTAATTACATTTCTAGATTTCTAATGAATGTTTTCAACCAACCAAGACAGCTAAAAAGGCGATTTAACTGGCAGACGGGTGGCGCTGCAAATTCAAACAGGATCAAAAACTTTACTAAAAGCCTGTGGCTGGAAAGGGCAAACAAGGACATTGTGGACATTTTCATAAAGGTAACTATAACCGATTACAGTACATTACATACATTTTTTTTAAATAAAATAAAATTGTAATTGAATTATATAACTAAATTACATATATCTAGGTACTTCCCAACACTGGATATAGAGCATCATTAGCTTTCATTAGCATTTCTTTGGAGTTGTGTTTGGGTCCGCCTGAGAAATAGAAGTTCAATATTTACTACTCTCCTTTTAGCTCTGTTTTTGTTCTCCACCGTTTCATGAGATAAATATCTGGCTCTTTAGCAGCTAAATTCTCCACTATGTTCACCTCCTAGCTGCCAGAGTAAACTAAAACAGTAAAGCGGCGGGCCAGAAAACCAAAACAATAAGCTTAAAGATGCTAAAACGCTCCGTAGAACCGCAGAGTTGTGTGTTAAATACCTGTGGGTTCATCACCATCCTAATAATGTTAATATAAAATATTGATAATAGCAATTTAACACTCAAGATTTCAATAGTGTTGTGTTAGCTACAGCATGTTCATTACAGTTATATTGTGTAATTTATGATTAAATATGGGGATCAAGAGGAAAACTCTACTACTACTAGTACTACTACTACTACTGTTTATTGTTGTTGATACAATGGGTCAGTGAATACCTTTCATAGTCACTTGACAAACTGTCATCACGTATTTGAAGCTGTCTGCCGTTGAGACTCTATTCACTCCGTTCCTAAATGTGTTGCCACAGTATTTTGATAGTAACGTCTAGACTGATATTGCTTATGCCGACCCATATCGTTGTCGACTTGAAGTGCCAACTACTGATATCATATTATAGACACTGATAGAAGTTTATCTGGACGGTTGTCAAGAGATCTGATTATTGTGCTACCAGGGCTGCCAACTTTTCAATTTAGTTTGGAGTGAGATTCGGTATTGGAGATTGGTTGATTTTAGGCCTTCTGTGTCATATCCCACCGCAGGGATCGGGGTCATCACTTTTTAATCCTCAGGAATTTTGTTTTAAAAGTTCAACAGCCACATGTAAGTGTAGATGAAAAGCCAAGTCAATAATCATGGTCAGATCAGTGTCATCAAGATACTTGCCAACCTCTAGACATGATAGCCTTAATTTTGACCAAACCTAACCATGTAAACCAGAGACTGTATTTCTTTTAATTCTAGAGAATGGATGGAATATTAAAGTTCATAATAAGCAAGAGCGTAGGTTTTCCTTTATCAGTGGATGAGGCAAATAACTAGGTGGGGGCTATGGGTAAGTGTTTAACTTAATTTCCTGCATTCTGGTGAAATTTTCTGCACCAATTTCTGCATCAATTTATGGTGGAAATGTTTTTAGGCTATGCCAACAGAAACACAAAACTCAGGCGACAATTTAAAATATAAAATATATCAGATATAATTCAGTAGGTGTATGGCTTTCAAGCGTTCTGTATTTCTTTTTCTTTCTTTCTTTCTTTCTTTCTTTCTTTCTTCCCTCTTCTCTCTGTCTTTGTTTGGGGAAGTTCCTCTTTAAATTTGGCACCTTTTCACCTCAAGGATAAATTAATTCATTTTAATTCAGTTAGAAACTCCTGGACTTGTATAGACGGGATTGTATAGATGAGACCTGTGCAAAACAAAACTAACTGAAAACACTTCACCACAAATCCTCACGTTAACTTTAGCAGCTGTGCAGCTCACGTTCCCAACAGAGCAAGGCTGTGCTTCAGATTATACATTTTTATATTGCAAAACCGTACCAGCTACGTTACCCGATCACAAACTGTCTGCCACTCACTGCGCGAGAGCGGGTTCGCTTGATTCAGTTAGGCTATAGGCTACATTAGTTTTTGCAATGAGGCGTGAGGCGTGAGGGTGTGTGAAAAGTGTAAAATTGCGTGAGTCTCACGCTCAATGTGTCAGAGTTGGCAGCTCTGTCTACTTTATAACAAAGAATCTCATTAGTCTCGGTGTTCTTTGCTCATGAAATGGTGCTATAAAAAATGTTCCACGCCTGAAATAAAATAAGGGATAAAATATTTTATAGTGATTATAGAATTTACTATCATTAATTAATAGAGAAATAATTAATAATGGAAAAGCTATAATTAATTGAGAAATAAGTTAAACTGTATTTTGCATTTAATTAAGAAATTAGATGCAGTTGGCTTATTTTTATAGTGGATTTCTTTAGCTTGAGCTTTTCCTTTCCTTTCCCTTAATTAATACATTTTAACTATCCACCCTATTGGAGTCACAGTCTATATTTGGAAATCACTGTATTGCAAAGAGTAACCTGTAAGAAATGTTATTTTCTGACGTAATGCAGTTTGTCCTCCATATGTCAGATATGACCTTTGAATACACACGTGGTAGAAAAATCATTGCCACAAACTGGGTCATGAATGTGGCTAATTAGAAAACGATGGATGATTTATTTTGTAGTCGATATTGTCGCAGCACAAATAATTGCTATTAATTTACTCTATATGGAGATCTATAGCTGTACATGAAGTGTGACGTGAGACAAATAAGACATAGCGTGTGCTGGACACCTAGGTGAGACGGACTGATTTTTGTTTGTGAATGAAATGTCCTGCAGTTCTTTAGATCTATTCTGAAACATTACACTTATCAACTTTTTGTGTGTGGGAGTGTTTCAGCTGGAAGAGTTGTTTCTAGCAGCCACCGATATCTGCATGCAAGCAGTGTACCAAGTGCTAAGATTACAAACACTGCAGTGTAAAAACAACCAGGCTTGTCTGTGGGAAGTAAAGGAGAACGAGAGAATGAATGGAAAATAACTGGGTCGTTGTTTATCCCGTATATTAATCAGAAACTAAGACATTAAAAGATGGGGGTGAGATGTGTTCATTAAAGGTTTATGTTTACATTTAGACAGGCAGTGGATTTTGTTCAGCAGACACACACAGTTGCTGGTTTATTTTAGGTTTGATATGATATTATGCAGAGTCCTGGGCCTGTGTGTTCTGTCCCAAAATGAAAGAGTAAATCTCTGGGATTTCAAAAGAAATTTGGTAATAATGAAACTCCATATGATGCTGTCGCTGAAATCAAATGAATCACAGCTGTCTAAGCAAAATCTTTTCATTTCAGTATTAAAGTAAATGAATAAATAAAAATAATAATACAAGAAACTATCAGTCTATCTTTACAGACACAACATGTCTAGAACTACATACATATGGAAGTCAAGACTGGCAATTATATTTTAGGGCATATTAAGCTTCACTGAAGATGGGTAAGTAAAGCACACACTAAAAACATAACACATTCAGGATATCTTAAGGAAACAGGTTATTCAAGACACAGGGTTAACCATTTTAATTTCCTAAACTTTTTCCTGAATTTTTCCTGTATTAAGTTACACCTTGATACAACCGTTGATCTATTTAATCTAAAGCTCATGTAGGATACTGACATTTCCATTTCAGCAATGACATCCTTCAATTTGTCAATTGACAGTTTGAAGGCTACAGATTAAATCCCGCGAGTCTCGCTGGTACTTGGAATATATTTCTTGCTGGACTATAAGCGACACACCTCTCAACACAACGAAAGTCTCAAATGATGTGATTTAAGGACAGAAGGACGGTGACTTGTGAATCTTTATGTGAAAGCAAAACAAGTGCTGGCTGTCTGGAAGCTTTTATCTTCGCTATTTCAAAACAGACCTCTGCCTGTATTGTTTCCTGCAGTCTCGGCATACTAGAGTTTCACAATCTGGCAGCAAAACAAGAGTAGAGAAAGGTTTCCCACCCACATATTTTCAGTGATTGTATTAATCAATCCACAAGTGCATGGCATTTATATTTATGTCAGCCAGATGACATATTTTCATTCTTTCCCCCGTCTTTCTTTCGTCTCATCTTATAAGAATACCTGTGTTTGCTGTCGCGTTTTGGGAACTAACAGAGAGTTGTGTCCTGCCTACGCACGGCCAGTTTGTTTTGCATTAGATTCTCTCTCGAAATAATAACTGACTTTGATCACAAATCAAACGCGAGCTAACGCGTGTGACTGTGAGAGAGCTAGACTGCCAGTCTCACAGGAAATCGACATACAGCCTTATCTGTCAAATTTACAGTAAGTTAGCACAAGCTGCCTGCATGTGTTTGCATTTTGTTGTCTTGACATTAATCACAGTTTATGTTAATAGTTTGCAAAATGATTGATACCTTTAAAATGGACACTGCTGACATTAACTTCAATACTTTAATGCAGGCCAACAGTTCCAGAGGGAAGCTGCAGAGAGTTGATTTTTTCCCCCCCGTGAAGCTGGTTAGTTTACAAAGTTGTCTTCCATAGTCAATTCAATGTTACAGCCTCAAACTGGTCTTGACTTGCCAGTAATAATATTTTTGGCCTGTAGAGGGGCCTCAAGCCAATCCTTCCATGTTCTCCCTAGTGCTGATCCTGCCTTCCTCTGACATAAACAGTATTGGGTCTATAAGCAGACTGTAAGTTCATGGTTTTCAATGAAAGAAAGCAGAACATTTAAAGCCAACAGATACAACACGTGTGTTTGTAAAGAACACATATGAAGCTACTTCCACAGAGAGTCTAAAGAAATAACAACACAAGCAGGTAGTTTGGACAAAAAAAAATGTTATTCTATTTATTCTAGAATAATTAACTACAAGTTCACAAACAAATAAAACATTTTTTAACATGGTAGTACAGCACTGTTCAGCTCCCTCAGAATTGTTGTTGTTTACAGTGAAGATGCAAAAAATGTTAATAGCTTCTGATTGCTTCAACAAACCAACAAATCAATTTGAAAATAAATTAGACATTTTCTCTCAGTTGATGGAATGCATCAAATTGTATAAACAGTTTGCTGATTACTCCTCTGCATTTTGTTTTGTCTCTCTGTCAGGTAGACATAATGCCATCTTGCTCTGTTAATTTCCAAAGTCTTCCACAGTAAACAATAGATTCTGGCTGACTTCAACTGCATGTGAAAAATCACCACTCCTACTGTATTATTTTCTCGGAAATTACTGCACTTTGCTTTAAATTTAGGTCACATTTGGATTAAACCTACCACTAAAACTAGTTTGTTTTTGGAAAGCTAATGACATTAAAAAAAAAATAACTCTTTGGCTTTCTCCTTCTTCCACACCAGCTAGATGTTTGGCATTAGTCACAATGATGCCTCAGGAGAGACAGAAAAGACTCATCAATCTACCGCACAAAGCTCTGATGAAAACGGTTCATTTGCAACACAACAATTGTTTCAGCCCTTGTTTTCCCTGGAAACCCTGCCACAATGATAATTCTGCAGCTTACTTACATGTGAATCAGGCCTCGTTAGAGTATTGATGCTAAAGGGTAGAAAGGGTAGGTAATGATTTTACAAAGTTTAAACATGTAATCTAGTTTATTTCCAATTTGTGAGCTTGCATTAATGCCAATTCATTTACATCTAAATATGAATTCCAGGGGTTTCAAGACCCCCAAAAGGTCCATCATTAGCAGAACCAGAGGAGATGGGGCGGGGGCTGGAGAAAATGGAAGCAGCATCAGGATGGAAAAAACAAAACGGAAACATCCAGAGGACTTGGGCAGAAATGTAAAAGTTCCAATTTTGGAAATGTACTGGGTGTACCATTTATAGGAAAATAAAATTCCCTCAATTGAGCCTTAATTTGGGTTCCTCTCATAATAACTGAGCGTGCCTCCCTCTGTTCCCAGTTCCCTGTGTTGGACAGCTTGAATCATTTGTTTGGCCATAATCTGCACTGCGAGGCCGAAGTCATTGTTTTGTCTGACAGGCGGCTTTGCTTTTACCCGTAACAACCCCCCCCCCCCCCCCCCCCCCGACTCCTGTCTGCACCCACAGCCCTGTGCAATTACATCCAACCCGTTCCCCTCTTCCCTACGCTTGATATCACTGCTGACATCCACTAGCACAGCCCCCTCCTCTCTCTCTCTCTCTCTCTCTCTCTCTCTCTGTGCTACTGGAGAGCTCTCTCACAAGCAAGTGTGCAGTCCTGCCTCGTCTTCAGCTGTTTGTGTGTGGCGCAGCAGAGCAGATGGAGACGTAAAGGAAGAAGGGGGAGACAGATGCAGAGATGAGGGAAAGGGAAAGAGCATGGTAGACGGCTGAAGGTGGGAACTGTTATCTATGTTCAAGAAACGGGAAAATGCAGGATGACTGAATTCTACAGCGGATTATTTATTCAGATGACAAACTGTTGGCTGGAGTCTGTGCGGTAAGTGAGCAACTAGTATGAACCCAAGACTTTGCTCTGGCACTTGACAGCACACAAAATTCAAAAGTCTCTGCATTTCAGAGAGCTGAAGTTAACGTCCAGACAATATGAAAGATGTTTTTTTCCCAAGCCGATCTCTTGATGTGTGACATAATTAGACAATGAATTGAACAATGATGCACAAAGGAGATCTCTAGTTGTGACTTCTGTACACTCAGACTCTCAGGGGGAAGTTTCAAATTGTTTGTGATGAATAACATAATCCATAATCCATAATCTTCTAAGAGTGAAAGAGCGGAGGCTCCTCTCCACCCGAGGGTTGAAGGCTGCACCAAAGATCAAACACACACTGGCTTTATCAAATCCACCTATCACACTCTGTGGGCAGCCAGGTTTCCAGTGACAGTTGTGGGGGCATGAAATTCACAGAGGCAGGGGAATCGGATTAACAGATCAGACTGATTGATAAGAGGTGTGTGTGTGTGTGTGTGTGTGGGTGCGTGTGAGATGGTGCCGTCACTTGCATGCAGATGTTAGTGTTTTTTTAAGTAAAGCATTTTAGCAGGGTTTCCCAACAGTTCCTGGCAGACCTTTTTGTGTGCGACAGCAGTGTGTAACCCAGAGAAAGAAACAGACAAACAGATTACAGACCGGCTGAAAGAATAGGAAGAGAGATGAGTGAATAATTTAGCTGGGTTTCATCCTTGTGACTCACAAGCTTTGTAGAGGAGTTTTTCTCACAGGAAGTGACTGCACTTGTGCTATTAGTTGAGTGTAGAGCAAAACTTCTTAATTGAGAATAGGGCCACCATTCTCGAGCTTTGAGGATATTTTTTCTAACTGCACATTAAGGCCAATAAAAACTCCCACTCTCCCACGCCCTGCTGCACATTTACCATATCCCAATGGTTTTTACGATTCTCTGTTGAAAAATCAATACAGCTAACATGGTCGATACTTTCAAATGACATTACACCTGTACGTTAAGTGTACAGAATTTAATCCAACTTCACTTTATAATGACAGAAATGTTGCTGCTCTGACAGAAATTCTTGGGAAGAGATCACCACATATCACCTTTTCATGGCAATTAATGGTGATAGTGTTAGCAAAATGAAATGACATGTGTTAAAGTGTACAGTGACTTTACTGCCGTACATTCAGATACTCAAACCAGATATTTTCTTTGATAAATTCTCAGAAGATACTTCTATTTTTCCAAGTGGTCACAAATACTGTCACTCAGCAAGTATTTTTCTGATGTTTGGCTATTTTTCTGATGAGGCTCAAAAAGCACTCTCCGGGTAAATGCTCTTCACTCACTTTAGCACAAGTTCATCGTTAACTATTCACACTACAAGAGCTATTCCAATGTAAATTTATGGATATGCTAATTTTAAAAAAATGAGAAAACAATGGGAGTGAATTTTCAATCTCGTTCCTGACATTGTGCGTCTGTATTAGCATGTACTGCAGATGTTAATTTGAAGCATTTGGAAGAAAGATGAGCACATCAAGTGTGTAGACATGGGTGTGGAGCTGTGGGATCGTGCATGTGAAACAAAAGCCACGCAGCATCTGATTTGACACAGAATATTATTATTTTGGTGAATCAACATGAACGGTGCAAAGCGCAGTCGCACTTTTGGTGTGCAGTCAGAAGGCTTGCAGAGCACAAGTGGCGCACATAGAAATGGGATAGGATTGGGAAGAAGCCATTATCATTACCATTATCTTCTGGTTTGGAGCTAGTAACAATCCCAAACATTGATACTACAGTGCATACTGACTGTAATGGACTGCAGTGTCCAGATCAGCATCTTTAAAGAGGAAAGCATATTCTTGTGTGTGAAATGCAGACTGGCATGTGTCAAAATACAGCAGTCAGTGAGTATTGCAGCAGTGTAATGGTGGATGTGAAACAGAAGAATCTATCTGAGGGTGGCCAACATCGTCATGGCATGATGATGGTTTGCAATGTGTATCTTCCCCGTCGCCTCCAAGTTTCGATTAATTCTGGTGCAACCATTACTCCTCTGCTGGAATGATGCTTAATTTGTGTTAGTTTGTGGTAATTTGATTCAACACAACTTTACTACACAATACAAACTTAAATATAACTAGAAGGGCACAGAAATCCACCAAGGCAGGTAGTCCAGTCAAGATATGCAAGAATTCCCAATAACTAGTCATTTCGGATCAACTCCAAAATTTAATGAGTTTTTCCTTGACTACATCCTTCCACCAAGTTTCAATAAAATAGGGCCAGTAGTTTATCCATAATCCTGTTAACACGACAAACAAACACACGGCACCATAACCTCCTTAGTGGAGATAATAATGAAGCTTCTAACCTAGATGGCCACAAAATTTGCAAATAATGCCGGACCTGCATTTCCTAACAAATGTATAATTTATCAAATTATGTAAACTATATGACATGCAGTAAACCCGGGGCTTTTGCCCACTTTTCCCATTTGGTAATCCAGCCTTGCCAACCATGTGCCAACTGTCTTCATGTTTTCATGGATGGAATGGAAACCTGCAGACTGTTGGCTCTCCATGGCACATATTTGGTCACCCCTGATCTGTACTTTGCTCTGCTGTTGTTATTGCTGGAATCAGAATAAAAACGTATTGTTGCTGTGCATTAAGATGTGTCTGATGGTTGAAGAATTACAAAAACTGTCTTTTTCATTTTGGTCACTCATTTATTTTGACACTGAATGCCAGACACAAACACTGAAAGGTTTCTTTGAATGGTCTGTCTCTGACCAGGTGACACCTGCTCAGATGTAGCCATGTGACAGATCGATGATGGACCTAATAAATGTTGATACATTATGTTATTAAGATTGATGTGTTAACTGAGTGACACAGGGCTTGTTCCTATGTCTTGTCTCATCCTCTGCTTGTGTTCCTTGTGTTCTTCTCTTACAGACACTGGTAGGCATTTGCTGGAATCGTAAGCAGTGTTTTGATGTGAAATCAACATTGCCAGAAAGTGCCGCAAGGCTCATCTGTATGGCGGCGCGGTGGTGTGTCACCCTCAAGAAGCGAAAAAGAAAAACAGAGCCTTGAGGAGTAAACATTCATCACTGCAGTGAGAGGTACATGCTGCCTTTCCTAATCTAAATATTCATTAAAACACAATGTGCATTTTTTACCTCACAGTACCTAAGCCATTTGACTATATGATGGGAATACTGTAAGTTAAGGCCATCTGTCAACAGATGGATTCAAGCTTCTACAAATAAGTCTTGAATGAAGACATTGGTGATGCTCAGTCTCACTCATTCCCTAATAATGAACTAAGAACATCATGGAACCAACTTAAAATCTAAAGTTGACCAACACTGGGCACTGCTGTCCAGTCCTCATTATGGAATTTGAAGAGAGCATGACAGGACTGTCCACAGCTGCGTTGGTGGCCATCGCCTGCAACGCATTTGTTGCCATCCTCCTCCTCCTTCTCTGCCTCATCCTCTACCGAGCCTGCAGGGTCCCCTCCAGCCCAGAGAGGCTGCCAGTGCTTGCTCCGGGTGAAGGAGAAACCCAGCAGTTGAACGAGCACAAGTACTTGTTGACCTCCTGACTGCAGAAGGATGAGTCAAATGTAGCAACGAGTGATGGATTGGAGCACGCCTCCACAGGAGAGGGGACTGAGGGGGCACTGGTACTGACGGCAAGCAACAATCAGGCTTGTCCTTCATAGTTTTTAAAGTCAGCTGCCGAGCTGATAGCAGACATGGTGGAGTGAGGAAACTCTTTTTAAGCAGCCATCACTTGTCAGATCTCGTCCTTGGTTTGACAAAGCGCTTGAAGGAATGTTTAACACACACACACACACACTGAAGGAAAAATGACATGACCACAAGGACGGATGCAGGTTACACAGAGACAGAAATGTTCAGTGCACAAAGAGCAGCTGTTCTGTTGTTGGTGGTTTCTAAATATATCCTCTTATTTCATACTCGCTCCTAAAAAAAGAGAGAGAGAAAACCAGCCTATTGCTGAGAACAGGGACTTGATCCTGTGTAGAATGCGTGTGTCACTGTCACTCATGAAATACCAGCGATCTGTGAGGCATAGCGCCTTGCTGAGGGTGTTACATAAGGACTAGAGAGGCTTAGTTGAGATTTGTGTCCTCTTCAATACGGCCCTCACACTGACATCTGTTTGTGGCTGTCCGTGATGGCCCACTCACTCGAACTGAATCACGGGACGCTCACATACAGGGATTGATCACATGCAATTCCACAGATCGCTAACTGCCCATCTTTCTCCCACGTGCAACCGCAAATTACTCATACTTTTTAACCTGTATCGCTTGTGCTGCAACTTCAGACTCAATGAGGGATGTTGTAGAGTGACAAAATTTCATGATGTTTCTTTTAAACTTTACAATACCTTCCAGGCTTTTGGCCGATTAGAGTAACACTGGGTAAGGAGTAAGTAAGAAAGAATTTCAGAATATATTGGTGTGGCTCACATGTGTAAGATTGGGGGGGATATTGGCAAAAAAGTGAATATAATAAGTATGTTTTCATTATATATGTATAATTACCTGAAAATAAGAATTGTTGTGTTACCTTAGAATGAGCTCTTTATATCTACAGAGGGATCTGATCTTCTAAATGGAGTTCGCCATGTTGCACCACGTTTTGCGGCTGCTGTAGATTCTTCTACACATTTTGAACGGAAAGGTGAGGGGAACTGTTATCTGTTGGTTGTAATCTGCAATGAAAATTCTCCAGAACACATAATGGCTCTGAAGAAACTATCCAAAACCACTATGACAATGTTAACATAAACTACTTTTGCACTTATAGGCACATTTTGTCAGGTTTAAGAATATTGGAAGCAAAGAACAAGAGACACCCATATCCCAATGAGGAGGTTGTTGGAAGTCATTTTAGTAAAAACTATTGACTGAACAGATTTCAGCAACACAAGAGACAGTTGATACAGAAAAAAAGCACGTTATACAACACCTCATCGGGTAGCTCCTGGAACTCACGGAATATCACATATTGCTAATGCATGAGTAACAGTACACAAGGGTGGACTTCCCCTCTGGTAATACTACAGTTGTTGCACTAAAACTGTGACCTTTGTTTTGCTCTTTCAAACCACTGCACCTCTCTTCCACCCAACCCAAAAGTGATACATGTGGCTACAACAATCTACAAAAATGCAACATAAACAAATCAGACAAAGAGTAGAACAAACTCTTATTTGACCCACTTTGCAGGATGAGTCCTATTACCACAGTAATGAGGTAACGGTTTAAGCTGTATTATCATTACTGGCCACAAACATTTGTTATGCATTGTCTGTAAAAATAAGGTGACTGAGTGGCCATCTCTAACTAAACTTGCCGAGATATGGTAATGAATCACACTTAAGGGAAAGAATGCTGCATGTGTTCGCAGGAATACGTGAAGGGCGGAGGAGCTCGGTGTAGCACAGAGTTCTGTGGCAGCATTTGATTCCAGTTGAGCATCAAGGCACTGGGTGGCACTTTACTGAAGGACAAGATCATTAGGACAGAGAGGAATGGAGAAATAAGGCAAAATAAAGACGGACACTGCCGTGACTCAAAGCAAAGTTCTCCCTGTGGATGGGATTTTAAAAGGCTCCTAGCTCATCCTTGGACTGGTGCCCAGGACGGCGTGTGCCAGCCAAGATAAGTTGTCTGGATATGGTCCATAAATGCGCAATCTATTACGCTAATTTATCTCCCCGTTCACTTGCAGTAACTCTCCCCCCTCACATTTTAGCTTAATGAACTTGTACAATACATACGGAATGGGTTTAATAAATCCCTGCGGAAAAGGTCAATAAAGTCAGTGGAATTCTAATGTTGCCTGTTTAATATGTATCAAGTACTGCAGTATAAATGAATGCATTGTTAATTGTATATGAAGGATTTATTAAACATCTTAAGAGAGATCAGAAAAAAACCAAAACATTTTTAATAAACACATACAAATTGATTTCTTGTTATGACGATGCTGTTTACTGTTGCACGCGCTGAGCAGAAGAAGTGTTTTTTTTAATGAATGAATGAGAATTAAAGACTGTACCATGTTGTTCTGTTGGGGAGAGAGAAGCCACGGTGGCCGTGTTAAACTGTGCTTTGCTCTGGTTCCCTCAGCAGACTGAGGAGCTTCTCCATCTTGGCTATTTCTACTTCTGGACCCTTAGGCTGCTCCTGACCCTTTTTCACACACACACACACACACACACACACACACACACACACACACACACAGAAAGAGAGAAAGAGAGGAATCAGAAATTACTTGACCTCATGTTTACCAAGCACTGGGGGAGACCACAAACCCAGCAGGCAGGCAGTTAACAGCAGGAGAACACAACACTTTGAAACAGAAATTGAAATGGACGTAAGGTCAGTAGTAGCTGAGTGGTTATATTACTCCATTATATAATCATCTCTTCCCACCATATTGTGAAATATGCTTTGAAGACACAGAGCTACTACCTAAAGGGCACCATTGCAAAGGGCAAATTCGAAGAGATCTTCCAAAGTTTGTGGTGTGTTATTATTACTGGCACATTAAATACTCCTGTAATAACTGTGCCACTGATGAGCTATTTAATATGGCTCAAATGTGTTCTCTTCTGCTGCAGGAGTTCCTCCTACCTCTGTAAAAGGATATTTTTCAGGCTTATGTTATCGACGCTCATTTAGTATTGTTACAGGCTTTTCTCAAACCGAATTAAACTTTGATTAGAGCAGCCTGACACGGTCTTACAGTTCAACACTGTGCCACTTGATTTTAACCATCTTAATCAGGAAATAACATGTTTGATTACTGTATTGGGACTTTAAGAGAACACCCATTTCAGCTTCTACCCCTGAATTAATGCAACTGTTGAATTTTATATAATGATATTACAACTTACTGGATATACTGTACAAATATGGTGGACTTTCACTTTCAGGAACAAAGAGGTAATTCGTCATTTCTATGTCTTGTGCATTTGCAGAGAGGCAGGTTAATACTAATAAGCATGGTTAGATATGATTGTTTAAACTAATGGAGACTCACGGGTTGAAAAAAGGTAGAGTGAGGTGCAAAGGTCTAAATCATTCCAAAGCTGCATGGAAATCAGTTAGCACTGTAAAGAAAATGTAACTACTGTTTAGGTAAGCAGTGAATGTATCTGACTGTCCTGTTTTCACCAAGACATCCAACAGTCCCAAGACGTCCCAATAGTTACAAAGGAAGCAGTCCACAATTTATTTGGATTTGTAATACAGACCGCTAAAGGAATGCATCAAGATGCTTTCAGTGTCCTACATCCTTTTCCACAGCAGACCCTAACTTTTATTTACAGCAGGAAAAGCACCGGTGTAACCAATAACATTTATGATGGTACTTTCAAGTGAGTTTCAAGTAAGTGACTAATAATGTGGTGAGCCGGCGTTGCAAGATGACAGGACCCTGGAACTACAACTTCTGAACTTCCGAATTGCTAATTGAATGAATAGGAAAACAGTGACAAACGGTCATTCAACCCTCAACACAGTTCGAGAAATGACGGGTGACAGACTTTCTAACTCCTCCTTTGAAGTTGGAAAATGTATATCTATATTTTGGTGTCATTATTTTGAAGTTTGAAATGGATACAGTGGGGGGGGGGGGGGGGGGGGGGGGGATCCAGATAGACTGCGGTGAATAAGCATCAAATCTCGACGCAAAATAATATCTCTGCCATGATGAATGGCTCAATAAAGGGAGGAAGGCTGACTGGGGACACACACACGCACACACTCTCCAGATGGCAACCTGTGCTCTGATTTATTATCTAAATTCCTTTTTTCCTTGCTGGTTTGCTTATCGCAGCTGTAGAATCCCAGACTATCTGCATGAAAGTAATGCAAACAGATTTGGTCCCCACCTGTGTTGTAAGGCCCAGAATTTCATGTGGGCTCATTTTCAGGCACTCAACATGATGTAGATGTTATGATAGACATTATGTTTTGGGAGACAATTGTGACAATCACAACATATTGCATAAGGCTGCTTTTATACTGCAACTGCCACTTGTGATTTGAGGGCAACAAAGAAAGAGGCCAGTGAAAAGAGAAGAGATGAGATGAACACATTCATGCTGCACACAGTTGAACAGAACTGTGTGTCGAACATTGGGTCATTTCATGTTAGTGGTCATCTGAGAATGATGAACATTTAGAGCGTGTGTCTGAAGTACACTATTATGTGTACTTACAGGTTGTTAATACGCATTATGTGACTTGTAGTACGCTTTCAGATTCAACTAGAACTGCACAAACATTATGACAGTAGACTGTCAAACACTCAAAGTACAGCACAGGTGAATAAGATGGGACATGGGCATTTGGCCCCACACAGACCCTCCTGTACAATGTTGTGTGTACAGCATAGTAGCACATATTACCTCATTAGTATCTTTAGCCCTTCAGCTTACAACTAGGAAATAAGTGCCCAGTTCAGCACAACAGAGAGCACTCAGGGCATTTCTTGGAAGCCTCAAACAATTAATTAAAAAACTATTTGAGGAACACGACAGGACAGGAGAGATCAAGTGGACGGGTTTAGTGAGAGTAAATGAGCAAAGAAGTTGGAATGCCTTGTCAGCCAAAATCAAGTACTCAAGTAGAAGTAAAAGTGGTCATTAAAATAACTACATGAGTTGAGAGTACAAAAGTATTTACTGAAAGAATTACTTGAGTAACTTAAGAAATAAAAAAATAATTTATTTGATGTAGATGTGAATGGAATTATTTCAGCTACTGTTGGTCTTCCTCAGGTAAAGTAAAAGACGCAACAGACTTGTATTTATTTATCTTGATTACATAACCTGCCACATATACACCAGGACAATATTTAAAAAAAAAAAAATACATTACTATTATAGTCTGTTAAATAAGCCAATAAGTAAAGATTGTTTAAAAATACACATTATTTTACAAATCAATTTAGGAGATAATGCTGTGATGTTTCATAATTTATTACCTACTAAATACAGGTGTGTTTTCTTCTTCACTTTTATGTGAGAAAGATCATCTGTGGTTGAAATCAGTCATCCACATGAAACCAAAGTAGTTTATCTTTTTTGTGTGCACACAATTTGGACTGTCTTGTTCAGGCTACATCAATGAGCATGACTAGTTAAATGCAGACTTTTTTACATTTTGGCGTGTGTGTAGCTATTCATTATTAAACATGTTAGCATCAAATCAACAGACACTTAACTACTCTCTGTCAGCTCAGCTTCAGCATGGTTCTCAAATACAAAGTTACTGACTTCCCAACCGAAACCTGCTGTACCAACACGGTCTCATCCTATAGGGTGTCAAATACCAACGCTTTGAGAAAGCCTGACAGGAGTCGGTATTGGAAGCCCTGGGATGAGAGCAGGCTGGTTGCACAGTGCACTAAATGTTCATCTGTAAATATTAGCTGCTAGCACTATTTGAAAGCCATATTACCATGCTGTAGCTGTAGCTCGTCTGCTTTTAACAAGAGTCATGTGGATGCTTGATTATGGTAGGTTAACAAAGCAGTAGCAGACGTGGGACCAGCTGACCATCTACACTTAGCAGATCATGAATGCATAAAATAATTAATAAATAAGTAGCGAAGTAGTGCGATTAATGTATCCGAATGTAACGGAGTAATAGTAATGATTTTTCACTAAAAATCTTCTCAAGTAAGAGTAAAGGTATGATGTATTAAAACAACTCTGCCAAGTACAATTTACTCAAATAAGTTACTTGAGTACATGTAACAGAGTAAATGTAACTCGTTACTACCCACCACTGTTTTATCAAATAGATGAGAAAACACACTTGTACAGAAAGTGTTTGGATTACTAAGCAACTGTGACAATGTTTTGGCTATTTTTATGGGCCCCCATGCCCATTGTGTTAGTTTCATAAGACATATTATTGATATATTTGATGTGGGCATTTGTGTCTGATGCTTATTTGCCACACTGTGTTCCAAAATATTCAGCTGTCAGTGGCGCTGAACTGTGCAAATATTTCCAAATTGTACACCTTAGGGCTACAGTCTGAGGTTGCCTATGAGGTAGAACTGGATGTGTGCATTATGCAGTACCTATACAAACTGTTTATGTGTGTGGTTGAAGGAGAACTGGTTATTTCTGTTGCTTGGATGCAACACACAAACGACCAGGTATAATGCAAAGAAAAGGAGAAAATAAATAAGTGTTACCCTAGTCATTAGAATTTCTTCTAGTTAACATGCACCCATGTGAACAACACAAAGGAAAACTGGAGAGGCTGCAGAGTTGACTTTAAATGGGCCCTGATTAAAGTGTTGTGACTCAGTGTGCCATTTGGTTTCCCCCTGTGTTTAGTAGGACTGCTGTGATTACTCCACAGCTCATTAACCATTGTCACGAGTGGCAACAGAGCCTTCAGTGACTCATCAATTGTGAATGGACTAAAGTGGAATACAACTTACTTTGAATACGAAATTTACTTTAGCTTCTGTTTCTTTAAGATGTTCCCCCATTAAGTCTTGGCATTTATTGCCAATGTGACAGAGTGACAGGGAATATAGGGAGATACACAGAGGGATGACTTGTGAAAAAGATCCATGCCCTTACCAGAGGTACCCTGGAATCCACGGCCGTTGCGATTATGTGATCGGCTTTTTAAATCCCTGGCCCACCAGAAGACTCTCTTTATCTCACTTTCCCTGATTTTCAGTGAAATTTCCAAAAAAAATAACAATTCATGTTCTGCTTATCCTTCTAGTGATCTTTTCTAACAAGCTTATTCAATTACATGGGACACTCGACTTCTCTGTGGCTAATTGCTAACTGGCCTAAATGAGCAAGGGAGAAAGTACTACAGGCGATTAGTGATGCTGATAATGAGCTGCGGAGGAGGGGCAGAACGATGGCCTTCCTTCCATTGTTATTTGGTGAAATTAGCTCAAGGTCAGGACCCTGCAAAGAATGAATCATCTGATCTGCTTTCATCATGTGGAATAATGCAAAAAGCACAGACATGCATCCAGACTGTTAAGAGATAAGATGGTATATAGACCATCAACAACACTTGCTGAAAGTAGGAGAAGATTTGGTATTTAAATTGTCACGTGGAAAAGCTCCATTCACAAGCACAAATAGAGCCTAATTATAAAAACAAATGCAGCTACAGAAGAAACCTGGAATGGTAAAGCAGCTACAGGGCAGGTTTATCTTCTTACCTCTTACAGGCAGACTTAATATGGACGTCGCTTTGAAGTGCACTAGCCCAAATCATTCTACTCGATAAGACTCTTACCTTGGGTTTCTTGCGGAGGTTAGGGGAGAGTTTGAGGCTGGTGACATAGCCTCGGTCATTGCCCACTATGATGATAGGATAGATGGGATTAAACTCAATGTGAGTCAGCTTGGTCTTCTTTTTGGCCACCACTGGCTGCTGGCAGATGGCCTCATATTTGTTGATGTTGAGGTCAAAAACATGAACCTGAAACAGATGAGTGATCAAAGGAATTAAATGTGCTGCTGATTTTTTTTTACAGTTCTGATCCTCTAACTTAACAGTCAGAAGTAAGTATGGGCTAAATCTATTGTTAGAGACTGCTTTTTCTTATCCTGCATTTGGGTTGTCTTTAATGTGAATAAGAGAGTGATGGAGCACAGGCCTCTGCAGGGATGCAGCCTGATCAGCCTGACCATCTGGTGCAAGGAAGGGTGTTCCCGGTAATTCAATGAGTGTGCACTTCTGTCCGTATGTGCATATGTATGTGTGTAAATGTGTGTGCTGGCAGCCCTGATACAAAACGTTAGGCATCGTTATCCAGAAGGAACCAGATCACAGAGATCCCTCTCTCAGCCTAAGTGCATCTAGACAATCTGTCGACAACAAATGAGCCCACTTCCAAATCACAGCCCACTCCTTTTACCAGAAAGATGACTGTGCCCGGGCCGCTAAGGTTCACACTGCCTATGTGTACCAGCGCCGCACAAAGCATCACAGTCATCACTTGCGACCAATCATCATGTTCTGCCAGGGTATGACTTTCTGTAACTTCACTACAGCCATTCTCTGCAGTGTTACATATACAAGCACTAATGTTACTTTAATTATAAGTGATTGCAGTACACACTAACTACATCTGTAATTCACACAAGAACTTGGAGCAGAGATACTTGTACTGGTTTGAAATGATTGCCTATAATTTATCAAAGTTATATTGTATTACATATTTTAATTACATTAGTTTAATATATCAAAGCAGTTCAATTATTTAGTTAGTTTTCATTAATTTAGGTTGATGCTGTTTAAGTATCATCTCTGAAAATGTAGCATGAGGGTGCATGCAGGTAGACAGACAGAAATATGTGGCAGTCCGTGCACAGAAGGTTAAGAGGAGCTTCACATAGAGCACATATGGATTTGGAGACTAATCACTGGGGGATAAACCTGGACCTCTCATTATTTCTTCCTGACAATTTATTTCCTCAACAGTCAGCTCGGGCGGAGAGGCAAGGACAGAGAGAACGCAGAGATATTTGTTTGCAGTGGCACAACTCAATGTCATTCTTACGCCCCAGCCTGCCAGGCAAGTCATTATCCTTATGAACACATGCAGACACACACATACCCTCCCCACCCCCCACTCCCCCACACACAAGCACGTACGCCATTGTGTCTCTGACATTTTGTGTGGCAGCAGCAGCAGCAGTAGCAGCAGGCCAGGTTGTCATCAACAGTAAATACACGTCAAGGAGCGCACAACTCATGCTGAGTCACTCAAGCTTGATCAGACACTTGTCACCAAAAACAAAGTACAAATGCACTGCAAAGCATCTGCTATCCTGGGGAAGTTCACACTGATTAACATCATGTGCTGCGGCCGCACAAGTGATTGCAGGAATTCTGACAATATTCTGTCATTCTTCAAAAGCGACCAACAGTGACCAAATGTCTGGGTTTTTTAGAGGATCCAGTTAATTCTGCACACTCTGTTCGTTTACAGGTGACATTTCCTCTAACTCAAAATCTGACATTGCAGTATACACTAGCTCCTGTCAACAAATCCTAAGCTATTCACCCAACCACATCCTTAAAATGAGACTGGGATGATACCTCAGCTTTGAGTTCAGCACTGAGAAATAATGGACCAGACACAGTGACCTTGATTGACTCCTTTAATATACTTGTCCTCTTTGCTGCTTAGAAAGGAGAGGATATTGTGCTTGTAAAATGTATGCCAACTGATGAGCTTTTAATGAGTTTTTTTAATAGCTGCTGAAAAATGCTTTTGATCCAGTTTCACAGAATAAATTACCATGGTTACAAAAGAGACTTAATATGCTTTCTAGAAAAGTCATTCAAATTAGATTTTTCTTTTTACAAAAGGTGTTAATTAAACAAACTGATGGTTTTATTCTGAGTTGAAACATCAGCTGTATACATTGCCAGATATCTATCTGCAACTTTATTTGTAGTAGCAATGTAATCTGACGTCTCCTCTCTTCCACATCTTATCAGGACTGGTGTTTGGTTGTGAAATCATTTGCAAAATCATGGGTATACTACAGGATAGACTGTGGTGACTTAATCCTGCCGTTGGAGAGGGTGGGGCACACACTATCACATAAGGTGTCTCTCAAATTGCTCAGCTCTCATTTCCTCTTTGTCACTCTCACTCCACTTGGCACACTGGACAAGAAATGTGTTAGACACAACACTCTGGACTTTAATAGCATGGTGCAGACCGGTGCGAAGACAAACAGATGGGGACAGCTTGCAGCCACACTAAAAAAAAAGAAGAAGATAAGCAGTGCAAGCTGCAAGCATTGAAATTACTTTTGGCTGGAATCAATAACCACTGGCAGTACAGGAAGCTGCCTTTGTTACAGGCAACCACGTTTGAACAAACTCAATTGCCTCAGGCTATTCTGTGTTAATCTGAGGATTAGCTTTATGGATGCAGTTCTAAAGGGCTTAGTCAGCTGAGTATATATCTATATTATAAGGATAATAATGAAGTAGCAGGTGGTGGATGGTGCAGTTGTTGCGCATGTTTTGTCAGGTAAGTGTCAAGCTCATTTTATCTTAGGCACGCAGCAGATGGGTGGTGGTGATAATCACAGCCTTCAGACAAAGCATACTATGGGCCCTTATATAGGTCTGAGACTGGTTGCACAACCAGCCTGGATATTTTAGTATATATATATTTGTTTAATATCTTAATATACATAATTAGTCATGACTTCCTTCTTCTAATCCTAGATAGAGAAAACAACATTTAAGATGCACTCAGTTGCTAGTTTATTATGTACACCTATCTTAAACTAATGCAATCTAATACAACAGTCCTGCAATAAACCCAATCTTCATGAAGCTTTTAATGTTCAGTTTTTGTAGAGGCTGTCTTAGAGAGGTGTTGACTCAGCTGTGTTGTCGCTTCGGAGGCGGCAGTTTTGTGGAGTTGTTGAATTGTGTGGAATTATACTGACAGGTGTTTCTAATATTTTGTCCACCCCATTTATATCAATTATAATGCCCAGCTCCATATTCTGTATCCCAAACAGACAGTCACAAAAGCTGCTGTCTTCAACTACAGATTAACTCTAACCTCCCTTGTCAAGCTGTGGGCTGCAGAATGTAAGTTTAGACGGACACCTACTGTTCCATCTGTTGTGACAGCAGCAAATACAGTGGATGAGTATGGAGACCAGGCAACATCACCAACAGCTGCATTCAGGTCAAAGGTGAACATCGGAGTGCTGAAAAAACACACAGACATCAAAAGGTCAGACAAGAAATCTGAAACTTTTCATGAAATGCATTGTGCCTCTGAAATTCAGTGTTATCCAGAAAAAACAGCTTAAGTTGGTGTTTTGAGTAGAGTCTAGATTGTATATATGTTTATTGTATATTTGTATATTGCATAACTGAGACTGTCTGCTCTATCTGATTCTGCATTACAGATATAAAACAGTACACTTTATTTATATAGTCAAGACAATGGCACATCTGTGATTTCTTCTAACAAGTTTACAGCAGTGGAAAACCATCTTTAGACTGTCATCCATGGTGATCAGTTACAATCTGTCCAGACACTGATGCCTCATCAGAGTCAACAGAAGGTTCCTGCACACTATTTCCTCACATTATTAACTTGTGAAACACTACTGGAAGCAAGATGAAGAAATGTAACATTTCCCACAGTTGAAACCAGGCGCATACAGGTCTTCTTCAAATATTAAGGAGCGTGTGTGTGTGTGTGTGAGTGAGAGAGAGAGAGTAAGCTTAACACTCTTTTCAACAGGGTGCAACTTTGGTAAAACAGAGGGATAGGCTTACATGCACAAATGAAAGCAATTTGGACTAGCAGTGTTTAATTGGTGTTGGATTTACTAAGGCAGCAACTAATTACGCAACCAACACCTGAAACATCCTTCTAGGCACAGTGAAGCAGAACTCAGAAGTCCCTGATCACTGGTAGAATATGTCTACCATCAAAAGCAGCAATTCACACACACATTTATATTGTCTCTTACCCACAACACCCTCCCTTAAATACACTATACACCACAAATATTGTGGTAGAGGTGGAGTATTTTCTGTGCAAAACCGAGCCTCATAAATTGCACGAAACTTAGTAAACAAACCAGAAAGCACAATCAACTACACTTAATTTAAACCTCATTGATTTTCTGCAAGATGTGCCTCGGATGACAGACAAACTGTGCTTTCATTCTACTATGTCTGTTTGATAAATAACATGCACTCTGGTAGGTGTGGAAATGTCTGACATGGGATGCAAAAGGCTAATAAATATGGCCCAGAATCTTTCAAAGAGGGGGCTTTTTACAGAGCACATACTGTAAATTGAGAGGCACAGCTATTAGGATTCATAAATTATGTTTATCACTAGGCTGATGTGCTAATGTATCCAGCTAACCTTTTTGTGTGATTAATAGACTTAATGCAAGTCTCTTCTATTACTACAAACCCTTCAGCTTGACTGGCTAACATCATCGACAGTTTTACAGGATATATACAGGATAAATTAGCCTCAGCCGTCAAACAAAAGTAGCAGTTTTCGGTGTAACTTTCACACGTATCTGAGCCGTGTGGTAAAGTTTGTGAAAAGTTATTGGATCCAGTCAGACCCTTTCCTGGAAACAATATGTCTTGTATCTATTGGATGTTATGGATCATTCCTGAAAATCCCGTCTCTCATAATGAGCCAATGATTACTATCATTATTCAGTCAAGCTGCCTGTGCTGACAAGCAGTGGGAGGCACAGCGGGTTAGTCAAATAAGCAAGGAAGATTATGCTGGGTCCATGATGAGTATCAGAAGGTAATAAAGACTAATATACTGTAATATTATGTAAAGATTACAGGAATGACGTTTATCTTGTCCCTTCTTCACTGACTATACATGGACATTTGTACACAGAGCATTAGTAAAGTTGCTAACCATGAACATTTAGATACGGTATAAAATTGCAGTTGCTATTCTCTAACTAAATACAGCATCTTTTTTCTGCCAGATACTTCTACTTGAATAAAGCTAAAACTAAAATGTTTACTATACACAGCCAACTAAACTGAAATATTAATAAAAGCTGCGTGGGGAAATCCTGAAATTACCTAACAAAAAATTATTTTGGTAAACAATACGGTACACAAAGGAACAAGTAAGGAATGAATCAGTAATGAGCTGATACTTAATGAACCCTTAATAAGTAGTTAATCACTACCCAGTAGATACTGATTCACTAGAGAACTGACTGGGAGAGACTATATTAATAATTCATCGACATACGGACCATTTTCTTCACGAGTCGTTCTTCATTAACTCTGAACGAGCCGCTGAGCAGCACAAAACTATTAACGACTAATTACTTAATCTTTACTCGTTCTTTTTAGGCCCACTCAAGTAAACTAATGCATCATACTAAGTAGTTACTATGTAATCTTAGAAAAGACATGTAGTTACAGAATTCACCAGTAAAAACACAGTCATAGTAAAAAGAGACTACTTAGTAACTACTTTACTGTGACATATGAAGAAAGTGGTCAGAATGTCAATTCACAGATTACCTGATGATTTATTAATATAATATCTCCCGGTAAGTTATCTGGTAAATCATGATTATTTATTGTTTAGTCCTCCATTCAGAGTTATTCACGAACTACTTATTAACGATTCATTCCTCACTTGTTCCTTAGCAACTACTCACAATTTTGTGTACCGTATTGTAAAGTGTTACCTTTTTCTCTCAATTTGAGATGGCCACTTCCTTATTGCACTGTGGCTGTTGTCCCACTGTCGGCTAGCAGTATACAGCCAGCCATGTGTCAAGTCAAACACACATGGAGTCACAAGCTGCTTCTTTTCACCCGACACTAAAGAGCTTCACAGGGAGACTGTAACGCTGGATATTTTAAGCTTTTCTACAGGTATCATCTTCTTTAAATGCACCCCAGCCAACTAGGAGGAGTCACTGCTGCAGGGACAAGTACATGATCCCTCAACAGCTTCCCACCATTTGATGGGACACCCAGTTAAGCTAGCTGTGGCTGAGATGGAGCTGTAGTTGCTGCGATGATGGGTGAGTGCTGTTACTCAATAATAATAGCACCATACATATACTGCATCATGTTTGTCTCAATCTATGAAATGAAAATAATGTAAAACTGGAAAGCTACACAGGAATGGAAATGACATCTGGAAGTACTCGCTCTTTCCCCCTATCAGTAGTCTTACTTGATGGTATGGTCCCAGACCTTGACGGTCCAGTCTGAACTGCAAGAGATGAAAACCTTCGGGTGGAAGTGGTTCCACTTTACAGCATCCACTGCCATGCTGTGGGCATCATAGGTCTCCAGGAACTGGCTTGAGTAAGTCTTCGAGCACTGGGGAATTAAAACAAAGTCTTGATTTAGACCAAAGTTGATGTTACAGACACAAAATTTTTCTTAATATCTTAAGCATTTAACACAGTGTTCAGTGACTGAACTGATTCTTTACCTGTACTGACTGTAATCCTGTGGCCTTACTAGACATCACTATGACTAGACAAAGGTCCCTCCAGCAACTCAGAAGACATTGTTTCTCACTATTTACACAAGCAGAGTATTGGTCTTCATGACCAGTAAACAAATAAAATATCAAAAATGATTCGGACATGACGTGAGTTAAATTAAAAATAAAAATATTGAACATGCTGTGACATTGCTGACTGGAGAGAGGCTAAAATTCGAATGTGCTTGACAGTTTTAACCCAAAGAGAGTAATGTAATCTGTTGTGATTCAATGTTGAACTAGCCTATAAATATCCACAGTTTGTTTGACAGAACAAGGGTTTACAAAAGAAAGAAAAACAGCAGCAGAGATAGATTGCAGGGATAAATTAGCCAGACAACCCAGGATAAAACAGCTTGATGCCTTGTGGGGACAGCTGTTGCACTTCCAAGCACTGACAGTTTGATTGTTGACCTGCAGCTAGATGAAATATTCTTAATCTGTCCTCTCCTGTGGTTTCTGTGCCACTGAACCTTGAGGTGACAGACAGAACATATTTCATCACACATACTAGGTGTGTGTTTGCCTATATGTCTGCAAGGAGGGTGATTTCACAGGAGTGCAGCCAAGGCGTGTGTTGGACATAGACAAATCAGTGTGCTGCTGCACTTTTGACCTTAATCATGTTGCAAGGCACAATGCCACCAAGATGCAATCGACACGTTTAAAAAAAAAATGTTAGAAATTTGTCTGATCACAATTAAGTCCAATGAGTAAGATAATCGGGGGGTTTCCAAAGACGTGTATAAAGTCAGGAATTCTAATGTAGCAAGGGTAATTCTTCTGATTTGAGAAGAAACTGACAGTGATTTGACAACACAACAAGATAAGTTAATAGACACAGTGTGTTAAATAATGTTTATGCATCATGGTGCACAAAATGAAGTAATAAGTTACCCAATGCGACAATATATCTCTTTTATATATGATGTTAATTGTTTTTGGATGACAGTGAAGTTCTTTAGCACTGGAGCTAGGCTATAAATTAAATCATAGACTGTATATAAAAAGTATTAAATCAGTTGTTGGTTTTGGTCTTCTCAGGGTCTTCAGGGTCAAATGTTGATAATGATGAAAATATTAAATAATTCATTTCCCACAGCAAGGAATTAACATCAGCTCCCATAATCTCACCACCAAACAATGAATTCTCTTTATGGTCATGTGAGATAAACTTCCCTGAAGCACTTGGTTATTATAACAGCCAGTCAGCCAATTTATTTGATATGTGCATTAGCTGTTTCAACGCCTTTAAACCAATAGAATGAAGCAACAGTAACTGCAAACAAATGAGACTTTCATGAGTGTCTTTCTGCCTACGGTAGCAAGAACTTGAGGAAGAAAAGCATAGAGGAGGCAGGAGGCCAGCTGTCTGATGTGGACAGAAAGAGCCTCTGCTTAAGGAGACTCATTAAACACTTAATGTCAGGCCTGAGGGGCTCCCAGCAGGGCCCCTGGACACACACACACACACACACACACACACACACACACACACACACACACTATTAATGGAAACTTTCTAGCTTGTGTACCCTATAGAGAGCAATCACAACAGAAAGAAAAAAAGAAAAGAAAGAAAACACTTTTTAGGGATAAGGTTTTGCTGAACATTTGGATGAATTTTCACAAGTCATCTTAACAACTTTGCAAAACCTTATGACCCTCATGATCTTAAGTGGTAAACACATTGAAAACAGTTCTTTTCATTGGTAAGACAGGCCACCATAAGTCAGAACAGGTTTCTCTTACCAGTGGGGTTGCTAACTAGTGGCTCTGGAACCAGGTTTTCAGTGATGTTGGACAGACAACTGAGCAGGCCATGGTATTCAAATCAAGTTGCATTCAAGACAGTTGTGCCAGCCACTGTAGTTTAAACTAAGCAGATCCAAAATAGATCTAGAATATAGATAGATAGGCTGGGTAATGTCGCCGAGAGTCTGCTCTTTGCTTTGGTGAGGATGGGACTCGAAGATGCCTTAAAGGGGCATTAGGTCAGGCAATGGTGTGGGGGAAAAGATGATTTAACTATTTGTAACACTAGGGGAGGCATACAGTACTGTATTGTAATGTTTTACTATATTAGTTTGTCCTGCAATGTATTAAGTACCATGGATTTGTCTATATCATATAATTAGGACTGTGGCCAATGTGTAGTGTCTTTTTTATTTATGTTACTGTCACAAGTTATGCTGTGATTCTCTTCCACAATGGACATTTGACTGCCTAAGTGCGTCACGTTAGTAGCATGCTTAATGTCATTTTAGAAGTAACCTACAGTATGTCGTCCAGCCAAAACCAGCATGGTGGAATCCTTGATACATACCTTGTGTATTTTCCCCTCCTCTGTGCCAACTAGGAAGAGATAGTCGATCTGTTTATGGAAGTCAAACGATGTACCACAAGCTGTGGAAAAGAGGCAACAAGTACTTATATTAGACTGTTACAGACACCGGCCTGAGGCAAATCAGATCTGATGTCAGATCCGATTTAAAGTATCGTATTTTGCATTAAAAATGAAAAACATACATTCTTATGTACATGCGCAAGATGACATGCTGAGAAATGGAGACCTTACCGATCCTGGGCTGTGGTCCACCTTCTGGCCCTTCAGAGACTGCACCATTCAGTGACAGTCTGATAATATCTGTAAAGACCAGCTCGTTCTGCAAGCATGGAAACACACTGTGATGGAGTAATAGATATATACCTGCAAATTATAGATAGATATAAGAGTAGATGTTACAGAGATATTATATGTCAATAAATAGTTCCTTGGCTAACCTTGACGAGTGTCCAGGACACAACTCGGCCATCAGATGACACTGAATAGAAATTGTGGTTATTGTCCATGTCATCGCTCTGCCAGCGCACCTGAATAAAAAATTTAATTATTAAAGCTGCTGAAAACAGAAGAAATAATTGGGTTTGGCCTAAGTGAAAAAGGTTCATGTGCATAATCAAAATAATATCTGACAAAGAAGATACATTTATGTGACATTTCCTTTATTCTCCTGCAAAGGAAATTATCTGTTAGGTTAGGGGTGTATCATAACTCAGCATTGCTGCATGCTCGTTGTAGTCCACTTCCACTCCTAACTAACTGCTTCAGATTAGCTCTCAAAATCACAAAACTTCCACAAATTGGAGACAAAATCATAGTGCACGGGTCGATTGACTGGAACTAAACACACACCCTGACCTCCCACCGCCTCTACCCTGTCCCCTACTCTCACCTGCCACACGGGGTCAGTGTGCTTGCCAGTCTTAGCTGTGCTCTTATACGCAGGCTCAAGTCCCTCCTCCTTCAAGTTGTAGACAGCCACGATGCCGTCATAGAAGCCTACCGCCACCAGGTAGGAATGCTGCTCGTGGATGTCGAGACACAGGATGCCAGAATTAGTGGGGTAGATGTACTCTGGGAAGGCAGAGTTCTTCAATGAGTAGAAAACAAGCATGCCACGTCCCTGTTTACTGAAGTCGTCTGACCGGGGAGAGTGGAAGGGAGGACACGAAAAAGATCAGGTCAAATACCAAATATGCTTCAGAGAAAGTGATAATTAAAAATCTGATTGAATTAGGTCCAATTCTCAGAAACATTAACTTAACTATTCAGGTATCAATCCTCATTTTTATCCTGTGTACTTACACGATCCCATTCCTACAGCAAAAAGGTCCTGATATTTCTTATTCCTGCGGAGGACAGGTACATCAATGAGTCATCACCCTTCTTGTAACACCAGTAGGGATATACAAACGCTAATAGCTGAGGTATTCAATCAATGATATTATCTTTAGATAATAGATCACTAGTTTGTCAGACGTGGCAACCCTCCCGAATAATAATGAACAGCATTCTGAGGTTACGATAGCAGAGTACATGAGCAAACCTACCAACAGAGGGCAGTGACACATAATCTTTTGGCTTTGTCATACTGGAATTTCCACAAGGGGAGAAGGGTGCCCTCCTGGTCCCTGAACTCATCAGATGCATCCTCGTAGTATTGAAATCTGAAAGGGCGTGAAAGGAGGGCAAGGAGAAGAGAATTTGCAGCAACTTGAATTACAAATGGCATAGTTTATTATTGTGCCACTTGACATATTTACTAGAACATACCTTGTGCTATGTCATCAAATGTATTCTGATTGACCATTCGTTCAAAGATCTTGGACGCCTTGCCCACCTTGGTGATGTCATCATTCTATAGCAGAAACATGACAAGAGTTTGAATTGAAACGCTGCAAAAAATGTACATTAAACACTGTTTTTATTAATTACACTTCCTCATTAAAATATCATAGATGAATATATGAAAATGAGTATGATGGTAGACTCCTGGGTAGTCATATTGTTAGCTTGAAGATAAAACACATGATTTGACATCCATTAACAATTTATTGAATGACAATGTGTGTATGGTATGTATGGCAACAACATTAATAACAGATGTAACTGTGCTAAGATACAAATATTAGATACATGTTAAGTTTAGGCAGGAAAGTTGGTGAGCACCCAGTTTACCTGAGTCTCCATCACCATCATCTTCTTTTTGCTTTTCTCATTATCTTTCTTTGACAGTACGGCTTTCTGCTTCTCTTTATTTTTTTCTTGTTTCTGCAGCTCCTCCACGTACGCATCATAGATCTTCCACTGCAAAGGGAATAGAGGTATTACAGTCAGCCCATGTGAGCACATAAATTCACCGATGCTCAACTGTGTAAAAAACAAGCCCAGCCTAAACATCTCTTCAGTCAGGGAATCCAGTACCTGACTAGCGGTGGCAGAGAAGATGCTGCGTGGAGGAGGTTCAGTCTGGCAGCTTCTTTCCTACAGGAAAATAAAAATGACCCAACTGAAACTCTTGAGGCACTAAGCAATGAAAATCTTATTATACACACATTCACAATAAGTGAAATGTGAAACGGGAAATGACGGGAACCTACACACGAAACAGCTGTTGTTTGGTATTATAAAGATTCCAATTATAGAGACAAAAAATATGGGTGAAAGAATGGATCAGCACACGCAGGTAGCAGGGATTGTCTGAGCTACAGAGAAAGCTGGAGGTGAATAGAAAGTGTTTTGCGGTGCAAAAGTAGCTGCCTGCTCTGCCAGCTGCCTGCTCTCATTGGCTGGATGTGGATGTCGAGTCGGCCGACTCTTCCAGATATTTGGCATGCTAGATATCTGGCTAGCGTCTGCGATGGGTCAGTACTGGTTTCGGGGAGCCGTTTTGACGCGTGCTTCAGTAGTTCACACATAACGACTGGTGACCGCCGATCGATCACTGATTTACCCCTGATCACAGCCTGACGGTCACCAAGCTCACAGACCGGAAAATCTGGCTTAAAATTGCGTAGTGTGAACTAGGCTTTACAGGAGACTGGTTATCCTTGTCCTTCCTACCCTTAGTGGGTTATTCAGGGTCTGCGAGGCCCTCTCACTGAAGTTGAACTGGTTAGTAATTTTTGGCTCCTTCTTGTCGGTTTTGGAGGCAACACTGTCTGGTCTGTCCTCTTCTCCAGCTTCCTCCACTTCCCCTCCATCCTCTACAGGGGTAGCCTATGGAAAACCAACAGGGGGAAGTGATGCACCTCAAGTCTCTTGACATATTGACCTTGAGAGGAATTGTTGATCAACAGGAGCCTGTCATGCATTATTAAAAATGGAATATGCTTTCCCAACACAAAACAGTGCTCTGGTTTTTGATTAAACAAAACTTATATTTACTGGGGTTTCTGGTTTCTCCTCATCAGGTTCTGCTCCAGTGTCGACGGTGGCAGTCTCTGGACACATTAGAAATATTAAATCACAATTTGACTGTGTAGAAAATGAACACATCATGTTTTTTGAACTGTAAACTCTGGTCATGTCTCAAATTATATGACACATGTTGAAAGTGACATCTTGTGGCACCAGGTATGCACTACACCAGTGAAAAAAACAACACTACATGTGACGAAAAACACTATGGACCACAGTGTGCAGCTGTTATGGAGAGAATAATTAATTAGCCTTGAATATATAACAAAGTGTTACTGTGATCTGTAAAGCAACTAACTACCGTCAGGTAGACTCTCCTTGGCCCTCAGTCTACGAGCCTCATCAGAGTCTTGATGCAGGAGGCTGCCCTCCAATACAAAGTGAACAGCCATCTGATCCACAGCACTGGTGGGCTTGTAGGAACGCTCCTGCAAAAGAAGTAATGATGTGAGGAGTAGCGAGCAATCTGTCAGTTTTATTTTAATGTGGTTAGGAGAGACAAAAAAGTGAACTACTTACATGGTACCAAACACATTTTTGACACAAAAAAAGCACAGGAAGAGTGGTTGGGAACAGTTTACTGTCATTGTTTAAATGTTAATCGCGGACAGGGAAGCAAGCATGTTAAGTTATAAGCCTGAATGTAACTTTCTTACCTTGAAGCTGTAGCGGACAATATTCTGGGGGGCATGTGGGTTGTTTGCAGTCAGGATCCTTGTGATTTCCTCTTTCATCTCCTGATGATATCATTATTGATAAAGCAGAGCACATAACTGCACAGGTTACAAAATGCCTGACTTATTTTGGCAGAGGTACTGAGTGCAAAAACAACACCAAAAGATGATACTGAACTCATTTAGATGGGGGGGGGGGGGGACTAAGCAACAAAAGCAAAGTCTGACCAGTTCCCTCAACACAGCTCATCAGGGTGTCTTCACTTGAGAAATGAAATCACTTACAGCCTCAGTGAGCTCCAGTTGATCTGGAGGCTTATTAAGAGCTTTGCCAGACCACTCCTCCCATCCATCACCCGTATCCACACCCTCTTCTTCATGATCCTGTTACATACAAATTAGATTTATATGTTGGGTACGGTAAAAATGACATAATTTTGTATGAGCACACGAGTTTCTCATTATTCTTACTGCAACTTGTAAGTGCACCCACCTTTTTCTTAGTTGTAGCTGCTTTGACTGACTTCGCACCAGGTAACGTTACCCTCTGAACAATTGAGCCCTGCGTGAAAACAAATGAAAACCAGTAAGGGCCTAAATGGTTACCTGCGACATTAGAATAACGAAAAACACTGTCCGGCACTGATTTGACTTCATACAGTTGCTCCGAGGTAGAGTTAACACTTTGCTAACTTAACGTTAGCTAGTTAAAGTTACTGCTAGCTAAACTAGCTGGCATTTACCTTTCTAACAGATGCTGCAACGTTAGTGTTATGCACCGGCATTGCGAAAAGAGTCCGATTAACTGACTTGACCAACACTTTATCTATCTAGTCTTGTCAAACTACAGCACAACAACACAAAGTAAAACAGAAATGTTGAAATAGTTCAATGCAAAAGAAGTCGCTCTTCAGCTTGAGAGTGTATATAGGTTGTCAAGACAACCAGTCGGTCACCAAAGAGGGCAAATATGCTAATTAAGTCAAGATAGTTCCCATCACACCGCTCACACGTCGGGTAACAGTACTCGAGCAAGTGTTTTTTCTATAACTGATAAGATTTTGAAACATTGTTTTGCTGGTTGTCCTGTATAATCTAAATTTGACAATGATGCAGTATGAAAGTCTTACCTGAGGACAGGCTATGAAATCTTAATTGTATACGACGCGAGCACACCACATACAATACAATTGATCAAATTGCTTCGGACTTGGTGTATTTTGCGTACATATACACCGGATACACAAGTGATTACATTTCGTTTTCAAAATAAGATGTAAACACGGTAGACCATTGACACAAAAATGGCAAATACAGCATCTCAGGTGCAAATACAGGTGCTTCCACATCGTGGAAAAATATTTGTTTCCGTGTAATTAATTCAAAAGTGAAAATTTCCTCTATTCTTGATTCATTACACATAAAGTGATATATTTCAGGCCTTTTTTTGTTTTAATCCTGGCGATCATGGTTTACAGTTCATGGAAATCAAAAATCCATATCTCAGAATATTAGCATAAAGAATGTCAAATATAGAAATGTCGACCCGAGAAGAGCTTTTATCTCTCAGTCTGGTTCAGTAGGCCTACACAACCACAATCTTGGAAAAGACTTCTGATTCGACAGTTGTCCAGAGGACTCTCATTGACACCCTCCACAAGGAGGGTAAGCCACAGACGGTCATTGCTGAAAGGGCTGGCTTTTCACAGAGTGCTGGGTCAAAGCATATTAATGGAAAGTTGACTGGAAGGTCAAGGTGTGGTAGAAAGAGACGTGGACCGTTGCTCAGTGGTCCAAAGTCCTCTTTTCAGATGAAAGTTTTTATTTGGAAATCAAGGTCCCAGAGTCTGGAGGACGAGTGGAGAGGCACAGAGTCCAAGTTACTTGAAGTCCAGTGTGAAGTTTCCACAGTCAGTGATGATTTGCGGTGCCATGCCATTTGCTGGTGTTGGTCCACTGTGTTTTCTCATGTCCAGAGTCAATGCAGCCATCTACCAGGAGATTTTAGAGCACCTCATGCTTTCATCTGCTGACAAGCTTTATGGAGATGCTGATTTTCCTTTCCAGCAGGACTTGGCACCTACCCACAGTGCCAAAACCACTAGTAACTGGTTTGTTGACCATGGTATTACTGTGCTTTTCATATCATGCACAAACCTGGCATATTGCACACATTTGTTGTTAATTGTTAAATCCTTGTTGTATATTTTTATATCTTCAATTTATATATTTTGTTGCAATACGTCAAATCCTTGTTGTATATTCTTATATTGTCAATTTATATATTTTGTTCCAATAAGTCAGCACTACACAAACCCAGAATAATGCACATGTTCTGCAAATAGTTGTATTTTTTCTCTATTCACTTTAATATTCTCATATAACTTGCAGTGTCTATTCCATATTTATATATTTCTACATTTATTAATGTCAACTATATGTTTGTCTACGTGTAGCACCTGTGGCTGTGGTCGGGTGTCTCTCATTTTCCTCTTGATAATAGCCAGTAGAATTCTCTATCGGTTTCAGGTCAGGCGAGTAGGCTGGCCAAACAAGCAGAATCAGAATCAGAAGGATCTTTATTGCCAAGTATGTTACACACATACGAGGAATTTGTTTTGGTGATGTAAATGCTCCGTATTTGTATAGCGCCTTTCTAGTCTTTTCGACCACTCAAAGCACTACATCTGCATTCACCAGTCATACACATTCATACACTGAGCCAAAGTGCTCAAACTAACATTCACACTCATTCATACACTGACGGAACAGCCGCCAGGGGCAAATCGGGGTTCAGTATCTTGCCCAAGCACACTTCGACATGCAACCAGGGGGAGCCAGGGATTGAACCGCCGACCTTCCGATTAACGGCCAACCCGCTCTACCTCCTGAGCGACGGGCGAGCTGAAGGCCGCTATCAAAGCAACCTGGGCTTCCATATCACCTCAGCAGTGCCACAGCCTGGTTGCCTCCATGCCATGCCACACTGATGCAGTAATTTGTGCAAAAGGAACCCTGACCAAGTACTGAATATTAAATTAACCTTTTTCAGAACTTTTGAACTTTTCAGAAAGTTGACATTTCTGTATTAGACAGTCTTTATTCTAATATTCTAATATTTTGAGATATGGATTTTTGATTTCAATGAGCTGTAAGCTGTAATCAAGATTCACGTATCAAGATTTCACTTTATGTGTAATGAATCTGATATATGTTTCACTTTTTGAATAAAATTACGGGGAAAATGAACTTTTCCATGATATTCAAATTTTCTGAGATGCACCTTTACATAGCTATATGAAAGTAAAATTAACTTGATTATATTCATAGGGACCTGTGTCCCATAAAAGCAGTTTTATTGTATCAATGCAAAATTTACAGTAAGTCCCATATTTGTACAATGAAATGGCTTCCTTTTTTAAGGTGCTGTTAAACAAATTGCCCCATAATTTCAAGTAGTAGCCTAGCCCATGTGACAGATTACTTATTCATGATGGTAAACCGAAGAAACATTGAATCATAGTTCGTATATAGTTTCGTATGTTCAGTATTATGTAATTGGCCACTGTAAAGCTACTGCAAATCCCACAAAAATATATATCTTTCACTACTTGCACCAATACTGCAAACCGCCATCCTTTATTCTGAAATTCTGGGAATTTTCCTTGGTGGGATTTTCTTTAGCTTTAAAAAGGGGCCGACAATAATAAAACTTTATTATAGAAACCTTACATTATTCAGTCTTTATTCAGTTTATTATCTTGGAATAATACATGTGAAAGTATTTCTGTAACATCTGCCCCATACTTGAAATTATGGAGCAATGTGTTTTACAGCGCCTCAAATTTCACAAAGGAAAACATTTCATGGTACAAACATGGTACTTTTACTCTACATTGATAAAATGTAGAGTAAAAAAATGTTATTTTTACTGTGTATGTAGTCAGAGTTGTCCTGAAATTAAAACACATCAGTCATTTTAGGAAATTATGTACTACTGTGTTTAAACAGCACCTCAAGTATCAGACTTGAAGCCATTTCAAGGCATAACTGTGGTACTTTAGCTTTGGCAAATCTTTAAATTGATACTGTAATAATGCTTGTGTATGTAGTCAGACCCAGGGCCGTTACTGGTCAGACCCATGCTGAACACAAACGTATGAGTAGTTGTCAGGAATTACGTAATACTGTGTTTTTTTCAAGCAAACCCAAATCAAAGAATAAAGTAATTTTAGTGGAATTTATTGTTAATTTTAACTGCAGGTGACATGTTATATACCTGTGAATATAATCAATTTTTTTGGTTCTCTATTAGATAAAATTAAATTTCAATACATGAATTTGCTTAACTGCGTATGTCAAAATGATCTCCTCTGTGATTGGACAGACTCGTCGTGAATATTTTATAGACCCGGAAGTGGGGCGGTACTGCTGTTTTGCTGTCGAGTCACCTCTGTCAGGATGGAGGAAAACGAACTGCTATCATGCTGAAAAACGAAGTCTCCCAACAACCGAGCATCTCAAACCGGGATAGTTAGACACAAGTCGCCGTTTGTCTTGACTGCTCTATCGTTTCTTTTACGCCTTTGCCAAAATGATGGAAGAAATCGACCGGTTTCAGGTCCCTCCAGTCAACGGAGAGACGCAGCCTTTGGTGAGCGAGCAAACACAAAAACACATCTTATGCAAATAAGTCAGTTGGATGCAAACGGCCACATTTTTGTCTCGTTTGTTTTGCGGTTCATCGCGACAGCTGAGTCACATAATCTGCGTGTGAGAGCTAACCGATAGCAATCTATAGCTATGGCACAAGCTGCAGCCTCGGGGTGGGTGCAGATTGATTATCTATAACGTTAACGTTGGATGAAAGGAAAACGGCTAACGTGACGTCTTTCTCCTTAGAATGATTACATAAAGACTGCATATGTTAATTAAATAATAATTACGCGTTCACTTTATTGTATCATAGGTATTTAAACTGCGCACTTGACTAAAATCATTTATTTTTTGAAATGCACGTCAGTATGCGGTTGTTGACATCAGTAGCTGAGAGCCCACTGTTGGTCATTTCGTCATGTGGTGACGTGTTATTTGGGTCGGGAAGGCTGCATGAGCTGTGAGCCCAGATGATGGCGTGAATAGGAGCTCTGTCCAAACCGATACTGCAACCCTGAGAATGGTCAGCCCAGCAGGCCCATTATAGTAAGAGAACAGTGTCTTCTTCCATGATATAGTTCATACATACTACGCATTGTTTATAAGGTAACGGGATATATCTCTGTGTTTGAATGCCAGTATAATATAGGCCCAACCTGCACACTGGATGAGATCTGAAATGATAAGTCATGGCCCACAATTATTAACAGATCCGGTTAATAATTGTGGGCCAATCTTCTTCACTATATTTCATTCTGAGCTTTTATTTCAGCAATGCAGCTTGTTATTGCCTTAGATAATTCTGATATGGCGGCCTGATTCTCCACACTTCAAACGAAGCAGTCTCAAACAGCTGTCCCTTTTAGTGTGTGTGTGTCTGTGTGTTTGCTTTAGGGAGTTTAAACAAAAGCAGAACTCCTAGTTTCTACTGTTCATTATTGTACCCATGCTTCCCCAGGCCTAACTACCCCTGAGGCTAAAACATACTTTCTTCGGCACAGAAAGGCTCCTTCTTTATGCAGCAGCAGTTGCCTCTCCCTATGAAGATCTGATCAGTCTGCTCTCATGTTCACCCACTGATCTTTCTGTGTTGAATCTACTACCACAGATAAACTTGGATTGTGGCTGCATTGTGTCTGTGGTCAGTTTGAGTCCTAAAGCTCTTGAGTTTTTTCTTCATCGCCTCATTTAATTGTTGTGCAATGAGTCAAACAACACTGTGGGTCTCTTAACTGTTACTTTCTATCTTTTGCAGTTCCAGCTTCTGAAATGGTCCTTCATTTTACGTTTAAGTACGGTACCAGATTGTGTCAGGATCACAGTAGCTGTGGCACACATGGCTGTGCATTTTAATGCTAATATCTTCATTGTGATTCCTAAACCGCATGAATGCACTCGGCACCTGCCCCCTTGTTGAGAATTAATTTTGCACATATCAAACAGCTTTACATGGAGTTTCAAATGATATGAATCACTGAATTATTGTCTGTTATCGGTTAAAGATCAGAGACATGTTCAAGCTTTAGGTTGTGAATGTAATGTTTTAAATTGATTAAATTAGAACTACACTTTTACAAACTGGCTCATTATTAAGCACAAACACATTGAAGTGTGATTTCTGTAGGCTAAATCAAATTATGAGAGATTGCCCTGCAACGCACTGAGATTGTCAATGTCTTATGGATAGCATGCAACTGTTTTAATGGCCACCTGATGTATAAGTCTACATTGCTATTGGCCAGTGGGAGGCCATGATGTGTAATCCTACCAGTCGCTCGGTGTCTGTGCTGTGTCGGCAACCTTATGGTTCTTCATCATCAGAGGCAGTAAAGGGGTCGCCAACAGGAGGACAGGCTGATGAAACTAAGGGCTCATTTTATTTATATATATATGTGTGTGTGTGTGTGTGTGTGACCGTGAATGATTTTCTGTGTATGTGAATGGATTTTGGAGGTCAGGGCCAGTGACCCTGTATTACTTTTAATGCATCAAAATCAACGTGTCACCCCAAATGTCATAGGTCAGGTATTAATCATTTGTTAGTGGCTGTCAGCACTCACATATGGTTTTACAGGAAACCACACCCTTAATGTCTTTTCTGAATGGTCTAGCTGACTTTGGCCCACTAGGTAAAGGTTGTGACTGACTGTTCAGAAAAGTAAGGCAATTCTAATATACCAGATGCATATGAGGATTTACTTTATATTGTATTTATTTTTGGTAGCATTTCCTTAGGCCAATCTTTGGATATATTGTGAGCTGTTGTATTTTAAGAGGATTTTAAACTTGTTTATTTTGGGCTACCCGCCAGTTGCTATCTACAATTGTGCAGTCATGTGTTCAAGAAGTGGCGGCGAATTCTGTCGCAGACAGCTTAATACTGGATCCCTTTCATTATTCACTGCCAGTTCTGTTGAAAAATTTCAAAGGGATTTATTTGACAGACAATATGACCCTGTTTCATCACAGTATCTTTCCGTGGTGGAAGGGAAGTGTGAAAAACGAATCAAGAAAAAAAAATCCTGTGGGTAAGCCTAATGATCCAAGGGAATGGCCTGTCACTGAACAGAAAGCGCTCATGTTTGTGCTTGTTACAGTCGGAGTGCCTCGTCTGTGTTCTCTGCTTTCATTGCTCCTACTAGTGTGCATAACATCTTCACCATTAATTATTCCAGCTAAGTGAATAATGCTTCATCACCAGATGAGGATGCAACTATTATGTCCATTGAATGTGTGTCTGGCCATATTGGACTGCTGCTTTAAAAAAACAACAACAACAAAAAAACCTCGTCAGCCAGCCTTTTAGGCTTTAACTTTTCTTTCACAATCTTTCGCAAATGCTGAGAAACATTTAAAAGATACAGTATTACCCTGGTGACATAATGTAATTTATTATTATGAATTTTGCTGTGCATTAACTAAACATTACATGTATGTTGTGCTTTGCTGTGTTACCAGATTGTGTTGTTGGCAGCTTGTTTTTAAATGTGTTACATGAAAAGCAATATGCAAAATAAGCTGTCCCTGCTAAGTACTCGTGAATTTTCACAGGCCCTGTGAGATCGGATACACTCTATTGGTCTCATGGAATTGGCCTAAATTCTGATATTTATGTATTTCACAATAATACCTAGAAAGGTTTGATGAAAAATATTCAGGCATATCTGTGTCTAGACCTTTTGTTATATAGTCTATGGTCTAGACTGGCTTATTTTGTAATCCCTTCACGCTATCTTAAAGGACACTTTTTATCATTTTTAAAAAATGTATTAAGCTTAAACACACCGAGACCTGATATGTATCTTTAAGACATCCAATACTTTGGTTTAAGGCTGATTGATTTTGAAAAAATATCTAATGGTTATTTTGCCATATTGGAGGAATGATTATTTTTGCATAATTATTCTCATTTTCATTGAAAAACATATTTAAATGATTATGGTGTGATTTTCGCAAGGATCACTACTAAACAAAGATGTTTACTTAAGTCCGTATAATATTATGTGTAGGCCAGGACATCTCTGCAGTACGACAGTATTTAATTTAAAATGGTATTTTGACTCATTTTGCCGTTAAACAAATATTGCACCTCCTACAATTTGGAAATTGCAGTAGGTCGTACTGCGATTTTAATAAGATTTCGATTAATTGTTCAGCCCTACTTTGGTTATAGATTTTATTTTACATTATTAAAGGATATTTATACAATTAGCATACTGTATCACAGCATAAAGCAGTGGTCTATATGAATTTTCAACTTTAACTGTAAAGTTCTAAGTTACAGCAGCAGTTATTTAATTGCTTGGAGGATCTTGTTAATATAACAGCCACTTCTCTGGAGAGAATACAGTTATTCAAAGCCAGAAATGCCTGGTAGCCTTCGTCCATGTGGCCTGTGGAGTCTCCCAGAGTGCAACAGTGGTAGGCCTGTAGAATAAACATAATGTGGAGCTCTGTCAGCAGTGTAGGCCAAGTGCGGCCCAGCGCGGCCCGGCTCCCCTCTCTCAATCTGGGGAAACCGTGGCTCCAACAGCAACCCCCTCTGTTCTCCCACGGCCTCCTCCCCATGCCATCATAGCTCACACATAAAAGAGACAGAGCCAGCGACATAGGCACTAGGCAGAACACTCGAGCCTATTGATGCCGCAAACCAGGCAGCTATAGTAGCACATAGGCTTGGGGAGTCTTGCCAAGGTTCTGGACACATGCGGGTTCTAAAAAAAAACAGATTTTCTTGGCTGCGTTAGCCTGGTGATAAATCAATGGGTTGCTCTCGGTACTGAGTATAGCGCAAGTTGTTTGGAATTGTATTATTAGAAAACAGCTTGGGTCCAAGTTTAATCTCTTTCACCTTCTGAATTAGCAAACACACTGCAGCAGTGACACAACTAGGATTATGAGGGTCTAGGAAGAGACAAACCATTGGATATACTGTATATCTGAGATATATAGTATTGTACATAAGTTACATATCACATGTTAGTAGTTAGTGTTTTTATTTGGTTGTATCAAAGTTCATATCATCAACAACAACAGCAACGTCACTGTGCCTTTTTGGTTTTCTAGGACCCTGCAGCATCCTCCACCTCAGAGGCAGACCCTGACAACAAGGGAGAGACTGTGGCCATGAACTACAAGCCCTCACCTCTGCAAGTCCAAATAGGTATCACAATTAACGCACTGCAAATCAATACATGACACAACTTCACACTATAATTAAAATTTAACAAGAAGCAATGGAAAGTAGTGTCAGTTTTGGGGGGAATCATGTGGGATACATTGTTGATTCCTTCGGGAAGGGAGTCAATTGCACTAATAATCACGAGACTGGGATGGGACAGGGAAAAAATTCAGCGGTAGCTGAGGGATGGGTGTCATACATCCCTTTTTTATATATAAATATGCATTTATAATATGAAACGCTATTTTCTGATAATTTTTTATATTGGGGAAGGGGATTGGGATGGGACAGGATTATTTTTGTGGTCCACGAGTGAAAATGCACCCATGTAACAGCCCTTGCATTTAAAAACATTAAACAAAAATGAGAAATATTTTGTCTCTGCACATTTGCCATATCCAGTACCGTATAATATTCACTCGGATTCCTCCTTTTTATTTATTCCTCTTTCTGTCTGTTCCAAAAAAGCTTGCTAATAAAACTCAGTAGTCAGTTTCTCAAAAATGTTCAGTTCTGCCAATTGAAAATAAAACTAAAGGTGCTGAACTGAAATTTTAGTAGCAACCCCAAATGTTTTTAACTGTCATGCCTAATTTTGTATCTCAAAGAGATTGTCATTCAATTTGTAAAGGAAAACAATAAATTTCCATGATGTCTATCCATACACTTATAAATAATGAAGATTCACTGCACCAACTAAAAAGTTACCAACCACCACCACTGGTTGAGGGCATATGAAAGTCATCACACCTGATAGTGGCCTGTGCTGGCTAATTAGGCTGCACACTGTAGAGTACTGGTATAGCAGTTAGATAAGATGACCAAAAGTCTGTTTTTATTTAAAATGTTGTTGGTTACTTTTTTTCAACAAACAAAATCAAATAAATCTAACATTGATGGTTGAGGTTTATTGATGTGTATGTACTGATGACCTCACACCCTGTGGTTACCCAGAGAAACAGAGGGACCTTGCCAGGAAGGGATCTGCGAAGAACGGCACTGTGGGAAGTCCCGTCAATCAGCAGCCCAAGAAGAATGCAAGGACAAGGTAACAGCTTCCACTGCCCGTTTGCTTCTCTGTTATGCAAACCAACTCAACCACAAATGTTCCAATTTGCATCTATTAGCATCTCAAGCAATATGTTTTTGTATCCTCTGCTCCACATTCAATCCAAAATACCGCAAAGCAAGTGAAATGCAAAACACCGGGACAACACGACCTGCTACTGAAGCCGTTATTTGCTGCCAGCCTGCTATGGACGCCATCAGACTTCCTAGTGTTACAACCAAACACGCAACAATGCTTTTTTAGAGAAGGGGGGGATTGGATATTTTTGTGTGGGTGTGAATGGTGATAAAAGAGTCAGAGCACAGTGAGCATAAACCCAGAACAACCCACAGTATTGACAACTGGCTCATCTGTGTAATCCCACTCCCTGGTGGATTAGTGGAAATATAAAAAAGGCTACTGACTGGTCTGGAACCAGAGTCTCTGAGGGGGAAAGATAATCTGGGAACACCCGCAGTCTGAAGGCTACAGATTAGCCCGATTTCTGTCTTGGTAGCCTGTAAGGAGAGCACCATGTACAGGACAATTATCCTGTTTCGTGTGAAGCTGTCTTTCGTTGCTTTATTACACTCCTTCAATGATTTGAAAATGTTTGGACATATTTTTGTGGGCGTTTCAGTAAGACTGCTTGATGAAAATCATAAAAGACTTTTGTTGAATGTTCAATGCCTTTTAAAAGTTTTGTCTTCTGTCTCTCGTGTTCTCATCTTCAGGCTGGTGGTGCCAAACAAAGGCTACTCCTCCTTAGACCAGAGCCCAGATGAGAAGCCCCTGGTAGCGCTGGACACTGACAGGTATGTGCAAGTTAAAATGTGACACAGTTAGAAATAACTTTTCAGGCTGACCTAAAAGGAGAGAAAAGTAGATATTGGTAAACTTGTGGTTTTGTAGGTCTCTGTCGTGATGGTACATTAATCCATAGAGCAACTTAGAACTTAGAGTTCTTAACAGAAAGGGATCATAAAACGGGGCAAAGCCTCTCTCAGGGCGCAGGATTAGAGGATAGCGGGGTGAGCATTTGGACAGGGAAAAGCGGCTCAGAGGGAGTGCTCTCCTCCACCCTGTAGCAGCAGGTCTGTATTTGACACAGATGAGTCCCACCCTTTGTACGCTGCTACATGAGGGAAGCTCTCCCATGTGAAATGGGCACTGTGGAGGGCGACCAAGCTTACATCATGTATCTCATCATAAACACCCTCTGACAAGCTTTCTGACTCACAGAAACACAGGACGCCCGTTTGTTTATTGTCCACATTTTAGATTCCCGCGTACAGCCTTCGCACAATGTTGCTCTGTTCTAGCTGTTTACGCTACATTAAAGGCAGATTGCTCATTTTGAGGGGGAAAAGCCTGTTAGCTGCATTAGCATTATATCGCCACCCCTTGGATCACATTTAAATGATGAAAAAAAACAAAACAAAGTTGTTAGTGTCCTTTGTGTTGTTGAACGTGTGCCACAGTATGTCTGTTCCAGAGGATCGTCTCTCTGGGTTAAAATGTGAAATCCGTGCCTTGGAAATGTCTACACTTTAGATTCACTAATCACCCTCCCTGCCAGTTGAAATCAGAGATACAACTGTTATATAGGCACTTTTAAAAGCGGCATTATGAGTACTACTCAGCCTGTGAAAACAGTTGTACTGTATAATGCCTTCTGTGGCTTTGGAGATTTTCATGTCTAAGAAAAATAATCCCGATGATGTCATCTGGTTTATTTAGAGACTAAATAACTCAATAGAAAACAAAGTCTACATTACAAACTGGGACCATAGAGTTTAAAAAACATGGATGTTTTCTAGGCAGGAAGCCTAGAACGAAAGATCTAACAGAATTATGGGAAATGTAGGCTCCAGGCTCAACCCTTACTACTGATATGCCAATTCTGCTGATTCAATTTTATCCATTTAAAAACTGCTTAACCACCTCTTTAAACTTTCAGATACCACTTTACTAGGCATTACTTTTCTTTGTACCCTCGTCCTCTTTGAGACGCTAACTGCTGATGTCTCTTGTTTTTCAGTGATGACGACTTCGACATGTCCAGATACTCCTCATCAGGATACTCCTCAGCCGAGGTGAGATGTCTGAGGGACCAGGTATCTATACACACATTATACTGTTTCACAGCGTCATTTGGTGAATCCACAACACATCTCCACCCCATCATCCTGTTCCATTGTCACGCTACCCACACCAGGTATATGTGCGGCCATCGAAAAAAATGTATACCGGCTCCTCCAAGAATTCAGTCATCTGTAATGATTGATCCATAATTCATCCAATTTCCTGTGAACAACAAAAACAAAGGACTTTGCTTCTTGCCTTCCCACATTACCACCAATGACCTGATTGTACTTCTGTATTCTGTTTCTATAAAATGTTCTTAATTTGGATCACTGTGTTTTTGAACATCTTTAATGATTTTTTAAGCATCAACATAGTAACTAACTCCACTAACAAGGTTTTTCCTAGCTTAAGGATTTCTCAAAATTGTCCGAAGCTCTGCTGATACTGTATCTCCTCTCTTTTGCTTCTACAGCAAATCAACCAGGACCTAAACATCCAGCTCCTGAAGGATGGGTACCGGCTTGATGAGATTCCGGATGATGAGGACCTGGATCTGATCCCCCCTAAAGCAGTCAACCCCACCTGCATGTGCTGCCAGGCTGCTCCCTCCACAGCCTGTCAAATTCAGTAGCACCATTTCCCACCCCAAAATATCTCCTGCCTGCCACCTGCACTGAGGCCAACTGCTGACCAGAGTGGCAGCAAAGAGGAAAAACAATCAGCTGGCACGGGCAAACAAGGGAAAACAACGGTTTCTAAATGCTAAAATAAGAAATAATAAAATAAGATAGGTCATGTCTAGAGAGATACTATGTACAGTATCTGTGCACGTTCCTCCTATGGTAGGATCTGTGCATCTTACTTCTGCATGGTTGGTTCAGCGAGGACTCGACTAATGGCAGAAACATTACCTCTAAGGAAAACGTTTTACTTTTGCTTCTCCTTCGTTTGGCTTCTATCTCACGGTCGTGGATAGTTTGGTTTACAAGGACCATGTTGTGGAAGAACACAAAGAAAATTGGATGTGAAGATCCCAAAATGGGGACACGGTGACATTACTCTGACAGCGCGTCATCCATGAAATTGATGGTCAGATTCAATGGTCGAGAAGAGATTGGAAGTTCTGTAGTGGCCATTGTTTTTTCTCTCTCTCATTTCTTTCAGCCAGTCTGCTTCGTCTTTTGTATAAATGTGTCAAACATGAAAATGACGTTTGTGTGTCTAAATATGTTCAGGAAAGTAGTGCTAAACCATCAAGCTGCTGATAAAACACTAATGTGATAAAACACTCACAACACTAAGATAGTAATTCCAGATTTTCCAGGTCCAGGTTTGTCTGTTACGCCATGGTTGTACTGCTTAATTGTTTCACATTCAGTTAAAAGAAACTGAAAACACATAGTTTTGCATGTTGCCTGTTAACACTGTGTCCTAATGGCCAGCCTGTGCAGAAAATTTATCAGTTTTTGATAACCCCTAAACAACATCCTTGTGCTGGTGAGACATTATGTTAGGCGTGCTTTGAAAAACATGAAGTTAGTCATATTTAGGTTCACGAATTCTAATATTAGTAAGTATAGAAACAAAAAAACAGACAAATAATGTCAGAACAGCTCATGAGTTAGTGTGTACTTTCCTTTTTTTATTGTCCATGCTAGCCCCGACATACAGTAGGTGGATGTTTAAGAGGATCACAAAGGCAGTCACCAGCTGTGAATGTGGTTACAATACAATAAATGAATTGATCAAAGGCTTAGAATATGTGCAAATGCATAGAAAGTTGTGCATATTTTGGTCATGCATTTGGTGATACCTGTTGTGGGTTCTGACGAATGTCTATAAAGTGATTCCATTTTGTTTTCCCATAAAAGACACTCAAGGACAGTATAAAATGCTTTCCTTTCTTTATAGTTTTGCTGTAATTGTATTGGTTTTTTATGGTTGTACATTTGCGCCTATTCCCCTTGAGTTTTAGTATAACCATTTTGTCTGATTTGGGGACAACACCTGTATATGTAGCACCGGACACAGCTGTGTATTGTCAATGCTTTATGCCAATGGATGTTTTCCATGATGTTGAAAAGGGAGTAGTCCTTGCTGTTAGGAAGTACTGAATGCATACTGTTTATTTCATTGAACCATGTTTACATCACTCTAAAGACACGTCTAGATGATCGAAGCCAGTTGGCATGTGAATCTACTCTGAAACAAATGATGGTGGAAGATCAGTCTGGGTTTCCCAAAAACACAGCAGAGAGTTCTTAAAAGTGAACGGCTTCCTGATTATGCACATTTTGACTAGCGTGACACCTGGAAAAAGATGTTATCTTTAAAATAACTTCAACCTAGATACGTCCTTACCTGGCAAATGGGAAAGATGGTTTGTGAAACAACTACAGTTCTAAGTATGTATACACTTTACACTGTGGTGGTATTCTCTAAGTACTCTGGTCTCTGGGGTTTGCGATCAGGATGTGATGATTGCAGTTTTTGGGAAATCTTACATTAATCTTTCATAACTGATGCTCTACTGATTTTGTTATCACGTTTACAACTTGGAGGTTTTACATTTTTATGAAAATCCATACAGAAGCCAAAGCCACCAAATTAAATTTATGATTGGAGACGTAATGTTTGACTCCAAATGACCGCATCTCTAAAGAGTCTTGTTGGGAGAGGTGGCGGATCTGTAACCATACATGCAAGTGTGGTCAAGATAGGAAGATATGTTTGTGCTCTGGTCAAATGAATGGATGAATATGTAAGTATGTGGGGAGTGAACGGAGCTAAAAAAATCAACTAAACAAAATGTTAGCTCTTTATATTAACCGGTATCTCTTGTCTCTTACCACCTGATACAGCCTCAGTGTTTCTACAGAATTTGAATTACAACACTAAACAAAAAAAAATTTACATTTCATTTGCAAATAAGGTGCCGTGTGTAGATATTTAAATCAATTGCATTAAGTAGGAAAAAAGACTTTACAGTGGGTCAGGTAATATGTCACTAATGCAGCTACTAGTGGAGGTGCGTGTTGGACCAGTAGCTGTGTACAGTAAACATTAACATTGAGGGACTGACTGTGTGATTGTCCGTGGTGCTGATTTTCCTCTTCTACCATTAACATCATCCTAATAGATAATAGAATAGTTGCAGTCGTCTTCTACTGAGTGCACTACTTCTAGCCAATGTCGTCTCACCTGGGGAGTGTAATGCATTGTAACAGAAGTTATTTATTTGCAGTTGTGTGTTCTTAATTTATTTTTCAAGAATGGGAAATCATCCATATGCAGACAGATGCTTTTTATTTGTCAGGTGCTTATTATGATGATTGTGAACTGGTACCATTTAGATTTTAACAGTGTTAAAGTTCTGTGTAATAGTGCAACATATCAAAAAAATAAATAATCGATATCTGAAGTCTGACAGTGCCATGTGTTACTGCACATTTTTAATGTACTTTTTTTGCTTGATGTTACAAAACAGCCATTTGTGAGGATAAAGTTTTACATGTTCCACTTAAATAAATAGACAGACTGATTGGTGGGTGAAGTCTCGATGCAGCCTCAAGCAGTTCTCAAGCGCTCTAATCCACCAGCTAGTCAGACTGCTTCAAACCGTTGTCCCTGCTGGAGTTGAGAGAAATAGCTTCTGTATGCCTCTCTGCTGGCGATGTGTGATTACCTACAGAAGTGAATGAGTGGACACTGCATAGATAGATAGATAGATAGATAGAGGAGTAGCAGGGTGTGGGGGGTTGGGCATTTCTTGTGATTAGCCTTGAGTTGATCCCTTGAGAGCAGATGGTGAATGGTGGCTTACCTGCAGAAGACTCCTCGAGTACTGGGAGCTAGTTTGTGTCCATGTTGCAAGGAGTACTGAGGTTGAGGAAGACTTAGTAGGAAGACTCATGAGACAGGGCTGCTGGGAGACAGGTGAGAAAACCATTTCATGCCAAAAATGATGACAGTAGAAGATAGTTGACTAGTCCAGGTCGGTTTAGACTATGGAACACTCTAGACAAGATATATATCCCATCTTCAGCCACCAATTTCAGATGAAGTCATCAAGAACTTTGCTTAATGGGAAAAAATACTCACCAGGGATAAATGTTTGAACTTATATATATATATATATATATATATGTGTGTGTGTGTGTGTCTGTGTGTTCTTTCATTTCATTGTACTACCTTGATACTACTTGAAATAGCATGCACATTTGAATGTGTATTGTCTGCATGAAGCTTACTGTAACATCAGCCATTTCTCGTAGATTGAGTCCATAAGAAAACCCGGGCAGGCTTTGACATCATGTTGCGGAGAGACCTGAGTGTAGCTGCCGTTCTGCTGCTGCTCTGTGTGCAACGTCTCCATGGCTCTGCTCTTCCTGCTGTATCCTCCTATGAGTTTACAGCCTACAGGATGCAACAGTACAACGTGGCACAACATAAGCATGGTAAGTCTAGTGGTGGGAAGTAATTATGTACATTGACTCAAGCTCTTTACAGTGCAGTTCTGAGGTACTTTACTTGAGTAGATCTATTTTATGCTACTTTATATTTATATTCCAATACATTTTCTGAGGGAAATAATAATTACATATATATGACTGCTTTAGTTACAGATTAAAACATAAATCCCACTATTTTTGGTAACATACTTTATGTTTGATACCTTAAGTATATTATTCTGATAATATTTCTGCACTTCTACCCACTATTTTTACATTGTTGTATTGGTACTTACATAAGCTAAGTGTCAGAGTACTTTTACCACTTCTCACCTCACATATTAAGTGCTTTTGAGGTGTACACCTTTTTAAAATGTAGATGTCAGTCTAATCTCAAGGGATAGATCCATCAACATGAACAGCGGAGTCTAAAAAAGGATTGTGAGAGGTCTTGATACTGTTTTATTTGGTAACCAGTGGTAATCAGTGATTCAATTTACAAAAGAAGGGTTGTAGTCACTCTATTAGTAACCTTAAGATAACATGGCCACCACATGTTAATCACATTTTTATTATCTTTTAATGATAATAAAGATGTTGAAGGAAACAATCTTATTTGACAAATGACATTTAAAAAATGTACTCATGTATGATGGTTTCGTACAGTGTAAAATATCATATTTATTATATTGTTGGACAGTTATTACTAATGCTCTAATGTAAGCAGGATTTTAATATTGTAGATAACTTACAGTCCCCTCCAAAAGTATTGGAATGGTAAGGCAAATGCCTTTGTTTTTGTTGTTCACTGAAGACATTTGGGTTTAAGATCAAAAGATGAGTATGAGACAAGAGTTCAGAATTTCAGCTCTCATTTCCTGGTATTCACATCTAGATGTGTTAAACATCTCAGGACATACCACCCTTTGTTTGAACCCACCCATTTTTCAAGTGAGCAAAACTAGTGGACTGACAGATGTTTTTTGTTGCCCAGGTGTTGCCTTTTAGGTTGATTGTCCAAACATTAAATAACTCTGCATGACTAATCTAAGTTTTCATCCTTGGTTCAAACCTATAAAAACTGCATTTCCCGTTAAAGAGGATAAACCAACATGAAGTAGAAAAGCAAGCCATTGTCAAGCAGAGAAAAGAAGGAAAATCGACCAGAGCCATTGGACAGACATTGGGTATAGCAAGCACAACAATTTGGAATGTCCTGAAAAGGAAAGAAACTACTGGTGTACTAAGCAACAGACGTCAAAAAAGGTCGGCCAAGGATAACAACAGTAGTTGATGACAGAAATATCGTGAGATCTGTGAAGAAAACCCCCAAAACATCAGTAAGTGACATCAGCAATGACCTCCACAGTGCAGGGGTGAAGGTATCACAATCCACTGAAGAAGACTAGAGGCCACACCACAAGATGCAAACCACTCATCAGCAGGAAGAATCGGATTGAAATTTGCAAAGAAGAACAGAGATGAGCCGCAAAAGTTTTGGAACACAATCTTATGGACGGATGAGACCAAGATTAATCTCTACCAAAGTGATGAAGGCCAAAGTGTGGAGAAAGAAAGGAACTGCTTATGATCTGAAGCATACAAGCTCATCTGTGAAGCATGGTGGAGGTAATGTCATGGCTTGGGCGTGCATGGCTGCTTCTGGAACAGGCTCATTAATATTTATTGATGATGTAACTGATGATGATAGCAGCAGAATGAATTCAGAAGTGGACAGAAACATTTTGTCTGCCAATTTATGGAGAAATGCATTGAAACTAATCAGAAGGAAGTTTATCATGCAGCAGGACAATGAGCCAAAGCACACTGCCAAAAAAACAAAGGACTTCATCAGGGGAAAAAAGTGGAAGGTTTAAGACTGGCCAAGTCAATCACCTGACCTTAACCCAACAGAGCATGCATTTCACCTCCTTAAGAGGAGACTGAAGCTGAAATTCTGAACTCTTGTATCATACTCATCTTTTGATCTTAAACCCAAATGTCTTCAGTGAACAACAAAAACAAAGGAATTTGCCTTACTGTTCCAATACTTTTGGAGGAGACTGTAGATGGAGCCAAATTCAACTGATAGTGTCTAATCATGTATCCTATCTCATAAATGGATCATGTTTGCATGTAAAATCTTAATATGCAAATATTAATCTATAGCTGTCAGATAAAAGTAGTGGAGTATAAAGTATAGTAGTGTAGTAAATAAAAGTATATGTTATAAAAGTATATATGTGTGTTTGTGTATATATAAATCAAAGGGAAATACAAAAGTAAAGTACAAGTATTTGAAGCTTGAGTTGATATTTGTGTTAATTTTTCCGTTGTCTTTTTTTGTCTGCTGAGGTTGCCGTGGAGCAATTGTGGTGGCCGAGGCACGCTCAGTGGACGAGCCGGTGCTCACCCGCCGCTGTGTCATCATGAAGGTGCTGGACTTCAGCACAGAGAAATTCCTCGAGGCCCAGAGGCAAAATGCGGCTGCTCTATTGATCCTGCTGCCTAAAAATATCTCCAGTATGCCCCATGACGCTGTACAGGTAACAAGTCATCCAAGAACACCTTTCTGCTCTAGGACACATAAGGCAACATGGAGAAAATGACAGCAGCAGCAGAAAAGACAGTGTGCAAAGGTTTTAGGAAGGCGTGGGAAAATGGTGTAATGTAAGAATGCTTTCGAAAATTGTCATGTTAATAGATTATATTGGTGTGACCACTCTTTGCCTTCAAAACAGCTAGCTAACATCTAGGTTCACTTGCACAAAGTCAGGGATTTTTGTAGGCAAATTGTCAGGTTTATGATTAAACAATTATACCAAAATCACCTGGAACAGAAACAGTTGTGTAGGAGGAATACAACTGGGTATGGAACATCCAAACGGTAGTTTGGATGAACATCCAATTCGGTAGTTATCCTGCATCAGCAAGGTCTCTCCTCAGTAGACATTTCAAGGCGAACAGGAGTTTCCAGATGTGCTGTCCAAGCTCATCAGAAAGAATCAGAAAGAAACAGACACCTGCAACAGATGAAAGACACATTGTGCTTCCTTCACTTCACAGTCAGAAGATGTCCAGCAGTGCCATTAGCTCAGAGCTGCAGAAAATAGTGGGACCCTGGTACACCCATCTACTGTTCGGTGAAGTCTGGTCAGAAGTGACTTTCATGGAAGATGTGCAGCCAAAAAGCCATACCTCCGACACGGAAACAAGGCTGAGCGAATCAATTATGTACGGAAACACAGGACCTGGGGTGCAGAAATAACAGGTGCTCTGGACTGATGAGTCAAAATTTTAAATATTTAGCTGGAGCAGAAGGGCTGGAGAGCGGTACAAGAATGAGTGTCTACATGCTGAGAAGTATAGGCAAATACTAATCCATCATGCAATCTCATCAGGGAGGCATCTGATCGGCCCCAAATTTATTCTGCAGCATGACAACAAACATACAGCAAAAGTCATCAAGAACTACCTTTAGCATGAAGAACAAGGAGTTCTGGAAGTGATGATATGGCCCCCACATAGCCCTGATCTCAACCTTAGCGAGTCCAGAAGAACTGTGGGTAGTTCTCTATGATGTTTGGGCAAACCTACCAGCTGAGTTTCTTCAAAAACTTTGCGCAAGTGTACCTAGATGAATTGATGCTGTTTTGAAGGCAAAGAGTGATTAGAGCAAGTATTGATTTGATTTAAATTTTTCCTCTGTTCATTCTCTTTACATTTTGTTAATTAATCCATGTAATCTAGTCACACGTCTATTTCTTAAAAGCATTCTTACTTTATAGCATTTTTCCACACCTGCCTAAAATTCTTAGACAGTATTATATACCTCACCACATAACCTAATGGCGTGACTATATGTGTTAACAGAAAGAGTTGTTTCAACAATCCCTTTTCCCTCCTAGTCCTTCATGGTGAGTGAGAGTGAGGTCTTGCTGAAGGAGACCCTCATGCCTGTGTATGTGGCGCCTGAGGATGAACAGCTGCTTTATATGTATGAGGAGGTCAAGCAAGCTGCAGCCACCCGGACCTCGTCTATATTCATCAGAGGTGAGTGGAGCAAGAGGATAAATGGATGTGTATTTTACTGATTTCACTGTAAGGAAGCTGAAATACTGCATGTCTGTGGTTCGTATGTTTTCTTTTTTGGCAGTCCTGCGAAGTATGGTCACAGCTACAGCTTTTCAGATCCTAGTGAGCAACAATGTCCCTATTAAAGCTATCACTGACAACGCCATCACCACACTGGAGGTGAGTATAAAACTCAGCAGAGTGATTATTCAGATTTCAGTCAAACCTGATTAGTTTGGCTTGGCTTTGGTCCTCATTTCAGCACTGCATAACTGCTTATTTCAGGGAGTGCTTCCTGGAAAAGGGGAGGATGCACCCACTATCGTCATCACTGCCCATTATGATTCCTATGGGCTGGCACCGGTGAGTCACATCAGAATGATAAAACACTTTATTAAGATTTGTGTATGACAGTTTCCAAAGACCCTGTTGAATAGTGTAATCCATTCCCCTTATGTTGATTAAAATGTCAGCATTGCAGTGTGATACTGTGTGCATGTATGTGTTTCTATTTGTGTGTAACACAGTGGCTGTCATATGGAGCAGACTCTAATGCCAGTGGGGTCACCATCTTGCTGGAGCTTGCACGCCTTTTCCAGAAGCTTTTTAGTAGCCCAAGCACCAGACCACTGTGAGTTACAATTCCCCATATAGAGGGGGCCTTTTAACAAAACCAAACATAAAGCTATTTGATCATTACATGTATCCAAAGCACCCAGTAATGCTAATAATGTAATGCTATTTTTATAATGGTAAAATAACCCAAACCTGTCAGAAATCTGTTTCCCATTATCAAGACAGCTGTAAACTATGATCATCTGTTTTGAGTACCATTATGTGAAAAACAGGGTATCACATTGTTAGATAAGAAAACATACCATAGCACTTGGTCCATCACGAATAAAATGCTTGACTGTTTGTTTTTGTTTTTTTCAGATATAATTTGATGTTCTCCTTAAGTGGAGCAGGAAAATACAATTTTCTTGGTACAAAGAGATGGATTGAAGAGAATATGGACCATGCTGGTAAGTTTTTGGGCTTTGGGACCTATGCTGTATTGAACATGTGGTAAGTAGTCTACAGCGCTAATATATTTGAACATCTGTTTCTCTCCAGAGTCCAGCCTGCTCCATGACAATGTGGAATTTGTTCTGTGTTTGGACACACTGGCAAACAGTGATGAACTGTACATGCACGTGTCCCGCCCTCCTAAACCGGACACTCCCATGTACTCTTTCATTCAACTGCTAGAGGAGGTAACAAGCTTTACGGCTAGTTTCAATATATGAAGCAGGCCAATCTTTCTGTCTTCACGACTGTAAATCTGTGGTCACCCCTCCAGGTGGTTTCCTCCAGATTTCCATGGGTGAAGGTGGGACTGGTCCATAAGAAAATCAATCTTGTGGAGTCTACAGTAGCCTGGGAGCATGAGCGGTACAGCCTGCGCAGGATACCAAGCTTCACGTTGTCTCACATGGAAGACCCCAAATCTGAGCTCCGTGGCTCCATACTAGACACCATGTAGGATTTTAATTCTGTTTATGATTATTATGACTAGGTGCTTGAAGGCCTTGTTTACGATGAGATGTGTTGTCTTTGTGTCTTCTCACAGGTCACAAGTGGACTTCAGGAAACTTAAGCGTAATGGCATCATCATAGCAGAAGCACTGGCCCGTTTTATGTATAATCTCTCCGACAAGGTGATTAAGTGCATTGAAAACAGAACCCATGTATCCAAATACAGACCATCACTTCTTTTATTTCCTGTGTGATTAATCTTTATTGTCTTCCACAAGGGTTCACCTAAAGATGTGCAGGTTTTCAAGGGCCAAATGGTAAGTTCCTGGTTATTTTGGTCAATGTGCAAAGACAAGGGCTGACCTCTGGTGTTAGTTTATAGGCATTGCAGAGTGTTTGCATCTACAGAGCCTGGATCTATATAATAGTCTTTGCTTGTTAATTTGATTCATTTGAAGACTGGAGGCATTTTAACAAAGCAATTTATTTCAATTTATTTGTAAAAGGTTTAAAGTGTAGAATGTTTAGTATTTTAGTTACAGCTTGATGTCAAAAGACTCTAATTGAAAAGTCACTGAATCATTGAATTAAATTGAAAACTGTAATGTGAATTGCAAATTGGGTCCTTTATGATCAAAAACAACAACAAATTGTACTCCCTATTGTATAATACCTTTTAGTTTTATGTGATGGCACAAAAGATAATCTCTATATTTTTCTGCCTGTGAATTCACATCCAAATTCCTGATGCAGGACTTCCAGGACGGTCGCATGTCCAGCCTGATGTCCTTCTTGGCATCAGTCCCTCGGGCTGCCCAGCTGCTGGATAAGGAGCCCAGCCACATCCTGCTGGTTAACTCACTGGAGCATGAGTTCAAACGTTACCTGCAGCAAGTTCTGAGGCACACCTTCCGACAGGATAGGAGGTAATATGTAGTAGTAGAAGAAAACACACACACACACACACACAAAAAAACCCACACACTGTGCAAGGAGAAGTGGAACGATATCATTACTGATTTACTGTATTTTGTCATAAAGGGACCCAGATATCACCTTCTTTGATCAAATGAGCCAACCAGTGGTGATGTACAGGTGAATATATGTGTTCATATGCATTTTATGCATGTGGTAAAAAAAAAAAACACACTTGGACACGGACACACTTTTCTTCCAGAGTGAAGCCTGCAGCCTTTGATCTCTTCCTTGGTGGCTGCATTGCTGCTTATTTGGGGATTGTTTACTATACCATTCAGGTTTGTTAATGTGCCTTTTTTTATATTGCCCATTCATACTGTATTGCCACATTACATCCTTGCAAACAGCGTAGCACCTTGCATGTTGTCTTATGCTTTTAAAAGGTACATAACACTTGACGCATCAGGTTTGTTTTCTCACAGTATCTGTCTGCTCTCTCTTACAGAATTTTGGTTATCTCTACACAAAGCTCAAAGCAGCAGTGAAATCAAAGCACCAATGAACAAGACTGTGAATACAGAGTCTATGAGAAGGGCTTTGAAGTCTGCACTGCACATGTTGGACTTCTTCAATGGCTGCGCAGAACATGAAAGCAATGCACCAAGAATCTTGAAGACGGATCATGTGCATAACTGACAACGTGTGCATTTTCTTTCTAATTTATGTTCAGTACACATAAATCCAGTCTACTATAAACAATTTCTTACATGAAAAGACTAGAATGTCTTGTTTGCAGGAGATGTGAAGTAAACAAAATAAAGGAAAAATTGGGAACACAAACTAGAGATTGGATTTGATTTAAGCACCCTTAACTTTCCCGCCGCATCATTACTATGATTACCCATGTCCTCTGCTCTGCATCTGTTGACATGGATTTGCCTGGGCTTAACGTGGCCGTCAAACAAAGGCCCAGCCACTGTAGCGAGATGAACAGCCAGTTACTGTCACAGATAACTCTAGTGAGTGCAGTGGGGACACAAAGACACCCTATAGTGCTTGGTGAATTATTGATGCTAATGGGGCATGCTGACAATGAACAGAGGTGACCCTGGGTGGTAGTGGGAGATCTGAGAAATCCCATCCCTTTCCTGGATTGTTCCTGTTCTGCAGATCTGATAAGACTGGTTCTGCTTAACTACAAGGTGGCTAAACAGCTGGGAGCTGAGCAATATTTGAGATCAGTGCTGGCTCATTTGTGTGGGCCTCTGGGAGGGAAGTAGGTCATGGACAGTGACCCCAGGTATGTGTGTCTCAGCAGGGGGCCTGGGCTTAGGAAGATTAGTGGCCGAGTGCTCACGTAGGACAAAGAGTTGTTCTGGTTTAGCAACGATGTTCTTAACCTGTCTTCCAACAAAGCAGTTCCATCACAATAGCCAAAAGTTTGATGGTAAAAGCTTTTTACCAGCTATGAGTTTGTCGATAGAATCCAAGCAGGATTTATAGCTACTGATGCATGCACAAGAGAAATACTACGTTGTGACACATTAAACACAGAAAGAGTAATACATTCCAGAAAAACATACGCACAATCCAGCAACAATTTTAAGCAGAAAAAACCCACACATAAACCCACACAAGCACAACAGATACACAAGTATGAGAAAAAGGGAGGAGCCACCAGGTGACGGTGAAGGAGAAGGATGTTCATGACTTTCAGGCGGACTGGAGGGAAGCAGTAGCAAATAAGTAAGACCATAAGTAAAGATGGCTCCCCAGCTCTACATCACCATGTACAAAGAGCAGTTTGCCTCTCCCAGCAGAGCGAAACGAGAACAACTTCGACCCACCTCTGCCCACCGCAGGAACAACCCCCAGCCCCGGCCGGTAAGAAGCACAGCTGCATGGACTGCAGAGCTTTAAAAGGACAATGTGATTATTTCTGCCTGTGCAAAGAGGTGTAGAATTAATGAATTCATGAATTCATGTAAGTGGTAGTAAATCATGTTACCAACATAATTTAACCTAACATTACATTTCCAGGTGGTGGATTTAAGATCAAATCAGACTAACTGGGGAACTTCTTATTGGCACTCTCTTCTAGCCAGATTTAAGTGTCTTACACTAATTGATGGCTTGTTGTTTAGATGTCCCTGTCCTTGATGAAAGCTGTATCCCATCTATAATTCAGTGCTTATTCCATGCCTAATTATTTATCCAGATATGGAGTAAGCAGAGCTAAGAGGAGAGTACAGTCACCCTACTTACTATAAAGAAAAAAAAAAATACTTGACTGCATGACTGCACAAGAGAGGTGAAATTGATGTATACAAAATATACAGTTTACACCATACTGTCTCACTTTTTCAGTTTTTTGTGTTTTATAATAATAATAATACAAAGAGAATTTTTTTTATCCAAATGGTATTTTGAAGCCTGAATGCTCTTTGCATTCTGTGTGTACTGAGAGAGAAATGTCAAAGTAATAATTTTGGAAAAAGTTTTTTAAATGAGAATCAATAAATAAAAAGTGTAAATGCCATATTAAAACCATATTAAATGTGAGATACTCTGTACATGCAAAGAGGAATGTTCAATCTAGTGGAGAGATTATTTGTGACTGTGATATCCAGTGTCTTCTTCCCTTTATCTTCTACTTCTTCTTATATTTCTACCTATACGCGCCCATCTTTTCCATGCTTTTCTAGGACTTTCTGTTTCCCCGGAGTCCTCAGTCCAACTACAGGTCACACAGCACACTACTGCACCCCTCGCCACCTGTGGACACGGGCCGTCCTCTCTTCCCCCCTGTCAGACATTTATCATTCCACAGTCCAGTTAAGGCTTGCCATGACAACTATCTATACACTGGGGACACTTGCAAACCAAACCACATGCCCCCGGTCAACCCATCCACAGTGCAAGCTCTGCCACCTGCTGACAGACTGCAGATACTACAGCTGACCGAGCCTCCTGCTGGCACCGTATTTAAGCTCCACACAACTTTGAAGAACCCAGCAAGGTAGCATTTGATGAGTTTAATCTGTGGTCCAAAGATACCTTTAAATACACATTGATTCTAATTGATTTTCTTTGCATCAGAAGGGATTATCAGAGGAACGTTCATCCACTCTCAGCACAGCAACTCAGGTGAGAGAATGACCTCTGACCTCTTTTTGTGGCCTTTAAACCTTGAATACACTGGATAAGTTGATGAACATTACTGAGTGATCAAGTCCTGTTAATGTATAAAAAGAAATGGAAGCTGACATTGTTTTTGACAGGCAACATGCAGGTTCCCAGCTTCGGACAAGACCCCAAACCAGTAACCCTCCAGCAGATCAGCACCACTTCCTGCAGGCACAAAACCGGAGGTTTGGCTCTAATAGCAGCCTGGATAATAGGTGCATACTGAATTTCCTTTTCCTTCCTTCCTAAAGATATTGTCTAGATGAAAAGATGTCTAAGTGTGCCATAAATAATAACCATTTTTGCTCTGATGGTCTCTTAACAGCGGGGGTTACAGCTGCTTCCACGTGGTGAAGCCCTACCAAGCTGGACACTACATCATACACCCAGAGTTTGTGTCTGAATGCCTTCGTTAGGACGATTACAGCACTGGCTTCCCAAAGTGGGGATAGGGGACCAGCAGAGGTCCTTGAGGATGCTCTGTGGGTTCCCCAGCAAAATGAGGGAACATTGTCTAATTCTCTACTAATTAACCCAGTGAGACAAGGCGTAAGAATGAATAATTACTGTTGGCTGCGCTCTCACCGCTATTATCTCCCTACAGAGTGGACACTTTTACAATTTACTACTAAATCCGCAATCAAGAACTTCCCTTTAAGGGGCTTGTGGTGATCAAATTGAATGAGGCGCTCTGGACCTTATGTGTATGTCTATGACATTAAAATTGTATCCTACTATTATAGAGATCATGTTCTACATGTGATGCAGAAATTCCTTATTTTATGTTTTGAGGGTTAAAACAGAAATAGTTGTACAAACAGGGGACTACAGACTAATTATTATGATGATTATTATTGGTACTTTCTAGTGATACCATATAGTAGACAAGATATACCACCAGTGCTAATGAGGTCATCACATTGCAAATCACAGATAGACCTCAAGTCACCATAGAAATATAATTTCTCAACTTTTAATAATGGATTTCACCAGTTCTTTAAAACTTGTTTTTGTTTCATTCGCCTCTCACTATACCAACAGTGTGTTACGTGAAGTTTTTCAACCTGGTGTGATATGGTCAAATCATGTAAAACAGTGTAATCTGTGTAGTATGAGAAAATAAAGAGTTCCCACCTACTGGACTACATTTCCCATGCTGTGGAGGGCGTAGACAAGGCTGACACGCCGCAACATGCCTTGAGATCCTATTCTGAGGACTGTGGAAAACAAGTTGAAGCTACTTGGAGCTGCTAAGGGGGCTGGCAGTGATCGGTAGGCAAAAACAATTAATAATAATAAATTAATAAGCCGCTGATATAAAACAGGAGAAGCATAAACGATATAATTATATGCCACTTTGCTTACACGGATTCCGTGTTATTTTCCCTCACTTAACTTATCTTGCACCGCCTACAGTGGTGCTCTATGCATCGGACTATAGGCTAGGCTACTGTATGTATAAGTGGGTACATTAGCAAATAGGCTAAGACACACTTTTCTGTAAGTTTATTACGTTATAAACGCGTGTTTATATGTAGGCCTGTTGTAGCCTACGTTACGTGTTTTTCTAATGAAAAAAAGCAGAAAGTTAAACTCTTAAACAGTCTCTTTCAAAAACAGACACATGCAAACCGTCACTTTTTATGAATGCGTTCAGTGCTCTGTAAAATTCTGCCGTGTAATTATATATTGTTGTATATAAGTTTATTTGCCAAGAACATATCATAATCAGCATGCTGCCTACTCGCCACATACACACTACGCACGCGCGTGCGTCTTTTAAGCTAGTGAGCTTTCTCAGACTTCTGACTGTATCAGCACTTCTGTGTTTATCTTTCTGTCAGAATAGATAGTGAATTGGCTGAAACGGCAGATATAAAAACCCCTGATCACACTATAAACAAAGAAGTGCCCCAGTCTGAAAATGTTTTGCCTTTTCACACTCTTTGAATGAGAAAAACACGTTTGTGGTAAAGTTGTTTTTGTTCAGAAAAGCTGCTGTATGCCTGAAAAACTATTTAATTTTTTTTATTTGTGTTAAGGAATGTGTATTTGAACTGAAAAGATTAGTAAATTAATAATTTCCTAGTTTGTTAGAAAATGATTAATATGTGCAATAATTTATCAATTAGTCAGTTCACACAAAATAAACTGGCAACTCTTTTGATAATATTCATCATTTCAGTTTTTCTTTCAAACAAAAATGTCAGGATTTTAAGCTTTTCTTTGTGATATATGATAGTAAACTGAATATCTTTGGGTTTTGGTTGTTTGAACAAAATATATGACATTGGCCTGGGGGAAATAGGCATTTTTCACTATTTTGTAATATTTTATAGACAAAAAGATGTTGGTTAATTGAGAAAATACTTGGCAGATTTATAATCTAAAATAATCTTAGTTTCTGCCTGATGAGATAAATGTGTTGGGCTGTGCAATGTGAGGATGTCATCTCGAGCTCCAGGAAACTGTGGTGGATATTTCACACAATTTTCTGACATTTTATTGATTCGGCGAGTAATTGAGTTGCATCCTAATGCAATAAATTAAAAACAAAAAAACCCACACAGTTTTATAGAATAGGCCTTCTATAAAGTAAATCTTCTCCTGACTTTTGGGGTTTCCCAGCAGCCTGAGCGGACCTCCAAGGAGCTAACAGTTAGTTCTCTGTTAATTAATGGTGGGCTTATGTTATCACTTCGGTTGTTGGGGGAAATCTAAACTAAGGGTTGTTGAACACAGAATTAGTCAATTAGATTGCTAATTAATAGCAAGCATTATTTATTATCGACCCTTGCTGCCATGGCAGACCACAAGGGTCAATTGCAGTCATCAAACAGTGAATGTGGGGAGGACTGAAGTCCCCTCGGTCGGCTGTGCACCTTAATCTGTAATCTATTCTGATTAGCTAAAGCCACAATAACTAACATCAACCAGTTAATTACCCTTAGGAGTTTTTGTTGTACCCCAAGTGGGAGGGAAAGTCAGGTCTGAATGCAATAGAATTGAAAGTGTATATTTCTGTTTGTGTTGGATATTTTGCCAAGGTTGTCAGTTTTCACTGTATTGTCAAAATGTCTAGTTTGGGGCCAGAATGAACCAGGTTACTTCCAGTTTTGGTTAGTCTGGCTTGATGGAGCACAAAGTTTAGTATTCTTTCCTCTCCTTCCTGACATTGGCAGTGCTCTAAGGCCAAAATCCCCTTTTCTGCTCCTCCACTTCCCTACATACAAATGAGTCCTCTTTCAATCGAACTCATATGTTAGAATTGCTGCTGGGAACATCCACCTTATCCCCTTATGGGTAATTGGCAGCAGATTTGTTTTTTTAAATCTCAGACACATCTTTAAAGTTTACATCCTGACAGCGTAACACCTCTAAAGTGCTGTGAAATCACTTTGTGTAACAATGCAGATCAGGTAAGACAATGCTAGAAATGTAATAGAGGCTTTGAACTGACAAGAAAACGAGATAAATAAACAGGCTGACATCTCATGTGCTGATCTGGCTGAAACTGTTTTCCTGGAAGACTCCAGACTGCCTTTTGTAGTAAAGATTTTTGCAGCACATATGAAGAGCATATATATATATGTGTGTGTGTGTGTGTGTATATGTATATGTGTGTGTATATATATATATATATATATATATAATGTATATGTGTGTGTGTATATGTATAAGACCTTCACACGGACTTTTCAAAGTCTGTTATCTCTCTCTCACTCTCTCTCTCATGACAGAAAGGCAAACAGACATAACGACGTGACTAGGGTGGAACAAACAAGGCATCCCTGGAAAACATTTCTATGATCTTCATAAAAGCAACTCTCAGATTTGCCCACTGAACAGCACAAGTCATGTACCAAGTTGTACCGGGAGGAGCGGGAGGCACAATTACAGATGTTATCCCCAAGCAGAAACACAGCAAGGACACTCGACCCTTAGTCGGAGCTGGAGTAATCGGCCTTGTGCTGCTGATGGCAGCAGTGACTGCATGGTGCTATTACATAGCCTCTCTACGCAAGGCTGAACTGCTTAAGACTCAGCTGCTGGATCTGAATAAAGATGGCTACATTATCCGCAACCAAGGAGGGTCTATTGTTTTCAGAATGGATTTCAGGTTAGTGTTTTTCAACTGTCTTTGAAATTGGATGTTTGTGTCATCATATGTACTTCAGATACCTCAGAAATTCCATTACTTTTTTTTGTTATTATGTAATAATATTTAAATCTTGGCAGGTCAGGAACGCTGGATTTGGATTCATGCTCAAAAGAAGGGGAGATTCTGAGCTGTGGACGCACCACTGACAGAAAACTAAACTTCTTCATTGAGACAGTGCGACCCAAGGACACAGTACAATGCTACCGTGTGCGCTGGGAGGAACTGGTTCCTGACATTCCTGTTGAGCATGCTATGACATACAAGTTTGCACACTGGTATGGTGGTGCAGTGTCAGCAATTCAGCACTGGCCTATTTCTATTTCTGGCCAACAGGCTCCCAAACCCTTTGTTACTAGTGACATCTATGTAAACCGCCATGAATTTGGTGGTATTTTGGAGAGTTATTGGCTTTCATCCAACGCCACGGCCATCAAGATCAATAATTCTGTGCCCTTCCACCTGGGCTGGAATGATACAGAGAAAACCATGTATTTCCAGGCGCGATACAATGACAGTCCCTTCAAGCCTAACCCAGGAGAGGCACCATGTGCTGAACTCAGCTACAGAGTGTGTGTGGGCTCGGATGTGACATCCATACACAAGTACATGGTCCGCAGATACTTCAATAAACCAAACAAAGTGCCTGCCAAAGTCATGTTTCGCCATCCCATCTGGTCGACTTGGGCGCTACATAAGACTGATATTGACCAAGAAAAACTCTTGACGTATGCTGCCAACATCCGCAAGTATAACTTTAACTGCAGCCAACTGCAACTAGATGACCGCTACACCAGCCATTATGGAGAATTTGAGTTTGATCCAATAAAGTTTCCCAATGCCACGGCAACGTTCCAAAAACTTAAAGCAGATGGATTTCCGATGTCACTTTGGATTCACCCTTTTGTCAACTATAAGTCTGAAAACTTCCATACTTGTGTAGAGAGGGGGCTGTTTGTCCGGGAGCCAACAGGCCGGCTGCCAGCTTTGGTGCGCTGGTGGAATGGCATTGGTGGCATTATTGACTTCACAAATCCAGAAGCCCGTGATTGGTTTTCTTCCCAGCTACGGTCACTGCGCTCCAGGTATGGGGTGACATCTTTTAAATTTGATGCAGGGGAGACCAGCTACTTACCATGGAAATTTAGTACCAGGACTCCCATTCGGGACCCAAGTTTTTTCACAAGACGTTACACGGAAATGGCTATTCCCTACAATGATAGAGCTGAGCTGGTCAGTGGCTACCAGTCCCAGAACATATCTTGCTTCTTCAGACCAATTGACAGAGACTCTGTGTGGGGCTATGAGTTGGGTCTCAAATCTCTTATCCCCACAGTGCTCACCATCAGCATTCTCGGCTATCAGTTTATTCTACCTGACATGATTGGAGGGAATGCCTATCTCAACCGTACAGATGGAAATCGTGCATTACCTGATCGAGAACTCTATATCCGCTGGCTGGAGCTGTCAGCCTTCATGCCCTCCATGCAGTTTTCTGTTCCGCCATGGGAATATGACAACGAGGTGGTTGAAATTGCTCGGAAATACACAGCCCTCCATGAGAGTATTGTGGCACCTCGGGTCCTAGAGCTGGCTGGTGAGGTGCTGGACACTGGGGACCCAATCATACGGCCCCTGTGGTGGATTGCCACAGGTGATGAGACAGCCTATAAAATCGACTCCCAGTTCCTGATTGGGGATGACCTCATGGTAGCCCCAGTTTTAGAGCCTGGAAAGCAAGAGCGTGACATCTACCTCCCTGCCGGCCGTTGGAGAAGCTACAAGGGGGAGGGATATGATATCAAGGAGCCACTGCACCTCACAGACTATCCTGTAGATCTGGATGAAATTGCTTACTTTGTTTGGGTTTAGCAAGAAGGGAATGTAAAGCTGAACAGATCTGAATTAGCCTATGCTCCGATTTGCTTGCAAGACAAGCCTCACAAGTGTAGCTTTTATTTTGACAGGAGAGACATTGTATGAATGGTAATTTGTTAGGGAAAAGTTTTTCTGCAACAAAATATCAAGCATTTAAAATAGTTTGAAATTTTAACACCACGTTTTATCACAAATTTGAAACCGCTTCACTCAAAAATGCTCGAAACCTCATGTTAGTCTTACATTTTTTTTATTTAAACTAATGTACGAAAATGAGCAAAATAGTGTCCTTTAAAGAGAGAACATTTGTTGACTGTCAGTCACTGTAGCCATTAAGTGACAATTATACATTAGTGATAAATGGTAAAACATAATATAACTGTAGCACAAGTAGAAAAGAGTCATAAAGTTACTAAACTCAATGATGTCAGCTATACAGCAATATCTGTTTAAAGTTTGCTAACTTTAACCACCATGGGTTACTGGTCATACCAGAGCAAATGAGGCTGTAGCAGCTGTAACCACAGCATGTATTAAAGTGAGTGAGGGTGTGTTTTAATGATTATGAAAGACATTTGTTATTTTCATCTTTTAAAAGTTACATATTGTTGCTTTAATTAAAGGCCATTGTATTCAAGCAGCCTATATGAAACATTTGTCAAAAAGGGAATATGCAAACTGTGACTTGAGTAGGGCATGATTGCCATTGCATGCCATAAAGTTTTTATATTTTTGTGTGTCACTTTGAACTTAAACCAAACAGATTGTATCATGTGAGGATAACTGAAAGGGTGTCATTAAGCAGATTGTATGCTTGAAGTTTAATCATTACAAATGGCATGTGCTTTCATTTGTGTATCACAGTCTCACGTAACTACTCTTAGCCCAGAAGAAAGATGTCTTTTGTTAGGAACTAAATATTTTATGCTCTTCCTCAGGTAACAGCCTCTTCTGGCTGTAGTGTCTTTTGAAGTGTCTGGTAATTGACTTTATTGTTCTTGCTGACTCAGAATGCAGCTAGCAATACTATAATGTATAATACATTGACTTCCACGTCCAAAGTAATGAGCATCTCTTCTGGACGATTTTTTGAGGTTTGTAAACACAATAACCTGAATATTAATGGTCTGGTTACTTTATACCTACTTGGAATGCAGTGTGAAAGACTATAAAATTCACAGCATTTAACTATGAAATTGGTACATTGTATTATGTCATTTTGTGTTTTTTGACATGAATATTTTCTAACTGCAGAGATATGAGTGCCATGTATTAATAATTACTGCCTCGTACTGTATGTGGTTTGTAGTTATGCTACACATTTAATATTGTTACATTTTTACAATTTGCACATTTATTATGTAATATTATTGTTAATTTAACCCTTTATGGGCACTCACGTGGTCAACAGAACTTACTACAAATGCCACAAAACTAAATTTTCCGTTATGTAGCTGCAAACGTTCTAGATGAAATTACATCATGCCAAATCATGCATCTTGTTATCCAGAGATGAAACTAATAGATTGTCTCAACCCATTCGGGGTAAGGCAGCACACATTTTCCTTCAGGTGCCTTCTCCGAACGTAAAACCAATAAGTAACCAGTAATATTGGTGACAGCTGTGTAAATAAAGGCTTCTGAATCACTGACCCTTTAGTTTTAACATAAGAAAGATGACTTCATTTGGTTCTTGTGCGTGGAGCTTTTTTTAAACATTTGTTGAGGTGGATTCTGATGGGCAGCTGCGGTAAAGAAAAATATTGTGTTACTGTGAAGTAACAATAAACCTCCACATTGTTAAGGTGCAATTTTCTCATGTGGCAGTAGTTCTTTTTTATGCTGTCTACCTTTCACCCATTATGCAGCCTCATTCTGACTCTGTATGTGCCTTGACATATAGCTTCCACATTGACCTAGGCTTTTGACCTATTTTCATCATAATAATAACTACTTTTTTATAGCAGATCTCACTCAGCATCTGGGCCAGACCAGCCTCTGAGGCTATTTCTGTTTCAGACTGTCTTGATTTATGACAAGACTGAGCGGCTGGATCTCAGACTGAATGATTCTTTGCACTTTTCACATGATTCGAGGCTCTTTGCCTCGAGTTATTGTGATCTGAACATTGGCAACATTTGCATGTGTCTGAGGGGCAGCAGTAATTTCAAGCAAGAGTGCATATTTGATGTCATATTGGATGAAAGAATTAAATAAATCTGACTTTTGTTTTTGAGCATTTCTGATGTGCTTAATTTGCATGGAACACACAGAGTAGTGTACATAGCTGCCACTAGCACATGACTGATTCCAATGCTGTATGAATGAATGCTACACACACACACACACACACACACACACACACACACACACACACACACACGCCCGCCCAACTTTAACTTTTTACACACACACATAATTCAGGTCAGTAAGCTGACCGTGCAACCAGTGAGCAAATAACAACCTGTAACTTCTTTTGAGAATGCAATACATGAAAACTAATGTGCCTATCAATTCAATATTGAAAGAGACACCCTTGAAGGACTTTTCCAACTTTTTGCACCCGCCTCATCATGGAGCAATAATGACAAGGTGATGAAACAATTGTGCAGGTTATCTGGAGGCTGTGTTCAAATCAATAAATCATCTGGTGGTTCATGATGCGGGGCCAAAGAGCAGGTGATATAAAAGTGTACGACCAGACACCAAGAATACAAAGTACAACAGTAGGAGATAATGGCGACAATATTTATTTAGAATTACAGCATGATTGTTCTTTTTTCAGTTCAAACAGCCCGACTGGACCGCTTCTCACAGCTGTAGTCGATTTTTCATATGTTTGGAGAATTTATTCCATTTCACAACAGCGGGATATGCTTCAGAACTACTTCACTTTATTTGCCAATGCCTCATCTTTCTTCAGAATTGATCTTGACTTGCAGCCTGTGAGGGTAGGACATACATTCATTGATTAGCTGTCTGTGTGTTGCAGGGATCAATAGTATTTGTCAGTTTGCTTTCTGCAATCATATTGTTTGGTTCTGCCAATCTTTCCATAGACTGGACAGATTATTTATAGGAGCTGCAGGGGGAACTTTGAGGTTCCTAGGAGGGGAGTCAAAAAAGAGAAGATTAGATTAAAAAAGGACCATTTTATTCCAAAATAATAGAAGTCTAATTTAATATATTTGGAAATGGTTCAGTGTGTGGAGGCACATCTCTTACTTTTTTCACTATTTTATGAATTTGTTTTAAATGAAGGGAAGCATGCATGTTTACCTGTTGATAGCAATATAAGTGGCGATAACAGATGGAACTGTAATACAATGTTTAAAATAAAGGTATTTTTAAAATATCCACAGGTTGTTTGTGGAAGAGCTTGAAAACTAAACAATGACATGAAATCTGTTTGTTTTGGCCATGTGGTGCTGCAGATGTCCAGAAGGGTGCAGTGTAGCTTCATTGATAAATTCTTTCTCTGACATGTTAGTGGACCATGGTCCAGATGTTCTGCGCACACACACGCACACACCAAGCAGGACACAAAACTGGCAGAGCACTCCCCTCCCCCTCCTTCCCCACCTGTGAGCCCACCTGTGTGTCCATCTGCAGAGAAGAGCCGCCAGTTGTTCTGGTTAGGAGCCAGTATGTCTCAAGTACCTTCTCATATCCTCCTTGCATGAGCCTGTCTGCTGTCCATCCTCCCAGTAAGGCATATATATTATACAGAAAGTGAAGTGATGCATGGCACAATTGCCATAAAAACACTGCTGACTTATAACAAATGTTAAAAATAGCGGCATCTTTTGCAATTTCCCACAGAATTATGGTTAATGTCCTCAGTATTTAGGAATATCTGACAATACTCATCATCATTAATTAGTGTAAAAATTATTCAAGCACAGTATTGTAGTGTATTGATGGCCAAACATATGACTTTACATTATGTTGCAATTTATGTTGTCATTTGTACAGCTGAATTCAGCAAGACTTGAATTAACAACTGCCACTAAAATAATTGTAGATGAACATTAAAATTCCTGAATCATCATCACAATTGCTGTTAGGTCACAATTATGAACCAAAATGAACAAGAGACAAATCATGATGAATCAGTTCAGTTTTATTTAAAAACTTTCCACCTTCTTGGAGTTAAGTGTGGAACAGGCATTTATTGTAGAAGACCACAGGGGAAATAAAACCCCATGGCCGTCTCTTGTGTGAAGTGAGAATCTTTGTCCTTAACCCAAGATTTTCACTCCGTAACTAGAATGACCTCGCATCTGCTGCTGCCATGGCTTGTCTGACAGGAATATGTCTGTCCTCGCTAGGTAACAAATGAACCCAACACCCCAGAGACTGGTCTCGCATCTGTTTATCTTTTTGACCTGTCGGTTCGCTGCACTGCATCAGGCTTACACTCCTCTGCAGCCCTGTGTGAATTTCAGAGCATGCATCTGCCATTACAGGGACAGAGTTAGTCAGTGTTGGCTGGTGGCAACATTAGTTAAGTTTATGACTGGGCATTAAAGTATAGTATAGTGTGTAGTCCACTTACAACATTTGTTTTTATAACTTACTATTATATTTTTGTACAACAATTTAAAAATGTATTTTTTATTATTGCCTCTTGATGTTCTTATCTTTATTGTGAAACTGTTCTTACTTTTTTATTGGCTAGCAATAGTGCTAAAGATTGTCATGTTCCAGCGACTAAATGTGAGGATTTTCTCTCTATTTTTCTTTTCTAAACTGAACAACTTTAGGTTTTAGACAAGCAATTTGATGACCATCACCTTGAGTTTTAGGAAATTGTTATGGGGATGTTTCACTGTGTCATGACATTTTCTAGACCAAATGAATAATCAATTAATCTAGACAATTATTGGCAAATGAAATTGTTAGTTTTAGCCCTGAACTTTGCATCAGACTGCAACTTTAGTTTTGTTGTTGCAGACATTGACAATAAAGCTCTCTTGAATCTTTAGCCTATGCAGATAGTGTAGTATAGAGTTAAGGAAAATGACTACAGATTTGCAGACACACTTAAATAGTAAAATTGAGGACTTGGGTGAGGACAACAGGCAGGGTACATCCTTGGTGCCTTGATGTGGGTAAGAGGTTCAACGAAATGTCTGGCACTGAGGAGCAGATGCATAATTGAAACATTGCGTTGCTGCTGCAGCCGCGCACAAGGTTGTTTGATTGATACCGTTTTAGAACACTCCTGTCCCCTCATGCTCATGGGGTTTACCTGGGGAGAAACCAGGGGAGGGGGAAAGGTGCTTAGGTGGCTCATCTGGGTTTTGGAGGAAAATTGGTGCCATCCATCAAACACCGCATTTAACAAACGCTAACGCAGGCCTGGCCAACAAAGGATTCGTATATAAGGCAGCGAACCTGGAAACATGTGAGGTGCAGGGACTGCTGAGGGTCTATCAATCAACCAGTCAGCTCCTTTATTTAACAAGCGAGGGCCACAGACCCCGAGGGCCACACTCCATATTCTGGCTGGTTGGGCTTGAAGTCTTCTCCTGTAAAATGAAGAAAAAGTGGAAGAGAGGGATGAAGGGAGGAAGGAAAGAGGAGCATGAAGGGATTGGGGTTGGGGGGTGATGGAGGTGCAGAAGGGGTTGGCCCATGTCCCCTGGCGTGCCGGTGCGCTTCATCTTCTCAGTGCAAGGGCCTGGAACTGCTGCTTGATGGGATTTTCAGCCCTGTGGCCTCCGCTGTCCCAGCATCCATCTGGAGGGCTGCCGTGTGCACAGCGGAGAGCCAGCCACTCAGCGACACAGCCATAAAGAACAACCCGTAGGCCAGCCAATGCCACTGATCTGAGGCTCGCAGCTCTGTTCAGTGGACAGGCCAACACTCAGTGGCACACATTCCTGTCAGGGAAACAGGCTGATCCCTAAGCTACTGTGTGCTCAGTCGAACAGAAGACACGCTCTGTGAGGCAGCCCACATCCAACCACTGACTCCTTCAAAGCTTAGAAAATTGGAATGGAACAGGGACTTCACTATTCAGCAGCCTTAATGGTGTGGAGAGGACTATCTCCCCTCTCTCATTTGTTCTGTCTCTGTGTGTGTCACAGCAATGGAATATACACTTATCCTTATTTCTGCATTGGGTGACTTTTGATTTTTTTTTTATCATGATTGCATTCAGCATCTGATCAAGGTAAGATGCAGATGTTATAGTAGCACCTTATAGACGATGCAAATGTATCCGCAGTGGTCACAGAGATTCCTGATTTGAATAAGCCTGTTGCAAGCTTGGCCATAATAAAACCTTGCCTGAAAACAATGCCTCCTTTGCATGTTCAATAAGACACTGAGTCCATTTTTTACGGAGAAGTTCAATTTAATACCACAACGCCCAGCATCCAATAATATCAGCGATATATTATTGAAAATCAAGACCAAATATGCAAAGACAATCATTACTGCCTCTCATTATTGGATCCAATTTGTGTATACCCCAGGGAACAGAGTGGCAAATAATGGATTGGTACTGTGGAGAGCCGAGATACTGTACGTGCCGTATTGGTGGTGAATGTGCACGAGATCCAGGCTGGTATAACTGATACAAGTGTGGAAAGTTTGGATTGGAAATTTTTTTGTTTCTCTTCAGGGCAACGCTGCTTCATTAGCATATTTTTTTTCTCTCCTGACGACTGTAAATTCAGTAAATGTAGCCCTGCGGTGGGTAAGGTGGGCAGACGGCAGACTGTATAAATAAACAGAGTCTGTCTGAGGGCAGCACCGTGGCCCCCACCTGCCCACCATCAATCAATATTACAGCGGCCACTGGCAGCCCAATCGCCCTTTTATTGGTCTGTGAAATGATCAAACATCTGCTCATACCCATGCTTCATATATAGATGGATCAAACATACGATATCAAATTCTGCATGATATCATGCTGCACAACAGGATGTAACAATGACAATACAGTGCATTTATACAAATGTGTGTAAAGTAGCAGATTGGGGGGTATAAGTAGCCTTGGGGAAGAATTGTTCAATAACAGAATCAGTGGGCTTTTTAAGGCTCACCAAACACTTTGGATCCATAAAGCCAAAATGGAGGACACAAAAGTGGTTTGTCATCTTATTGTTTTCCAAATATCACATTTTGTGTGCCCAAAAAACTTGGATGAGAAAAGCACAACTCCATGTCAACTATTTCCTTGTTTACTATTTAAAAGTCGGCCATGTTGATGGAAACTCAGTAAACATGATAAAAGTTGAGCCCAGTAACTAGTTTGGCAGCTGTAGTAGACAAAGGTTGTGGGGGCCTGGTCCATGGAGAGGGGGAATGAATCCAACTGGTCCAAGGTTAATGGTGGCTTGGAACAAAATGGATTCAGTGCCAGGGGCGTGCTGACAGGTGATTTGACATGAGTGAAGGTGGGCCATCAATCTCCCGTTGGCCCCTCTGACCCTCCCCTGCACAGTCATAGCAGCTAGGAGGCGCCAGGTGTCATGGTGCCCTGACCTGTACAGGTCTCCAGATAGCCCACCTGCTGTCTGCCTAAAGCTCCCCCTACGGCTAGAAGAGACTCCCATCACTTCACGCTTGGCTGGAATAATGAAACTGTGATTGGAAGATAGTGAACTGTGACAGGCAGTAGTAGACTCAAAGTCTTCTAGCCAAATTCAAACCACTCGCTCCAGGTTTACTTTTACAGCCCGCTCTTCTCTTGAATCGGTCTGACAATTTTATGGTGCAAAAATGATAATCTGCCTGCCTTTCTTTTATAGGTGTTCATACTCTGTGTGGCCATTGTCTCATGTACTTCAGAATAAAGGGATTTTGTTACTCATTCATCCTGAGGAGAAATATCGAGAAAAGTATCCTGAGGCAAAAACTACTTGTGTAGTGTGGATGTCATTCTGCTCATGTGTGTCCACGCTCTCCAACCCCTGCAACACTCCCACCCCTTCACCCCCACTTCGGAGAGGCTGGGCTTCACGTTTAAACCTGACATAAATTCCCTGTCACAAATCCCTGGGGCAGCCAGGCTTGTAGGCACAAAAGCAAATATTTCCGTTCCTGATCATGGCCAATCCCTTTTAACATCCCCGACCACTGACCACCCTCCTCCCCACCCTCCTGTGAACCTACCCTAGCACTGCAAGCCAGCCATTTGTCACAAAGTAATTATAGAATTATCGATTGGCAAGCAATTAACACCTTTCTTTTCTTTTTCCACCCTCCTCCTTGCCCCACCCAACACTTCACGCCCCTCCACCCCATCCTTTAATTTGAACTCGGAGAGAGAAAGAATAAGGGGGGGGGGGCTTCGGAGTAACATTTAATCCTGCTGGCATTTCCTAGTTCTCCTCAAATTAATAGGGCGACAGGGACAAAACGGCTTTTCTCTTTCTTCCTCTGCTGTTTCTCTCCTTGTCTTGCCTGCTGATCTATCTTTAACAGACAGGGAGCTTCTTAGAATACAGCCAAACACTCTATTCCAGCTGGGGTGAATGAGTAGACCATTAAACCTTATTTCAAAAAGAACACCTCGCATGCTTCATAATAACCACATAGCTTCCCGATATGATAGCTGTAACGATGTTGTTGAACTCTCATAGGGAATGAGCGCTAACCAGTACAGACTATTCTTTATTTTCTTTTCATATTTGGCAGCCTTTACTTTTACCTCTTCTTCCTGTCCTGTTTTCCAGCTGCCACTGGTAGTAGTGGTCCAGATGGACGTGCAGGGGAACAGTGCTAGAACTGCCGGCTGGCAGGTGTCTGTGTCGGGATGAATGTCATGGAACATCACCTTAGTAACATATGGATATGGACAGGGGAGTTGATTCCCCTTCTGGCAAGTTTGATAACACATCTTCTCTTTCTGTTTATTTGTCTCTGCCTCCCTGCCCCTCTCACTCTCCTGACTTACATATTCTGCTTGTCGTGTCCACTAAAAGGGATTTAATGTCATTGAGATTTTTTTCTTTTACAGTTTGTTTCCTTTTTTCACTGCTATGACATTTTGTCGCATCTGAAATGGAGCATAATATGTATTCTTGAACTATGGATCAGACCCAAAGTGGGTCACAGCTCTACTTTTAGTGTTGTCCCACAAAGTAAAAGTACCAATAAATATTAATGAGTCTGTATCCTAGGATGAGAGACTAAATTTCTAATTTGGGTTCTGCACTGCAAAAAAAAAACAGAGTTACAGGATTTCATTTTCCTCTGCTTTCTCGAGTCAGGGGCAAAGCTACTTCTAAATTGCAATTCATGTCATCACGCCAGCGTTGTATTGTGTCACAACCTGGCTCAACAGTAGGTGACAAAAGCGGGAAACCACAAAGTCTGAAAATAAGAGATTTTAATAAGTAAATTAAGCAAAATATACATTTGTAGGTGTCAGTATGTGTGAGTGGATGTAGAACACAAAGAACCAAACAAAACAGAATCAGTCGGCAGGCCAGGAGAAGAGGGAGTCAAATCATCAAGCAGGCTCCTTTATAGCCACCTGAGCCCTGCCTGCTCAGGTGTGTTGCATCTCACAGCAGGTATCAACTCCACCCACCAATTACCTGGATTAAAGGGACAAAACACAGCAAGATACAAACAACAAGAGAGGGCCCAAACCTCGGGAAGTCACAATTGTCATCTTGTTTCCTGTGGGGAGCAGATGAGATAGAGTAAGTATGTAATGAAGCTAATTTTCTGACTAACATGACAATAACATGAACAGGTTAATGAATAAGGACTACAGTATATTTTATTTTGGTAAGGAGCTTAATTATGATCAATATTGAGTTTTTCTCAGTTTAGATTCAAAAGGGACTATATAATGAATGCCAGAAGGTTTACACAGTAACACAAAAACACTTGATGTAATTGTCTGAATATTGGTACTCCTATGCACATTAACACAACTACCAAAAATTTGTTGCAAATTCACCCAAGCACCCCCACCCCCACCCCCCCACCTCCAAATGACGTTAACCTAATGTGAGTGGCATTCATTTGACAGCAATTTAGGAATCATTTGAAGTCATTCAGGGACCTTTCTCTTTCATGCTGTAGTGTTGATCAATAATTCCCCTCAGGATGTTATTCAAACACACAAACGGCAATATTCCTTCCTGAAAAACACAGTGATATTGACCCATTTTTTCTGCCCTGCAGCCCTTCCTATTTTCTCAAAGAAGGGGTAACCCAGGAGACAGACATTGCTGTGGCCCTCTGCTCTATGCAGGTTTTCTGGCTTTTCTGGCTCAAACACCGTGGTTCGCTGTCACAGTTTCTTCAAAGCCTTCTCACACTTTGGCAATACATTCTGTATTCGCAAGAAACATGGGACAATCTACTTATTTGTATGTGTTTTGTTAGTCCACCAACATTTGTTTTTAAATGAAATGCATTAAAGACTTATGGAATTTTTTGGAATAATCAGTAAATTCACCATCATCAGAACATGCATCAGAGGTATTTAAAAGAAAACCAATACATTCACTCACAATTTCTCTCCTTTCAGTGACTTATCAGTGTTGCTGCACCCAAAGGCTCCCTGCTGAAAGTAACAACCTTGTTTGGCTAATCCAAAATCTCATTCATAGTGATGCATGGTATTCTCTGTTCAGGTGTAAATGGTGTGACGATGCTGCACTAATCAATATGTTTATGGAAATGGAAAAAATGACTACACAGAATGTGAAAGCTCTCAGTGACAAACCCGCAGATAATTATCAACCAACTCTGCAGCTCCCCTCAGCTCAATGGAGCTTTTTTGTGTTTTAGTTAGCTGATTTTTTTGATTTTATGGCCCTCAACCTTACTTTTTGATTCACTCTCAACGCTCTCATCAACCTCAATTCCAGCAGCAGCAGGCAGATGATTTCAACAACAACCCCCCCCCCCAACTCCTTATCTACCCAGCATCAAATATCAAACAGACACAGTTAGATACTAGCTGGTGAATGTAGTCTAGCATTTAATAGCTAATTTGTATTTCCCTCAGGAGTTGGTGGAGACCAAAACCGAGCTAAAAGGGGAGTAACTATTGGACTTCCATTCATCAGGTCTCCTGAAACATAACTCCAAATAAATGCTGATGTTGCTGGATTTGTATATAGAAATAACACCTTTGTCAAATATATTTTGTAAGGTGATAACATGTCAGAGCTTGTTGCGCTGCCCCAGAGGGTGGAAAAATTATATTATTGCAGGTATAAAGCTACATTAAGCAATTTTGGCCATTATAAAGACACTATACACATCCAGCATGAAGGTGGTAAAAAGGCGCTTTTCACAGTAGACACATTGACTTAGGAGCAGGAAAAGCACAGGTGAAACAAATAACATTACTGATGGCCCTGTTCCATTTAAGTGTCCCAGTAAGTCATGAAAATGCCCTGAACTGGTACACCCTCACTGAATCATTAATTCTTTTCTCATTAATTTTATTAATTACACCTATGCTTAGGCTCATGTCATTTGTCACCACCTATTGAATGTACAGTATGTGTAATATTCACTCGCCCTTTAGCTCCAATCTGGTCCACCAACTCCGGGAAAAATTTTTGTTACAAACATTTTATACAAGACAAAAATACAAGAAGAGCTCATTCTATGTGTAAATGTTCTACTTTCTTCAGTCATTTCTTTACTTTGGCTCCTGCTCTTTTGAGATGGGCAGGAAATGTACAAATGGCTTGTGTGAGTTTGCAGGTAGTGATGAACAGATTAATACCAAAAGTATTGATGTAATACCATTTAGAAAACTACTGAAAGAGTGGGATCAATATGATAAATATTAAAAAAATGCCGTCTCCCTTCTCTGTTTTGCACAGAAATACTGATCCTGTTTTTTTCCCACTCACTGCTAAATTGTTACAACATCACATCATTACAACCACCTATGGTCAAAGAAGAGATTAGCTGTTGTAGTGCATTTTATACCCACCCATGATGCCCTATTTTACCAAATTGCATCGACTCACTGAATCAACACCGTCCCCTCTTCCTTCGAATTAGTCTGGAGATTGAGCATACAGACTACTTGCCTGCAACAAAAGGAAAAACAAGAAAGAAGAAGCCTCAGTGATCTAAGCACATTTCACCAATGGATGCCTCATCCAAGAGCGTCCCAGGCAATTAAAACCTCTGTGCTTCATTCACACCATGGTGTCACAAAGTTGTTGAGTTAACATGATAATTGTCAGCTCACATGGTAGTCATGTGAGATCCGTTAAAGTGAGTGTTTGATTCTGCTTGGTGTTGCAAGGCTTGAGATAAACCTAATTTATCAAGTGGAAGGTGGAAATCAAACAGAAGGTACTGGTACAGGTTCTCAATTTCAAGACCACCCCCCTTTTAAGGGAAACAACACAGTCTAGGAATGCCTGTTTGTTGCTTGACATGTCCTCCGCTGTAAGATTGATGTTTGATCATTCACTGAGTTGATATGTTTTACGAAAGCCACTACCTTGCACATTTTTTACGCCATGTGTTATCCACATATCTGAACCGGTGGCTTAAACCTCTTCTCATGTATCCGTACTGATGGAAAGTATTGACATCAGTATTGGTCACGTCTACACTGGTGGTTTGGATTTATTCCAATATTTGTGGTATTCATCAGTACTTGTAGGCTGCAAGTGACTACTCACATATTTGTACAAACTGACACTAGTTTGAGCTTTGTTGTTTCAGTGCACCAACCCACACTACTCATAGTGTGGTGTTGACTATCTGTGGTAACAGCAGTACCAGCAGCTCTTTCACATTACAGGGAGTCATTTGAGTCCACATAAATATTGAAAAATATTTCAAACATTTCAGTAAACCACACTGACAAGTTCAATCACTATATGTCTTGAAAAGTTTTATTCAAAAGCAATAAAACCAACACGTTCTCATCTCAGTCAAATACCGACACTTTGAGAATTTGAGATACCCTTCAGTGTCTGTAAGAAACACCTTTTTAATAGGTTTTCAGTGTGAAACGCCTTTAGGTTTAGGAAAAGTTGATGGTTTGGGTTAAGTTTAGGCACCAAAACTACTTGGTTAAGTTTAGGAAAAGATTGTGTTTAGGGTTTAAATTAGTACTTTACGTGATAGTGGATGGGTTACATTGCAGTTACTTAAAAGCCCAGGGTGTCTCATATAGACGCTGAAGGGTACCTTGTGCGTCAAATACCGGTGCTTTGTCAAGCTTCCTCATAGTGTTGGTATTTGATGGCCTGATGACAAAAGCACAATAATTCAATACATGCTACAGACTTACTTGGTCTGGTATAACCAGTAGCTTATGGTGGCTAATGTTAACTAATGTTAGCAACCTTTAGATAAATATTGCTCATTTTTAATTGTGGCTTTGACAGTGGCTGTTGTTCAGCAAAGGTTACAAAATCTTGCTTTAACAGCAGTGCAAGCACAAGACCTCTCTATTAGACAGTGACAAAGCTCTAAACGAAAACATATCAGCAGCAATTAGCTGCACTGTGAAGGTTAAGCATCAAAGCTGATCCGTCTGTCATTGTACCGTGTGGGCTTTGTATAATGAGTTGTTGATTTGTTTTACATAATGAACAAAGGGAGGATACTGTTTAGTACAATGACCAGACAGATTGGTTAAAATATCATGCGTCCTCTTTATTTCAGTATAATTACTTAATGAGCGAGTGTCTTCTGAATTTGTTTAATGAGGATAAGAAAAGGCTGGTGGAGCAACAGGTTGGCCTTTAGGAGGTGGAGTGAGAGACACCGGATAGAAAATAGAGATGTTGGAATGTCGGGTGGAAAGGGGGCTAGCTGGCAGACAGAATGGAGGACCAAAGCGTTGGTCTTGTTCCCAGTCAGGCCAGGACCTGTGTGCACAAGGTGGACACCGCTCATCAGCCCCCATCCCCACCCCTACACTTTCCTTCCAGGCTCTCATTTTCCACATGATTAGCTTGCCACCTGTCCTCCGGCTGGCCCTTGCCCTCCGGGCCATCCGCGTCACGGCACCATTTAGCACTGGCAAGATTTTCACTGAGACATGCTTCTTCACTGTGGACCTGATGGAAATAAGATCATGCATAAATTTATGTTTTGATACCTCCCCTTCGTAAAAAGGTAAGTAATTAAAGGTTATGTTAAAAAAGTTTAAACTTTTAAATGAATTAAGCGATCAGCTTCTGCCCTATGTTTTACATATTCACATACTATCTCTCAAAAAAAATAGAATGTCAGAGTCATGGTTTATAGACAAACAGAAGTAAAGTTGAAGCCCCCCCCCCAAACAAACAAACAAAACATAAAACAAAAACAAATAACCAAACAAAAAAACAGACTTGAGTACCTTCCTGGAGTTACTTCTAGTTTCCATTAGTTTTAGATGATAGTCATGTCAGTGTAGTTCTTTTATGAATCAGCGGAAGGCACTGTTTACTACAGAATACCTGCTCTACAGCTCTATAGCTGGGCTGACTGCTGAACAGTCATAGCTCTTAATGCTTTTGCTCAGGTGACCAATATGAATGGATTCACTGGCTTTTGGTAAGTCACACAATCACCATAGTATTATTGAATATAGATACTGACATTGGAACATTTTAAGTATATGTCCTTTTTCTATAACTATAACCAAGTAACACATTTCAAAATTGTTTAGACCTCATTGTATCATGAATTATCTTTCATCAAATCAGCATTTCTTATTATTTGAGATGTAAAATTAATCTTAGACATGGTCTTGAAACCACTGTTTGTATGACATACAGTTAAATTCAGATTAGATTACGTTAAAGGTGTGTTTCTTGTGCAAACTGACAGAGGCTGATTTTATTCCTCTGAATATATTTTCCACCTGTTTGAACCTGTTGTGTGATGCACAGTGGCATGGTGCGACACATCGTGTTATCCCTTGGTAATTCAGCCCGCTGGTAATACATTTATGCTCCGTCAGAGCAAAGGATTGGCCCTGACCCATGTTGGCTTTGCCTCTGATGTTGGTGGCTTTAGACAGCGGGGACGAACAGAGGGTTACTAAAGAGGGATGGAGGTCATGTTTAGAAAAGAGAAACCTCCTCCACTTAAAATTATGACAAGCCAGTCCATTAATAAATCGTAGATGTCCATGTTCGTTTTCAGGCCTGTATGATCACATTAATAAGCCACTGAAATTTCATTACCACAGTTTGGGTTAACACTGATGTTCATGAATATTTGCAGAGGTTTTTTGTGGTATCTGCCTTCTGAAAAAAGGTAGCACCTATGATTTCAAATGATTCATGTTCAGAATGTAAAATTAAATAAAAAACTAACAAATTGAGGACTCCTTCAAAGGATCGTGACATCAACACAGTAAAACTGTGTAACGTGAGAAGCATTAAAGAGGTGGTATAATGCTTTTTGGCTTTTCCCCTCTCCTTTATTGAGTTATATACCTTTTTTGTGCATGTAATAGGTTTGCAAAGTGAAAAAGCCCAAAGTCCAGCCCAAAGGGAGTTTCCATCTTCCACAGAAAACTCTGCTCTGAACTGCCTGAAAACAGCTTGTTTGTATTCCAGCCGTTTCCCTTAAATCCCTGTGACGTTACAGGGATGAAAGCAAAATGCGCGTCATATAACACTCGCCAAGCGGCTACTCCTACACGTCCTCAAAAACACCAGTGGAAAAACACTAAGCTGCAGCACACATCTCTCCTCTCCCTTCCAAACACTACTTACCCTCCATGCAGTCAATGGAAATAAAGTTGTTACTGTGATGTAGAGACAGAGCTCAGTTATAACCTTATGTGAAAGATACTTTTGTTACAGATTAATAACTCACCACTCTGAAACTCTTACTCCAGTCTATGTTGCCAAGCTGGTCGGCAACATGGACAGCTGAAACAAAGCCGTGTTCACCGGCTTCTCATTGGTCCGCCCTTCTCTGCTTTTGTTTGGCTAGTAGTCCTTAACTAGGAACTGCACATGTGCAACTCCCAACAAAGATCCTTTAGAGACAAGATGTATCACTCCATAGCTAAAATGAAGCATTCAACACACAGGGTGAAAAGAGGAGCTGCAGAAATGTGCAGTATGACAAAAAATATGGTGTTTTTTGAAAATTAAACCACATAAACCTGTTCTGGTACAACCCCTTAATAAGATTATGAACCTGAAAATGAGCATAATACCACCTCTTTAAGTAAAAGTAAACGCTTTCAACTGATCATACAGCTGGTTGTGACGGCAACAGATTGACAGAAAGTTTTTGTTTTTAAGACTTTAAGGTCATGCTATTCAGCTTTGATGTATTTTGCCAATAAGACTCTCCTGCAGATCCCCACTTAATTGAACACAGGTGAGAGTTTAGCACCAGGAAAAAAGAGAAAGAAAGAGAGGAAGAAGGAGGGCGTCAAACAGAGTAAAGTTTTTCAAGTCTTTGTCCCTCCTCAATTTGCATGCCTAATGAAGCTGAGCAGGAGTTAATAGCGGGTGTAATGACTTCTGACTGGCTGGACTGTGGGCTGCTGGGACAGGAAAAGCTCTGAATGGCTAACTGTGGAGAAAGGTGGGCAGAGGCAGGTAGGGAACACTGTGGTTGACAAAGCAGAGGAAGCTGAACTTCTTGATAAAACTGAGGAATTTCACTCATCAATCATATGTGTTGATGCCCATATGCTTTTGTCAAAGACTATAAGACTATCGTCCAAAAATCACCATGCTATGAGAGTATATGAGGTGAGGTGAGGTAGGGGTTGTGAAACTTTTTTGACAAACTCACGGGCCAAATTCTGAAATTTTCTCCATTCACTTACTATGTTCTGTCTTTTTAGTTCTGCCATGTTTAATCAACTTAGGTAAATGTTTTCATCGAGTAGTGATCCATCCTTGTAGCCCAAGAAGTCGTTCAAAAATGACAGCAACATCTAGTGTTTGAACTAGGATGTGCAGTGTGCATACAGTTCAATTTATTAGAAATAAGCTCAAACCATATTCTAGATTATTTAAAAAAAAATCCACCACTGTGCTAAGGTGTCTTACAAGATGAAGACCCGTGAGCCAAAATAGGCATAACAACTACTCAATAAGTGAGAATATCAAGGTGGATGAACTATCATATTTGTCTGATTCAGTCTTTGCTTCATCTCTCTGAGATCTGAGATACAGATACTTGCGTTGTGATGCGCCTTTTAAAAAGAATCTCCACCCTAAATTATTAATACAGGGGATTTTTCCAACAAAATACATATTCTATGTAAAAACTGCTCAAATGTGCTGGCTGTTTGTTTTTGAGTTTGGTTAAGCCAAAGACCCTTGCCTTACCCTAATGGTGACGAAATAGGCAAGACTCAGATGTATATTACATATGTTGACCCCTCGACTGTGGTAGTAGCTGCTGCGCAAAATGTAAATAGTAGAACATCAGCTAACAGTAGCCCCAGTTTGTGCCTCTAATGTAGCTGCTTGGTTTAGCAATAGCAAGCCTGATTAGTGCGGGTGGGAAAATTATATTATTCATGAAAAAGATTTATTCCTCTGCTTCTACAACCTTTCTCCATTGCCCAGTTGAAAGTCTCTCTTTTAACCAAAAAAAATGAAAGAAACTAGATGGCAAACGAGAATTTTCTTCATAGTGAGATAATCACAGGAGAAGAAGTCATGGCAAGAGTTCAAATATTTTAGCTTTGTCTCATCTCACATCAAAAGTATGATGAGCTTGATCATCTCCTATTCTATTCCTTAGAATTTAATATTCTTGTGAAAAAAAACAGGACATCCAAGAGTTATGCATGCAGAGACAATATAGAGGGAAATAAAAAAAACTTAAAATCTTAAAATATCTTAAAATAGAGTAAAATCTGGAGGTGCAGACAGCAAATATTTCCACAGCTGCCTGAATCTTTTTTCTTGTTTTGCATCTTCAAGCTTATGTGTTTTCCTGCTTTTTTGGCACCTCTCACAGAGAATTCACGTTGGCACCATCACCCGCACTGGCCACGGTGTGCCAACACTTCTGCTGGCCGTAGGACACACGAACATGCACACGAGCATGCCCCCCCCCCACACACACTCAGTCCTGATGGCCACAGATGTAGCAGTGACCAGCCCATCTCCACCAGGTGTTGCTTTATAGCTGTGTCACTTTGAGCCTGACTCCATCTGCCACACTCAGCAGGCAAAAAAATCCAAAAACAAACTGCTTTTCACAGCATGTGCACGTGCACAAATACAGAGAGATGTTGATGTACAGTAGATTAGGTAAAGTTATTTTTTCATCTTATCCCATCACATGTGCTTTCACAAACGAACACAGAAATGCACAATCAGTCTGATTTAGGTTGTCACTCTAAATTTATTGTCTTCAAACATGGACGCAGTAGGATTAAGGTTGTTCCTCTATTGTCTTTCTGGTTCAGTTTATTTTCCTTTATGCAATATAGTAATACAGTTTAAAAAGGATCCCCAGTCATTTGATCACATATCATTCTTTGTTTTGTGATTAGTGGTTGATCTGTTTTGACCATAAACCATTCTTGATTAACCAGCTACAGTACATATGCATCTGCCACTTTTATTAAACTTAAGTGCAAGAAAAAGCACTGATCTCAAATAAATTTTAAACTCTACAAATGACAGGCTTCATTAAAAAAGCAGCAAGCTTTTCTGTATTTTTTTTAAACATAATTTATAATTATAGATTCAAGATACCACATTTCTCTCTGGTATTAATATAGCATTGCCTTTTTTATAGTCATAATTGTATAATCATAATTAATCACGCTCTCCAGTATCACAATTATGTTGTTTACTTGCAAAACCGAACCTGGGATCTGATTCACATGCATCCTATCCTAATAGCATTGTTTAGGCTCAGTGATCCGTCATCCCACCAACAGGTAATACGATAGTAGAGGAAACAGGCAGCGCAATTAGATTTGTGTTGAACAGTGGGGCGTGTTTTTCTCCACCGCATGCTTGAATTTTTAATAACAGTTCTATTTTGGAAAACACCTGCCAGTGTTCCAGAGTCTGCTAAAGAGCAAAAGGTCGACCCCTAAAAGTGATAAAGAGATGGAGATGCTCATCACTGGCTCATGCATATTTATACTTTATTTAATTATATGTAATGAGAGGGTGTATTTGATCTGCACTGTGCTCTTAATCAAGAGCTCGGAATGATTTTCTAGTCAACCAAAAGCAGATATCTTCCAAGTGCTTATGGTAATTTGATATTTGAGATATAGACTCGGGGCTTATGTGGGACAGCTGCTCATATTCCTTACTAGTAACCTTATAAATATAATGAAGCTCCAACTGTTTGCCAGTTTTTACAATACATTCTGTTACTATATGTAAAAAAAAAATTATGAGAATTATCTTTAATGGTCTACTGCCTTCAAAAAAGAATTGGTGCATGAAATTGTGCACAATCACAGTCTGTGATGTTTTAATTAAATGTTAAAGCTGCAGTAGGGAATAAAAAAGAACTTTTTTTCATATTTGCTAAAACTGTCACTATATTCTGACAGTAGTAAATGAGATAAATAATCTGTGAATAAAATACATAATACCATTTGCAAGAATCCACTGCTCCCAAGTCAAAAAAGCCAATCAGAGCCAGGAGGAGTCTCTAACGCAGTGTCAATCACTGCTCGTGCACATGCTGTGCAGCCCTCATCCTCGTGCATGCTCTCGCTCAGTCAAGTTTTGCAACCACCAGCTGTGCCCATCCCTTCTTTGCCAACAACAGCACATAGTACAAAACATGCGTGACCATGTCCTGGGTCCACATGGAGCTTCGGGCTCATTATGTCCGATACCATGGCGCTCGTTTCGAGGCATGATGACAAACAGTGGGGAAAAGTTTTGAGGGGGGACAGTGGTGTATGTTGTCGCAGCTGCTTCTGAAACCTGGGGCACTCTGCCCCACTCTGCAGAAGGTTTGGTGGCCGGGGCTTAGCAGAGTAATAAGAGCAGCAGAGAAAGAGATGGAAGGTTCTGCATTACATGTTCAATTGTTACCAACTGCTGAACAGTTCTTTCATTGCTGGCTGATTGTTTTTCAGTCATTATGTTTTCAAAACTTGTGAAGCCACGCACGAACACGAAGTTATTGAGCTTGACTGAGTGAGAGCATATGTAAGGAGGGGGGGCTGCGCAGCGCGTGCACAAGGAGTGACTGACACTGGGTTTGGGGCTCCTCCTGGTTCTGGATGGTTGTTTTGTTCAGGGAGCAGTGGATTCTTGCAAATGGCATTAGAGGCAGTAGGAGGATCCAGAGGAACCTGATTTTTTCACAGATTATCTATCTCATGTACTAATGTCAGGATATAGTGACAGTTTTAGCAAATATGACAAAAAGCTATTTTTAAAAGAATTACCTACTGCAGCTTTAAATGTCCACGGCTTTTAGCTTGCTTAGAATTGTCTGAATGTCCCTAAATTTTACCATAATATAGCGTTAATGGTTGAATTTTTTTGAAGCAGAGAGAAACTTCCATAAACAAACTGGAATATAGAGAGGCAATTTAGTAAAACAGCTTCCATTTATTCAGTGAAATAGCTTGGCATCTACTATGAATTGGCACAAAATGTTGCACAGACATTTATGATGACTTTGGTGATCTTCTGACATCTAGCACCTTAATCAGCTCAAAATACCTGCAACCCATCCCATCAGCCTCAGCTGCACTTTATCTTTAATGCTAATTAGCAAATGTTAGCATGCTAACAGGCTACATCAAGATGTGAACCTGATAAATATTACCTGCTAAACATCATATTAGCAATGTGCCACTCTTAGCATGTTAGCATTTATCTCAAAGCACCAATGTGCCTAAATGCAGCGTCACAGAGTAGCACGTTGGCTACTGATAGAAAATCAGATCATCCTGCAGTGACATTTAAACGGATATACAGTAATGTTCAGTATCATGACATCAACAGCCACACTTATTGATCTATCACTGCACATGACCTATGTGGGCTGAAAGGATAGGACCTCAGAATGGCATGACAGTGTTTACTTTCATTGGTAATTAACATGGCTATCAAAGTTACTGTAAATTGCGGGTCAAGCAGGACTGTAAGCTCTTTATGTCCAGCGTCTTTTGGGCTTAGTGACAAAACTATAAAAGTAAATGACATACAAGACAACAATTTTACAGGTAAAAGCAATGATAGAGACAGAATGCTACCATCTACAGTAGCTGAGAATAATATACAGTACCAAAAGTGTTCATGTTGCATACTCCGTTTCTCCCAGAGGCGTGGTAACATAATTTGGACTGTTGGGTTGTCAGTCTGAAATCATAGTTTATTTTCTCAGTTCTTGAAAAGTTGACATTATGGAGAAAAGTTTTTAACCTGGCAGCAGCATCATATTTATTCCAGACAAGCTGCCGTTGCTCTTTCTGTAAACATAAACTCCATCACCCCCTGTGCCTCAGAGGATTTTTCTCAGAGAAGTCCTACTGGGTACCAGGTGTTTAGAACAGCGTGTATAAAGGCTTTCATTAGCTGGACAAAGGCTGGATGACTATTGTTTAGACCAAAGACAGAAAGTAGTAAAAAAAAATCAATATCAAAGCATGTTGATTATTAGTTTATTTTATGGTTCATCTGGCATTTGAGTTGTTTGGCACATCAGAAAAAGAGGAAGGACACGTGCCTGTCCCATCTGTGGTAGCCAGTTCCTACACTCTTTTATCTCTTACCTGCTCCCACTGTTAGAAGTGTTCCTTAATCTAGCCTTGCTTGCAACCTGTCTCTGTCTCTTTCTTCCCCAGCATCTGTCTGCGTGTCCGTCTGCCAGCCCTACCTCCTGCTCTCACCCTACCCCCCCGTCCTCCGTCATGAGGAGATGAATGGTGCTCTGTCACTCGCCAGGCTCTTCAGAGGGCCGGTGCTCCGTATGAGGAAAGTGCCAGTCATTAACAGGAGGGGGAGGAGGCAGAGAGGCAGGATGAAAAATGAGTTCATTTACGGGCAAGTCCTGTGAGCCGCGTAACGTCAGCAGCGGCAGCAACCCCCCTTCACCTTCTCCTCCCTTCTTCCTCCCATCACTTTCTGTAGGTGCCCAGTGGGTGTGTGTGTGTGTGTGTGTGTGGGGGGGGGGGGGGGGGGGGGGGGGTTGAAGTTACTCAGCAGATTTTCAGCCCTGTAAAAAAGGTGGCCGCTGCCTGTGAGGAGAAGCAGACACAAGATTAAGGGCGGTAAGTTGGAGTGGGAAGAGTCCAAGCGCAGAGGAAACGAGGGGAGGCATTAGCAGGTGGGGGATTAGACGAAGCCTCATTATTCAGACTGGAAGGGCCAGGATGAATTTTAGCCAAAGATTAAAGTCTCTGGTCATAGCTAAGTGCTGCATAAATTCTAAAATGCTAGACCAAACTGTCTTAAGTAGAGGTTCAGTTACATGTTGGGACAGTTATGATACAAAGTAAAATTGCAGTTATCATGTTATATAAAACACTCATGCAAGACTTTAGTTGATAAAGGATAAAACAGGTTTGATATAAATTAGCGTATATGTGGTAAATGTGAACTATACGTGGTAATGAATTGTAAGTAAAAATCTGAAACAGCCTTTTTAACTTTTGCGTTCTGTGACAGCGATTCACAGCTTACTCAGACCATGTAAACCAATATCCTTAAATAATATAATTTCCCAAATATAACATAACAAATTGAACAAATGGCAAACTGGCCAAACTTCACATGTAAAGTTCTCAGTGAAGTAGAATCCAATTTTATTTCCCTACAAATGCTTTTCTGCAAATTTTCCACTACAAAGTATAAACTTGGATGTTTTGTGTTGTCCTGTGGATGTCCTGTGTTTGCAAAAGTAACAGGCTTGTCACTACCGGTAAGTTTCAGCTTCAGTCATCAGTCATCATGCGCTTCAGTTTTTATTAGTGCAGCTGTCTACATCAACACATGAAACTTTATGCGCATAATTGTCACAAGTGTCTAGTATATTTTCTTCCAACGTTCACGTGTACTGTAGCTACTTACTGTAGATTCCATTTTGTAATGTGCTGTGTGATGTGCACAGGCACTGACGGTGGATGTTGTGCTGCTTTAGATGTTCAGCGGCCAGTGTAGACAAGATGTAACTATGGCCTACACACTGCAATCTATGTTACGGTTTAGATGGCTGATATAGTTGTAAAGCATCAACAACATAACTATATAGCATTGTTAAATTATACTGGAGGCATAATGTTGTATCTGCACATCTACTACCTACATCACGTAAGTGCAGTCTCGGACCAATAAAAAAAACATTACCTTATAAATTTGACCCATTGCAACCAGCCCATAGGTACCCACTTTAGAATCTTCACATGCTGATTCTAAATCCAGATTGTCCTCATATTTACCCCATAGCTTGTATTTCAGTCTTTTCTAACAGGCAACTGAAGGGAGCATATGTGTTCATTTGTTATGGTGACTCTTTCACAATTTATGCCAGGCAGAAGCAGTCTGTCACTGTCAGCTCAGCATATGAAAGGCAGGTCATGCCTTCATGGGCTCCTCGTAAACTTGCGACTTCGGAAGTCATAATTATGACTGGCCGTGCATTCAAGTGCTTAAGGCCGACATAAACAAAGAAGATGGATGCAGATGTTTTCTTGTTGTGGAGATAGACCCTGGATTTTTCCTCTGCTTCAGGGGCAGATAGAGGAACAGTGACATCAATGTATTAGGTAGAATAGGTACAACACTAGGTCCACATTAGTGTAATTTCCCTCTTTTGCTGTGTAAAATCACTAAAAGGAGAGCAGAGTTGTGGAGATAAATGCCACAACAATTTTACAACTGAGGGCAGTGTAACAGCCTGTGGTTTTATGATCACCAACTCTGCAACCCAGGTAGCATAAAACATTTCATAGCTGTGATTACGAGTGATGCTAGTACTGATGTGATCATGTACATAACTCTTATATATATATTTCCCCCATGATGTGAACAAATATAAAATCTATTAAGGAGAAGTTATTTGGAGTGAAAGATCAACTTCTTACATGTAATGAACTGAAACAAGAGCCATGTTAGCAGCCCTATGTGCTTTCAGCTAAATGCTAACATCAGCATACTAACGTGCCCACAGTAACATGCTAAAATGCTGATGTATAATCAGGATGTATAATATTACCATATTAGCATGCTAACGTATGCTAATTCCAAACACAGTAGGCCTACAGCAAATACAGCTTAATCTGGTGGAAACGTTATTTGTTTTGCAGGAACCAATAGTGACCATATGGACATGAGGGTTAAGCCAGGGAGGAGTGAGGGGTGACGCAGCCATGAATTTGATTATTAACGTTCAAGAACTGAAAACACACTGTGAAAGGGTCAAAGATCTTAGACGAAAACACAGACAGCAACCAAAAACAAGTTCACAGCTAGTTAAATGTACACAGTAGGGATATGTGCACTGAGGCGAAATGCATCTAGATGCATTGCCAACAATCCTATACATAAAATATACCAACCCGTTCTCATCTCAGGCATCATATACAACATGCATATATTTACTGACTTAGGTTAGGCACTAATTCTATGATGGTTAAGGTAAGGGTAAGTTGCTTGTAATAAACCACGTATTGGACAAACAAAAAGCACAAAATTTCATGGCAATCCAGAGTTGTTGAGATATTTCATCCTGGACAAAAATGGTGGACCACTGACCAACTTTGCCATCCCTCGAGCCCCACTGCTAGCCACGAGCCGCCAGCTACCTCTAAGCAAATGCTCTAATGTTAACATTAATAACTTAAAGTTTAGCTCACCATTTAGAGACAGACCAACTTTAATACTTTCACCTTTTGCTAGACTTACAGTGTAACAAAACAAATGAACCGCCCACTGGGTATTTACCAGCTGTATTGGCACTGAACTGTAGCTGACCCTCTGCTCTGAACCACCTGGAAGGAGAGAGAATAAAGAGAATTTCCCAGATGGGAACCATAAAGTGTCATATCATTATTTTTTGTAGAAATTCTAGCCTTTACTGCATGTTGCCTTTCTGATCACTATTGCACTGGTCACTGGCAAGAGTAGTTTGTTACAATCTATAATGTTACAACAGGTTATGTAGTAATCAGCAGATTTTTACATTAACATTTTTGCTCTATTGTTGATTTCTACAATTGTAGATTGTTGAGGGATGGGTTAAAGCGCAGAGAATGAATTTCACTACATGTATGTGTATGTGACAATAAAAGTATCTTCTAAAAAGTATCTTCTTCTAATGTTCTAAAGTACAAATTAAGTATATAAGGGTGGGGGCTTACTTCATAGTTCTTCTTGAACAGCTATTGAATTTAAGTAGTAGGCCTACTTTTGCATAATTTCATCACATTATTAAGTTTACTTCTCTCAAGTTTTGATGCTGGCCAAATGTATGTTAATCACACCCAATGAAAAAAGCTAATGTTGATCCTTATCAAATGTAGGGCCTAAACTAGGTCTCTGTTTGGTTACAAGCATAATAAAGATTTGATTTGCTTTCTCTGTGTGTTCTGTAGACAGTGAAGAAATAGGCAAAAAGAGATAAATGGAGAGAGACTTATTGCACACAGGGAAGTGAAGGGCCTTTTCAGTAAAGCCACTGAGGTGAGAACACATTGCAGGTGTGTTGTGCTTTGTGTGTGGTGGTGTTCCTCCGTAATTTAATTTCATACATCATAAATGCCACTTTGACACTTAGTCAGGCGTGTGGCGACATGAAAGCGGAGGCCATAAATTAAATCAAAGCCATTTCCTCTTTTTCTCTCTGTCCAACTTCCTCCTGATTTACTCTGCTTGGTTGGAGAAGGATGAGGTGTTGGGAGCGCTGATTAATGTTTCCCTTTGAGTGTTGAGCACAGTCATGGTAGCTTGTATTAGTTAGAGCCCACACATATGCCAGCGTGTGGTCAGACAGACTGACGAGGACAGAGACAGAATCTAAGAACAGGAAGCGAAGAAAAGAAGATCAAGTCTTGATCCTCTGGCTTAAAATTGCATTTCTGAAACACCTCACTGTGTTAAGCTAACCCTGTACAACCCAGAATAATGTACTTTTCTCAAAAATTCACTTTCATTCCCATGTCTCTGTACATCAAATGTAAATGCAATATAAAGTTTGGAGCACTGAGACTTGTGGATACTGAGAGCACAATGTCTCTTTCTCTGCATCTCCTTTCACAAGCATCCTGCTGCTGTGATACACAAGCCATTGCACTCCAATAGGCTACACTACTGTGAATGATTGTGAATGGTTCATGTTGCTTGACTAATAGCACTAAGCTTTTTGACAATGGTCTTAAGTGCGTCATAGATCTTCAGTTTATCACCCCTGTGTTCAGAATGAATTTTTGCCACTCACAAGCCAATACTCCTCCTCTGCAGGAGTGGCAAATCTGTGTTTATGAGTAAATTTCCCCCCAGGGCTCTGCCATTAGGTGCTGCTGATTTCCTCCAGCACTGTTTAATTTCAGGCTCCAATTGGAAGTACACATTAAAAGTTAATGGTTAAGGTGGCTATTGATTTTAAGATAAATAACACACATTAACAATACAAGCCAGGTTTTGATTTTCATTTACCTTTTCATTACTTCATACCCCTCTCTCTTCATTTATGGCAGACTTTCTTATCAGATGGTTTGTCTGCTTGGCTTTTTCTTGAAAATGTTCTCTTTCTTGCTTTTTCACAGATCACAACTCATCCTGTATCTTCACAATTTCACAATTTCTCTTTTTGTGCTTATTTCACTGGTGTATCTGCAAGATAGACCTGCTGTGAAGAAAATCTGCCCCAGAGCATTGAGGCCACATGTGCGTTGTTGTCGGTGCAGCTGCGTCTCGGCTCGCGCTGCTGGCTGCTCCCTGCCTGTACCCAGTGGTCTGTCAGGCAGCGAAGCTGGGGAAACGGTGGGATAAATGATTATTTATGATCTGCCACCTCCCATCCTCTCTGCTTTCCCCAGGCCCCATTTATTAATGCTGCAGGCTGCCACTGTGCTGGAGAAAACATGCACACATGCACCGTGCACACACAAATGCCAAATACTGTAACGTGTGCACACATGCACTCTTGGAAACTCTGCTCAAGCAAACAAGCACATACTCTTTCTCATTTCTTCCCCACATCTCATTCTTTCCAGTTAAAAGCAACATATCTCAGGCACAGTTTGCTATCATCTCATTTGCACTATCATACAGCTAACAGCAGAAGTGGGTATACTCAACTCGCCAAACTTTCCCTCAGCAGCGTGCTGTTCTCTGAGAAACAAAGACATCAACCCATTCGCTGCTTTGAAAATCAGATGTTACCCTTCTCATGTTCCCCTCTTTGCATTAAGTGGCACATGGCTGATGAGTCTCTGTGGTGTTTGTCTCTTTCTCCATGCATCATATTTTTCATTGTGCCAAACTTCCAGCAGCTGGACCTAATAAATCCTGGGAAAACCCAGAGAGCTCAAGGTAGCTTAAATAATTGATCAGACTGAGCATGCAGCCTGGCAGCCAGCTTGCCTAATATACAAGGAAATCACAATAAGATAGAGAACGCTATATGTCCGTGTTTGCTTGTGTGCTTGCGCACGAGTTGGAGTTTTTGTCTTTGTGAAGCTTTACCACAAAATCAATAACATGGAAATTCTGAAGCAACATGTAGGCATGAACATACAAAGTAAAGCAACCTTGCTCCTTTTCTCTGCCTTACAAAACATACACACGCACACACACACACACACACACATTAGCTTTTCTATACAATGATCCCCATCTCCCACTCACCCCACCCCTTACGGAGAAAATGAGAGAGTATAAGCAATGCAGTCCCTGAGAGGAGCTTTGAAGTGTCAGTGTATTGGACTGCAAGACCTGCAGAACACAGGCTATTTCATGTTTTAAAAGCTCTGCGTGACGTCTTGTCTATAAAGAAGAGAGTTAAGGCGTGCTTTAAATGGAATATACATCACATACATCAAGAACTTGTTAAGAGAATATATATATAAGTCCCAGGGCTAAAGTGATATGTTACAGCAAGTCCATTTGGTTGAAAATACATAGTTGCACACTGGACACTGTAATTGTCCACTGGGCATTGGAGACCATAGTCTGTCCTATAGGTGGAACCCTACCATGATAACTCACATTAACTGTCCACAGCAGGCCATTTAACAGGGGGGAGGAGAGGGGAGTCTTGGAGCGTGGTGTGTACAGATGATGAATCAATATATTGGATGATAATATAGGAAGGGAAGGAGATGTGTGCAAAATGATGCTCCATTAGGGGCCCATCAGCTGGGTTGGGCACGGTTCGGCAAGGTCTGTAGATGGATGGATGGGAGCTCTATACATAAGCCCTCTGACTCACCTACTGCCTGCTTATTGCTCCTCAGAGTAAACCTCCTCAGGTGTTACAGGGGCAGAGGTGAACACAGGAGAGTGTGTTGAGAAGAAAGATAGATGGAACGTTAAGAAAAGTAATAGGCAATTCTGAGTGAGGAGTTGTAAAGCAGAGTGACTTAATACGCACACACACACACACACACACACACACACACACACACAAAGATGAAAAGGAAATAGGACCTTCACAAATTGTTGTAAAGGAATGACATATGTAAAGAGCAGCATATAAAGTGCACTAAACCTTGTTCACCATACGCTGACAGTAAGATATCAGTCCATACACTGCAGCCAGTATGTTTACAGTCAGTGCAACTAACCATTGCTGGGTGTAAAGTAGTTCAATATAACTCTGGGTTGTCTTTACGATACTATTGTCCACTCTGCTGCTTCATACTGCAATATTTTCACTGACTTTATAAAAATAATATAATATTTTCAAAATGAACATACCTGGATATATTCAGTATCAATATTTGTAAGTAAAAATGGGGGAAAAAAGCTTTGCATTTACTTCAGTTAATGTTCTCCCAGTGTTGGCTCTGCTGAGAGCTACAGCTTTATTCACAGAACAAAGTTAGGACTAACACAGACTACAAATAAAGCACATTTACTTTATATCAGTTTTAAAGATGTGTCCTTAATCAAAGTGATGCTATAAGAAAGCAGCCATACAGTAATTGCCCACTTATGATATGCCTCTGAACTTAACCACACTTCCTCCCTCCGGTTGAGAACACCTGGCAGTGAGTGATACAGTAAAGCGATGGGCTGCAGGAGAAAAGCCTCATTGTCACCTTTTCTTGTTTATATCCTCTTTCCCACCAGGGCGACCCATCAATAATTACACGCAAACTCCCTCTGGCTTAAAGTCATTCTCGCTCTCTCCCGCCTCTCTCACTTTCCGTCTCTCCTTTGATTTTCTCTCCTCTGTCAACACAGTCAGGTCCCTTGGCACCGACAGAGCTATCCGCTGTCGCATCCTCCCTCCCTCTGCCCTGTCCCATTACAATGACAATAACAGATAAGAATATTTATTATGTTGGCTCACCACTCCCCGTTCCTCCAAACATCTCTCAGGGGAGCGGCTCCTCACTATCACCCTCAAAAGCCTCATTCAGTTAACAGAAAAAAACACATCCACTCCTGGCCTTGATGCTTTCCTTTATCAGTCCAATGAAAGGAGAGCCAGAGCATGAAGGCGTCTCATCTCCTCTGCTCCTTTTCTTCTCTCTCAACTCTCCCTCCCCACTTTTAATTTCCATCTCTCTTTTCCTACTCATTTCAGAAAAGGGGAAAGGAAAAGGAGGAGGGAGGGAGGGTGAGCAAATGAGAGTGGGACGCTGGCTTGTGATAACTGCCATGCAGAATGGACATCTCCCTTGTTTATTGGCTTTTGAAATTCAATCCATTGTCTGGGACGGGAAGTGATAAAGGGAGTGGAAATACAGACGCTCTTATCATGCCAGCTCAGTGAAAGGAACTTTTTCCCCCTCCTCCAGATGCCTCCGTTTGTTGTGGGGTACGTTTGTTGTGCGCGCATCGCCACATCCGAATAATGGCTTCTGAAAAATGCATTCATTCAGCTGATTATTTGGACTCAGCTATGCCACTTACTATTGTGCCGCATCGTTGTGTGTAGTCATCACATTTAGAGGAGGCACACAATTGAGAGTGGTCACACTTGTCTCCTAGGCTTTTCCCTGGATGTGTCATATTTAAAGGTTGAAAATGCTCTTGTTCCAAGGATACCGACTACGTAGAACAGTCTGAGTATTGTGGCCACTTTGTTGACCACGCTGACCTTTCAGCGCTTTTGTACTCTCGGGTTAAATATCTGACGCATCATGTTATTGAACTCTGTGGCCATCTCAGTTGACTTTTATTCGGAGCTGTAACAATTTGCATGATAAATTCAACAGACAGCACCTTTTGATTAGGCTAGATAGCAAATGTTCACTAGATTGCTGTTTCTAATGAATTGGGGTTTTATTCACATGCAAGTTGTTACTTCCATAGCACAAAAAGTGAAATTGACAATCTCACCTGGTGTGAAAAATGAAAAATCTGTGTAATAACACGCACAACAAAGCCCTGCTAAGACTGACTCACCAGTTCAAATACACAGTACACTGGGATTAAGTAAAAAGGGTTACACATATGAGACACCATAGATGAACTGCAAAGAGTCCCTGCTTACAGTCTTCACCTGGAGAGACGGACCACTACGACTTGCAAGGGGAGGGTCACACACCAATGGGTTTCAACCTAGCTAGCTTACTGCTAGTGAGCTAATCTGCTAGCATGTTTAGTGTCGGCTGACCACCTCTGACTGTGTAAGCTACTATTACAATGTTATCTAATAGACCACAATGTTGTTCTGTGAGTTTTTATTTAAAAATGTTGATGAAAAATGAAAATTATGCTGTCTATAACTGTAAATTATCTTATAATTAAGGTCTCCTTAAATGTGGTTTTCAAGATCCGATTAACTATAAATCCTATTTGCATGACTATTCATGATAGATATGCTGTGATATTTTGCCGCGAGGCTTTAGTTTGTTTCCCTCATAATCATTGTTTTTACATTTAACATTCTTTTGCATGGTTTGAATCACAATTTGTCAAAACTAAATAGAGGTTAAAAGAAAACTCCCAAACATAAGCTTACTGTGTTTTCCCCTCCCTGTTGAAAACTGTATTTATTTTTCCAAGGACACCTGTGTAAAGCGTTTCTTCACTGTTTACTTCCTTGTACAATACAAGAAGACAAGCTTGCTAGATTAATGAAAATGAGCATGACACCTTTGGCTGTGTATATCGGACACGTGATTCTTGCTTTGCAGGTCATAGAGGCCGGTAGAGAGTCTCCCTCTCACCAGGACTAATAAATCCCTCCTTGTAACCAAATAAACAGAAGAAGGAAATGGAACTTGATTAAATTTAATGGTATGATATTAAATCACATGTATTACATTGCATTCATACAGTTCTAAATCAAACACTACTGAATATTAAACACAAAAGGTACAGTTGCTATGTTGCAATGAATATTTAACCATTCACCTGTGGGGATTAGAAACAAAAGAGTAATACACAATACAATATTAATGAATACTTCTAAATATACACTACAGTGTTTGTGTATTATGTGAGCAAGAACATTCAGTTTGCACTACACTGAAGGAACTGAAAAGAGTGTAAAACAGACAAAAAGAAAGCTCAAAACAGTTTAAATCAAACAGGATTTAAAGTCTTACTCAAGGCTTAGATTTATTACCCAGCAGCCTCCTCTGGTTCTTTTAGAATACAATAGTGAAATTATGTTTTCCCTTCCCATTGAATTTATTACCATTGATGAGAAGTTTGTTAATGTTTAGCATATTCATAATTTAGCATTTACTGTTGGCCCAACTACAGTACTCACCTACTGGTCCCAGACAAGTCTCTGAGGAATCCCAGGAGGCCCAGTGCCAGTCTGGTACATGCTCATTTAATACCCTTGTAGTCAGAAAATAATTTTCCTGGTGGAGTGCTTGCCTGCTATTCTTTAGATAGATTACCTTAATGAAGGGACTGAAGACAAAGCTATTTTCAGGGGCCACACTAGATCAAGTGATAGCGAGGTTACCTGCTATTCCTCCCATGTCTGCTGTGGGGCTCTGTCGCACAGGAAATCACACTACACTTTTCTCTACCTCTCTCCTTCACCTTCCCTCCCTCGTACTCTTCCTCTCTCTTCTCCACTCCCTTTCCTTTGTCATCCATCCCTCTGATCCTCCCTCGGCCAACAGGGAGACTTTCATCTTCCTTTTTTTCACGCAAGTCCTTGACATGTCACACTTTGCGTAGCTCAAAGATCTGACTGACCGGACATCAGACTATGAAATATGATTTGTGACGGTATTAATATGAAATATTTTCCAGCTTTAATTCATCTTAAACCGTGTTTTCAGACACTTTCGCTGCTTAAAATGAATGATAAGACAGCAGTGATGGAGTGATAATCTTGTTTTGAATACAAGTATAAACATTTTAATAATAATTAAAACTTGATTAATATTGCACTTTTCAAACAAAACGTCGCCACGCCAAACAGCAAAATACAGAACATAAAAGTGTTGATGAGTTTTTAAATTGGATGGTTAAGAGGAGATTTGTACCAAAATCCCAGGACATGCTTCATGGGCACAAGGTGTAGCATCCCGCTACCATAGAAAATGGTACAATGTTAAGAAGACTTAAGTATTAATTACCCTATTAACTACATAGGATTCACTGTCTATATTGGGTCAGCCTCTTGTGTTGAAGCAGGCTGTGGAATTAACAGAGGGCTGCATTAATCCCCTCTTATTTTCCACATCAGCACTGGTGCATCTGAAAAACATGGTACAGTCAGACGTTAATTACATAAAGTTCAGCCGTGTGTGTGTATGTATGTGTATGTGTGTGTGCACGGGGAAGGCCATTTGTTTTCTCAACGACATCAGCGGTGAAACACATTAATCAATTAGTCTTAGCTGATAAACACACACAAAGCGCACCATCACGTTTCACATGGGATTCTAGGATTTCAAGGTTGCTGTTGTCCACTGACAAGCCCATGCTCCGCACACACACAAACACACACTGTGGTGTACACACAGACACACAGACACACACACACACACACACACACAGAGAGATCTAATTAAAACCATTGTTGTGAATAGATCTGATTCCATTTCAGTGTGGTTAACAGTCCTTCATGGATAAGTAATGAGCTGCTGCCGACGGAGGAAGAGGACTTCAACCCTTTAACTCCTCAGCTCTGCTGCTGGACTGCAGCAACACTTCTTCAGGAGTTACTATGGTGATTGGTAGTGTATTGCTCTATGGCCGCAGGAGTGAGTGCAACTATAATTAATTGCTGCATACAATTAGGTGGTGGCGTGACACTCACTATTACATTAAGTGTGACAAAAAGAAAGTCAAATTATTATTAATTATTAATTATTATTATTATTTCAGAAATACTGTAAGTCATTACTTTGTCATCCAATACATGCACAGTAGGAAATGGGATTTTCCAGTTCCAATAGACACCATCCTCACGTGAATTTGGGCAACCGCTAGGTTTTCAAAATGGTAGAGAAAGTAGATTTTCTTTTTTTATTCCTATCACTTATTAAGCCAAAGAATGGAGCAAATACAGCAAAGCTACTTACTGACCTGGTCATCCCAATTTTAAAGGTATGGGAGAACTGCCAATTTTGGTACATAAAAAAAAAGAGTTATATAATGAGTACAGCAACAAAATAAATAACATGTAATAAATACAGAAAGTTAGTGACATTTTCTCTCTCTACAAAGACAAGTGTTGCAGTATGAGAGTCCTACCTGAAGAGAGGCTATGAAGTCTTCATGTTGCGCGATACGAGAACCACATTCAACATTATTTATCAAATTGGGGAGGATACATGTCCGGTTTTCATCTGGTTTTCAAAATAAGGTGTCTATACAGTATGGAAATAAGATTAATTGGATTATATTCACAGAAACAATAAAACATATTATATATGTCCATTAAAAGTAAATGGACACATGTAATTAACTTTACGGGACCCTCTTGGGCCTCGGACCCATCCACAATATAGTCTCTTCAAATCCTGTGGGACACTGAGTAAAAAGCACATTTTTACTATTTAATTTATGCAATGGTAAGAAAAAAGGCAAAAATAAATGGAAAAAAAAACTTGTTCGGTATTCGGGAAAGATTTTCATTATATTTGGTTTCGGCTTGGGCCAAAAATTTTCATTTCAGTGCATCCCTAGTTATATATAAGGTTATACGAATGCAAAATCAGTGCAGCAGTGTCACATAATGAGTCATATGTGAGACACACTTTATTTAAGAATTGATATTCAAATTACTACTGAGTGACTATAATGTATCACTGAAAATGTAACTACCTTCTAAGGTGGTAAATGTATCTTGTGATAAATACCTTCACAGTTCTTTGGTTAATAGTCAATGATCACTGTCTGATTATACACCCAGGCAGGTGTTTTTTAATTACTCTGGCTGATTAGGGCCACTGTATGCTGGTAATTGTGTGATGTCATCAAACTATAGGCTAATAAGAACAACTGGTCCTTTTCACTGAAGACAATTTGACATGTCACAGTGGGAAAAGCACAGGTATAAATGTTTAAATTAATGATGGCTAGATTCCATTATGCAGTTTCATTTCAGGGTTCTGGTATTGTGCATGCAGGCTCCCTGTCACACTGTCATGACTTACTTGACTTGAATAGAGTCATCGTTAATATTATTAGTAACACCTGTGTAACTGTTAAAAAAAGGCCTCTTATTGTTCAAGTTGGGTGAGGGAAGCACAGTTTGTACACGCCCACACAGTCATGAGCAGACGGTTTGGTACGGTAACGTAAGTCAGAACACCTGACCATGTAGGTGGCGGTGCAGCAAAGAAGTGAAGTGACACTTTGTATAACCTGGATTATTCAAATATAATGTGTGACCCCTTTTGACCATAATACAGTGGTGTACAAACTGGTTGTGTGTTGGCTGAGATTTTGTACTCTCTCTTTTTCTATCGGTGTGTCTGTGGGTTACAACTGAAGAATGACAGGACTGTAAAATAAAGACAATAAGAAAGAAAAGGAGGGAGGGTAAGTAAGTGAGTGAGTGTGCCCCATTAAGGAAGAAGAGCATTTTCTTATTGGTCTCTGCGACCCTGGGGAAGGACCCTGCCTGGACTGATTTGAGTGAATTTTCTGCCAAGCTATCGACAGCACAGCCGTCGGGAAAATAAAACAGGACAATCTCCTCCTGTCTATCGGTCTGTCTGTTAGTGGAGATAAAAAAAAAAGTGTGACTCGGGCTGTGTGTGCGCATGTGTGTGTGTGTGTGCAGTGCCTCTTCCTTTAACATATTTTCCTCTCTGTGCCTGTCGGAGCAGCGGGGCCACTTTGATCAGAGTGTTATCTGCACCGCTGCGGCCTAATCCGTGTATTTGCTCCGAGTCTTAGCTGGATCACCGCGCTCAAATCAAAGCACTACAGAGTCAGACCAGGAGAGAGCGGAGACACGCGGGCACACACACTTTTAACACTCACGGTCATACTGTATGCACACACACTCACAAACACACTTTCAAAAATCCACAGAGGGCCACAAGCCGCCTCATGTGGTCATCAGACTCTATATTGATCACTGAACTTCTAACACAGCTAAATATAAGTAACACAGGCAAACACAGGAAACTAATTCAAGTCAATGAATAAAAGTCTCTTTATAAATAAAAGCTTACTCATTGCCTAACGTTAATTTGAGCAATAACAAAGAGTTTAGCTTTAACTGCTTAAATAATTTTATCGCAACACCTCTGAAACAGTTGTTTACCCCAGTAATGCTCAATACCAGGCTGTATTGAGATACACAAAGTTTTGCCTACTCCAGATTACAAAGTACTGGTAATTACAACACAACTGCCTACACTACATTATAAGACAATCAAAAGATGATTTTGTGTAGCTCCTCACACTCAACAGTCCCTTGCAATTTTAATGACACTCAAAAGTCATTAAACCTTCTCCCACTAAGGAGTCCTGTGGATTATTTTGCTATGAAATAATAAAGTAGCTAAATATCTGGAACCCTATGAGGATTTAATGAATATTTTTTGCAAAACTCCAGTTGTGTCATTGACCATTTCACACTTCTGCTGACTCTTTCACAGCCGGGGTTTACTCATTCCTTTTTAGCAGGCATTAACCTGTTCCACAACCTTGAATTATCTTCATAATAGCGAATGTTGTCTTCTGGTTTGTGATAATAGTCTGATACAGGCATCAAGGTTGCATTATTTCTACATAATAAAATTAAAGAGAGATGCCTAAAACCAACTCTTTTAGCAAATAGTCTATAAATGGTGTAGACATGTGGCAGCTCAGATTATTATATTAAAAAAATAAGCAAAATCATTTCTGGAATGCCCTCTATTCAGTAGATAATCCCATACCCTTCTGTGTGACCTCCCAAAGGAAGCAACACACACAAGGAGATAGAAAAACAAAGCAGAGAGGGAGAAAGCAGTGAGATAATGAAATAACTTATGGAGATGTGCCTTCCTCTTGGGGGAGACAGAGCGAGCGCACGAGAGAGGTATAAAGAGAGAGAGAAGTTAGTGTGCTGGGCTCATACTACATAGAATTCAGCTCGGACAAAGGGCAAGGGATGTTTCCTGCTCCAGTAAAATATTCAATTTGTGTCCGAGTGGTCGAGGACTCCGACTGGCCAACTCAAACTTATCAAAGGAAAGCTGGCACAATTGACAAAGTAACTTTCGGACCTGGGCTAAAGTGCTGCACTATAAGGTTTCCCAATTACACAGATAACAATGACCCTAAAGTTGTTGAACACCATAAAGTCTTGTGTCGGTTAAAAAGAACTGATTATGTCAGTGTGCAGCCAAAACAGTCCTGCACACTGACGATATCATGTACTTCATTTACAATAGTTCAGTGCTCAGACCTTCATCAGGTGAGATTTTTCTTCATCTTTACAATCTTGAATTTTACCCGACTTGAGTCTGAGGACAAAAACGTTAATAAAGTTATTACAAGTGATTGACTGTGAAGGATTTTTTTTGTAAATGCCTTCTAAAACCTTAACAAGTTACTGCTTTCTGATCTGCGACTGCTAGTTAAAGGACAAGTTATTGCTATAGTTAAAGCATTATTCTATATTTTATTAATTGTCAACAATTTCTATGATTCTTTTTAAAAACATCAGGGGTTTCCGAAAATAGCTGCCAAACAATACAGGGATACAGTAAATACAGGAGTAAATACTTTCAGATTAATGCACATTTAGTGCTCTAAATAGTGTATGTGAGATTGAGTCAAAATGAACTACAGTGTTCACATCATAATGAAACAAACATGGCGTGGTTCACTGATGTGTTTTTAATAGTTTGAAAGAATGGAGCTCTATGGCTACACAGATTTATACTTTAACAATTAACAGTGGTTTTATCTTTCCATGGGATTTGTTGACAATAGGAAAAATATGGAAAATCACCAGACTTATACTTGTTTACGGTTAGGTACAGAAAACTACTTGGTCAAGATTAGCTTAAGATCCTGGTCATGGTTTACAAAAAACAATGCAAAATGTTTGTAGGAAACATGATACAAACAGTCACGTGCTCTGTTGTTCTATCTATCCAATAATGTTGCACAAAACTTTTGCTCCTGACAGAAGAGTCAAACTTCACAGGTACAAGAGCAAAATGTAAACATTGCTACTAAACATGCTGTGTTTTTTTCTGGTAAAGACAGTTGAACAATTAATTTTAAGTGAATACAGTGAGTGAAAACTGATAACAATTCTAGTCACACCTGTTGGTGGAAATCCCAAGAGCTTCCTGGCGACGATGAGAGGCGTGCTGAGGCAAACTTTGATGCTGAGCTTTCTGATCCCCATGAGACTTCCATGTTAATAAAGGAGATCTCCTGCAAAGCAATACTGCTTTAACCCTATGTATTATGTATGAGGCAGAAGAGTACAGCACTAAAAAGGAGGAATCATCTAGGCACACATAAGTGCCAGAATCCAATCTCAGCTCCATTAGTGCAGGACAAATCCTATACAGTGAGAAGGGGTCTCCATATGTTTCCATGAGGGAGCTCAGGAAGCCATTATGGAAATGAAAGGGGACAAATCACATGATACAGATCACTGGGTAAAGCAGGAAGAAAATCATGGTGCAGTATACTTTAGATGGCTAGGCTCAACAAAAGAAGGCTGAAATCTGCACAGTTCCCTCTGCAGACTTCTAATAAACTCTCACAGTGAGGACGACGGTCTGAGAATTCCATTAGTTCACATTTGTGTCATCTTGTATCTACAAATTATGCTCTTTTGTTGTTCTGCAGATCAGAGATTAGAGCTCCCTCCTTACTTTTTCATAGCGCTGGCATCTTCCACATGGCATACTGAGATGCAGCAGCCCAGCGTCTTATTTGATCACGTGTCAGCACATTATCACCATCTCTCCATCTTGGCAAGGCACAGAACTCATTCTAAGTACGCTCGGAGTCACAACTGCTGCAGAAGGTTATGGTGGAAGACAATTTGTCTGTGTTTTCCAATGAGTTAGCATCCCCTCCGAGCATATAGTTCATCACTGTAGATACAGATCCTTACAAATAATCTCCCAAATGCTAATTGAGGTAATTAAAGCCGCAGCATCCAGAGGAAACAGGTGCAGGTGGTAGGTATTATTCATGTCCCCTTGCCCTTGGAGGTAACCCTCTCAATCTACTGAGGTAAACAAGACAGACAAGGGTGCAGTTTTCACAGTTTTCTTTGTTAAAGTGAGCACACAAGAAGCTATATTTCCCACTGGTGTTGGTGTCATTGTTACAGTGTATGACAACAACAGATAAGTAATCTTCCCACCTCAATGGCAATATCTTTTCAAAAACACATTTTCCTTGAGCTCTATCAGTAACCTCATGAACATTTACGCCGACGTTCTGAAGGGAATGGGCTTTCTTTGGTTGCTACACTGTAGGTATGACAAACCTCTAAGTATGACCATTGGCGCCAGACACATTTAGTTCCCAAGGAAACACAATTAGAAAATGAAAAGTTGCTCCTTTAAGAGTCAGATACTTTCTCCAAAAGAAATGGGAGAGGTAATTTTCCCCCAAGAATGTCCTTCAATTTGTCAAGACTTTTTTTTTAAAGGATATGCAAATCCTCTCGTCCTAAATGTCAGAGTTATGCAGTGATGGCGGTGGGGGTCTGACATCATTACAGAGGCCTTGTTTATATCAAACAGTGATTAGATTAATACTCATTAGAGAATATTTGTGTCTGCACCCTTCCTGCCCCCCTCCCTTGCAGGCAACAGGAACCATGGCAATTAAAAATGGGAAACTGTCATCCTCCATCACCCTGCCGACTTGTTGGCCCTTGAAGAAAACACACATACACCTCATGCTTGTTAATATACACATGAGCCGGAGAATAGAAACAAACTGCCTGATCAAACAGATATTAGATTAAACATAAAGTCATTGACTAAAACCTATAGTACCATCAAGTTCTTCTCTCACTACTATTTATTTCTTAACACCATCTTGCATCTCTGCTATAAAAACACGTGGTCGAAAAAAAGATGTTCCAACATTATCAGAAATTGCTACACGACCTACAGGGGTCTAGAATCCTGAATAATTGTAATAATCATGCCTGTTACAATTTCATCAGCCTGCTGTTGTACGCACTGATAGAGAATTCATCAAGCATTTATTTCCTTTCTGTGCCAGTTTCTTTATGCAGAGATTTTTTTTTCTCCTTGGCATGAAGAGGTCTTTCATTTCCTGCATTCACACCCCTTTCCCCAAATCCATATCGCTCTAATTTCAACTAAGATGTAAAAATGGAAGCTAATTTAAATTTTGTCACAGCTCCCGTTTTGCTTTTGGTGTATTTTTTTGTTAGATCTTCATGGTGAAATGCCAAGCAAATAAATGAGATACAAAGTTTTAAAACACAATATTTTGTTCAGATGAAATCTTTGTGTTGAGTTTCTTATAGACTGTGAATGTCACTGTAGCCTGCATTTGAAGTTTACTATGTCCCTTTAATAGTGTAAATGGACCATGAAACTATGCATGCTTTATATGTACATTTGATCCTCATTATGTCCTGTTTTCAATCTCCTGAGACACTTGTGAAAAATAATGATCTTGATGACCGCAGCATAATTAGGGCTTGGAAAGTCACCATTGCCTTCACGACGCCATTGCTAACTCTATCATTATAATTGAATGTATTCAAGCCACTTTTTGAATCATTTTAGCTGGCTTTTGGTGCTCCATTAGCTATGGGTTATGATCATTACGATAAAAGGAGGTTACTTTGACATGCCTGTGTTCTGAGTGTTCGGCCTTAAGGGACGAACTTCAGAGAATTGTCGCTCGTTCAAAGACTATGGGAAACTTTGTGCTCAGTCTGAGGCGACTTTAATTATTCTCATCGTAAAGCCCCCACTTCCCTTTGCTGCGGAGGAGATGACACTCTGATCTCATCTGTCTGGAAAAAGGTTCCTCAGATGTTTGTCGTGAGATGGCTGCTGGCTGCCGCTGCTTTCTGTGAGCATGTGAATCAGCTGGTTTCTGTCTGTCTCTCACTCTGTGTGTCAGTCTCCCCTCTCTACCTAATTAGAGGTGTCAGCATCTCTGCTGTGCTTTCTCCTCCATTTTCTACTTCTCCTTTCCTCCCCCATCCCCTCTGCAGAACTCCTGAAACATCTGAGCTGAGAAAACCAGAGGAGGTGCTTGGAAAAATAGATGGTAAACAGTGAAACATGAAGAAAATTGGCACAACTGAAACAGCACATTATTTTTGCCAGGTGTTCAAATATGGGGGCGTTTTCAATGACTTGATCGCTGTCCTTCACATTATATACAAATTGACATATTGAAACCCCACAATGACAATTTCTTTTGATCATGTGGTTGTGGGTTGGTATGGCTTAATGTAAATAAAACTTCAAAAACTTTACTTTAAAGTCATTCAAAAGGGCCAAAACAGAGTCATTTGCTTGAGTTGTTGCTGGTAATGAGAGAAATTACTTTTGGCTTTCATCAGAGGTTATTGTGCAGTAATTTGCTTTAGCAGCTTAGTTTATAAGTATACCCGAAGTTTTTATTGTTGTTATATGGTAAAGTGCTGTCATTAATGCCTCTTAGATCAATATGCTCTTAACACAATGCCCATATTTACCTGAGTGCAGGGGGCTTTAAGAGAGCTGTTATTGAAGTACTAATGGTGAAAAGACACTTGTGACCAATTGCATGTCTTTTTTGAAACTACCATCAAGTCCTCCACAAAATTGGCTTGGTGAAAAAGATATCTAGAGAGTGACCTCTAACCAGGTAATTGCAGACATATGAATAATTAAAGTAAAATTAAGGGGCAAAAAGCACACTTTCCTCTCAGAGCACTGCATGCACAATCCTGTAGGCTGGTAACTATTTTCAAACTGAATTTGGGGCTGAGTTGAAGCATGGATGTTTTATCAAACCTTTGTGTCTCCCACTTCATTTGCTGCTGGCAGTCTTAAGGCAGTGATCCCCTCTTTCCATGAGTGAATTAGGTTGAAAGTCAAAGAGGCTCAGGTTGTTGTCAATAGTCATTAGAGCTGGCTGCTGGCCCTGGGTTAAGACCTGTCCCACTCTGCTGTCAGGCTCAATACCACATGGACGCATGTATCCACATCACTTTTTCTGCAGCTCAGAATTGCCACAGCTTCTGGTAAAAAACCTTCTTCTGTAACCAAGCTCATGGTCAAACAAGCTATTAATAATTTGTACAAAGCTTGGTTGTTTCTTTCTTTACTTCCTCCTCTCTGTGACATTTACACAGTGCTGTCTGCTGGCAAGGGGCACGGTAGGTAAAAGGATGCCAGGATATTGTTGAGGCACAAAATGGAATGAAGTGACAAAAGGACTTAATGACAACAGAAAACGCAAATATTTTAGTTATGCTAGCAGCAGGGTGTGACAATTACAGTATGTTAGTCAGTCTGTCCACCACTTTGGTCCTGACTGATATCTCAACAACTATTGGCTGAATTTCCATGAAATATTGTAGAGCCATTCAAGTTACCCTCAGGGTGATTTGTAACCACTTTGGTCACTTGTCATCTAGCACCATCATCAAGTCAACATTAACATTTTTCCAATACCTTAGATTATGTATTTACAGAATACCTGCAAAACTGATAACATTCCCATTGGCCTCAGCTGTACTTGTGTTTTGTGCCAATTGCTAACATGCTAAAGTAAGCTGGTGAACATGGTAAACATTTTACCTACTTGTCATCTGCCTATTAGCCTTGTCATTGTGAGCATGCTAGCATGCTGACGCCAGAGTTTAGCTCAAAGCTCAAAGTACAGCATCATAGAACCGCTAGCATGGCTGTAGTCTCTTAAAGCCCCATATCTTTTTTATCAAAGGATGAAGTTTGCTTGGGTTTCTGTTTGCTCAAACCTTTTTTGCAAACAAAAGTGCAAAGAGCAAGTTTGGTGGCTTGTGGCAGAGGTGCACACACATGCCTCTCCACAATTACAGCTGTGGGTTTTGATTTTGTATCTAGTGCAGATTCAGATGCCCTGAAGATGTGTTGGCCTTTGATTTTAAGATCTGACCTATACATTAGCAGTGCATTTATGATTTTGTATAGTCATTACCATTAACATTAAAAAGTTAAATTGTGATAAGGTGTAAAAAGGAAAGCTTAGAGGGCAAATTTGACCTGTACCTGTCTTATCAGACCTGTAGACATAAGTCAGTGATAGGGATCTTGGTACCAGCTCCGAGGTGGGTCTCTTAGGCATAACAAAAACTTCCTCCTGTTACAGCAGATTTAATTAGCTTTGGGTTGGGAATGAACTGGCAAACTGTGTTCTTTTAAGGTTTTTTCTTCTTGTGTCCTTCCCCTTCTCTTCCTTCTGCCCCCTTTCTCCTCGACTTTTTCCTCTGAATTGCTGCCAAGCTCTGTTTGCCTTGGTAATTAGGAGCCAGGACTTGCTTTCATGACTCCATTATGAAAACAGCAAACGGTCCAGTGGTTTATTGATAAAGCATTACACTCTGCAATACTGTATGGAGATGTACAGGGAGCCTGCAGCCTTTTCAGGTGGACCAGTGCACAGGAACTCCCCCACTGCCAGATGAAATATCATAATGATATAATAGCGCTATCACACACCCAATATAATACAAGACTGAAATGTTGGAATACAGCTCGCCAACTGTATTAGTAAAATTTAAAGCAAAAAAACAACAGCAACAACAACATGAGCCATGCCATGCTCTGTCAAACGGAGAAAATGACCAGAGAAAAAAAAATAGCCAATCTAATCTGCAGCAGAAAGAGACAGTTGAAGAGGTAATTTCGCTCAGCAATATGCGAGGACAGCTATTTAAATGTGTTGTTGGTGCTCCAATCAGGTTTCCCAGGGTGCTGCGATATTTAAAAGTGACATGGGTGACCCTCCACATTTGCGAGGTGTCATCATGCATCAATCGGCAAGGTGTATATCAAAGCTGCCCATAATGGTGTGTGCATTGGGATTTATATTTCCAATTAAATCTGCAAATTATATGATTATCCGCTGCACCGTGCCGAGGCCATTTTGGAAACCGATTGTGGTGTTCATTTTGTTTTTCTACAAAGATAATAGTGCCAGTGGCCAATCTGCTTGTGCGTGAGAATATTAATGTACTTGGCCTTGTCACACACCTAAATGTGTGTTCACGGGCGAGCTCACAGCTCACACACACACACACACACACACACACACACACACACACACACACACACAAGCCATCATACTCCTGCAGAAACACAGACATTTTCTTGTCTTGAACTAACAGCTCTGTATTTTTTTCTCTTTTCTGTCAATTAATCTTGTACAGACTATCTAAGTCCTTATTAGCCGAGATCCAGCACCTGCTGCTGACTTTAATTGCCTGTGAAAATGATATCAGACCAAGGATCTGCCTGATAAACCTACATGTCGATCTGTCAGACACACAGAGCACAGAGCACCGAAGCCTCTCTGATGGCTGATAGCGGTCTCAAAAACAATCACATGCATGTAGACACACTCACACACACATACACACAGAGACACACCAACATTAGATGTGAATTATTGATTTGAACATGTCAGCTAAGAGACAGCGCAGACTGCCACTGTGGGAAAAGGAAGGATATTTTGCTTTGCTATGCTTGACTGCCAAGACCACGTTCACCAGAAAGTTTCCACTTTCAGAATGTTTACAGAGTGATGCCTAACAATGCCCTAAGACAGAGAGAGAAACTGTAAGAGTTTAAGGATGCTGGGTGAGTCGTACAATCATAAAGAAGGGAGGCTATTGAAAGACAGAGGAGATGGTGAGAGAGAGAGAGAATTGGAGACTAAAGGGGAAGGAGAGAGAAAGAGCGAAAACTTTCCCTCACAGGCTATTTGTATATGCATCTCTGGGGTGCCATTTTAGCTTCCAATATTTTATCCTGAGTAAAATGCTGTGGGAGTATTAACTGAGTTGCCATTGAGTTCCTCTCCTTTATTACTTTTCAGCATTGCACCATAAGAGAAGAAACAGTTATGGCTGTAATATGGTAAGGCTGAGAAATGCTCTAAAAGCAAAATTTAGTTCTAGCCTTTTAAGATGCACAATTCATTGGACTATTTAATTCCAAAATTTAATATTCACTATCTGAAGAAAAAAAAAAGGAAATATATTTACACCAAGTGAATGCTGGCTTGAGAGTAAACCTCGTTATGTCAGCCAATTCAGGATACAAGGATATGAGACCTTTGACAATTTTTGTTGAAATGTGGAAATATACAGTGAATAACTTTGGAAAAAATGTTGGGTTTTTTTCGTTGTCTGAAATTGAAGCAATCTCAAATCTCTTTATTGTTATGTGACTTAATCAAGAGTACAGTAACTTAAGTACAATCTGCACTGTATGGCAATAGAAAAACTAACCGCAAGTTAACTCCTAAATGTTTCCTAAAGCCAGCAAAAAATGCTGGCCATCTGCTGGACTGGATTGTTACACCTACACACCTCTATGCACATCCAGATACATAGCAACATTTGCATTTGTTTTGGTGACATATATCTGGCTACCCAGCGAACGTAAGTCACTCTCCTCCAGCTCTGTCTTGGTCTCCATCAACTCCTAAAGGGTCCTTAATTAGCAGCTAAAATCAACTTTGTTCGCCAGCAGTCACTAACTCTGTTTGCTGTGTGGTGCTGTTCAAGTAGTGGGTTTATCGTCACTTTGTTGTTGACCTAAAACAGTAAAGTTGCAGGCCAGAAAACCAAAACAACGAGCTGAAAGACGTTACAATGCTCCATAGAGAAAAGGGGAATTGCGGAGTTGGGAGATGCTTTTCTGTGGGTTCATCACTAAGAGCAATAGATTTTTTATGTTACACATTTGATCCGTTGTTAATTTAAAAATATTGATTTGAGCAGCTTTAATCTGATCAACCACATGCAACTATCTCTATTTTTACTGTATTTGAATGAACTTTAATACAGGTTTGTTCACTGATGACATTTCATGAAGTTGAGTCACTTCACCAGCAGCATAGTAAACATCTGGATGCACACAGAATCCAAAGTCTCACTGATGAGGTGTGAAACAGTGAAAAGCCTCGTTCAGAACTTTTTTTTAGAGAGCATCTCAGCACACCTCTTGTTTATGCAACGGAAGTGATTCATCATGTAGAAGATTTGAATGCGCAAGTGACTAAATGAGAGAATGGAGGAGAGAAACAGCTTGCCATCCTTCATGATGATAATCTCCTCCGTGCTAATGCACATCTCAATATCCCAGGCAACACAAGTCAGATTGTAGTTTCTGACAAGTATGGATTGCATAACAGCAGCTGGCTAATCCTCACCCTACAGGCGCATGAGCATATCTCCCCTCTAATTAGATTTATTTGCTGCTTTCATGGGACTCGTCTTTACCATTACCATTAGGCTCTCTTGTGAAAGATGTCTTTAAAATTCTCTCCTAAGTTCAGTGGATTTCTACTGATTTCCATGGACACAAGTGAAAGATGAGTGAGAAGGTGAGAAGATGAAGAACAGGAGGTAGAGGAGGAGGAGAAGGAAGATGATATGGTTTATTATTGGTATGTATCACTTATTCATGCTCCCTAGCTTCATTTAAGTGACACGTGTTGCTGCTATTCTTGGATCAGTATAATGGCAGTGTAAGGCAGTGTAAGTATGTTGCACTGTGTAAGTGTTAGTGGCACAGTGGCATATTTTTCATTGTTTTTGGCATTACTCCAACATGTCAGATTTGAAATGAAACAATGACTTTAAGGTTAAAGTGCTGACTTTCAGCTTTAAAGGTGCTTGAGGGTGTTCACATCTATATTGGGTGAACAACATAGGACTCGTTTTTACCCCTGGGGGGGAATGTGTATAAAAAGGGCTACCATTTCTGATTCATCAGATGTGGATGTAAACACTGCTGAATTAAAGCGGGAAGTCAGCACTTTAGCCTCACAGTCGCTGCTTCATTTCAAATCCAATGTGCTGGAGTTCAGAGCCAAAACAAGACTGCCCTAACCCTTACAGACTGGTTAGGATCAGACATTATCTGATACTAACTAACTTGAGCTCTAGAAAAAAGTGGAGTTTATCGACACTTTGGGATAGAAAATCATTTTTCCAATGTCAGTGTAGTCAACGGGGAGACCCATCGGCGTCAGTTTGTAACGCACTGGGGATCCCTTTAGAGTCATAGTTCAATGCAGTAGCGGCAGTTTTTAACGGAAAAGGCAGGTATAGGATATTTAACTGAAAAGACTGAGTAAGGAGGTGGTTGGGGTGAATGGAAGGCCAGAACCCAGACTGTGAACCAGGAGTCGGTGGTTTGTGTCCCTTGTGAAACAAAAAGTGAACATTAAATATTTTTATTGAAGTTATGTGTGTCTAGTCTAACCGGACGGTGCATATTTGTTGTTGCTAAGCATTGCTAACTTGACCGCAGAGCCTTAAATGTTTAAAAGTGACACTAAAGGGGCGCCTAAGGCTTTCAAAAGTGACGTAAAAGTACACAGCACACAACAACAGATCAGTTATTCTTACACACACAGCAATGACAGATGAAACCCTACACAGTAACTTACAGTTACAATTCATGTTTTACTGTGATTTAAACTATTATTATTATATTATATAATTTAAACCTACTTAACTGCACAGATAAGTAGTCTCTGGAAAAAAAATCATTTGCAGGAATAATAATAATAATAATAATTTGTTTCTTTGTATTAAAATATATCTCCTCTAATTACTAAATCAAATGTCTTCTAATTAATTTCCTCAGATGAATACCTTTAAGTCATTGTAGCAGTAGGAACTGAAGTTTCAGGACCTCTTACGTCTCTCCACAGTCCATACTACATTCTAATAGCAAACAACATGAAATTAGGTGATGCATGAATTGCATGAATTGAAATGAGATAAGATAATCTGAGAGTCGAGTCATGGCATTAAATAAAATCATATGATATCACCAGGTCCGCCTACCTACAGGTGACAAGAAAAAACAATTTCACCACAGTGTATTATATAGTAAGAGCTCAACACAAAACCCACAGTTCAACCACCAATTAATGCGTCCTTATTTTGGTTCAAATCTCCATCTTTCAACAAAAACCTCCTTTTCTGTATCCCAGCAAGCAAACAAAAAATACTCAAATTGAGGTTGAATACAAAAGTTGGCCAACGAAAATAAAACCAAGTGACGCCTCTCCTGTCTAATAGACAAGCTTAGTGATTCTCCGACAACACCGGAGCTCCCGGTAGATACTGCTTGTGAGCAGCACACTGGCGCACTAGGCTGTAACTCAGGAAAAGACTGGGCCTCTTTCGGACTGGTGAGTTTGGTTTGAAACGCCGTGACAGATATTCCCTGAGCTGACTGGTGGTTGTCTGTGTGTGTGTGTGTGTGTGTGTGACACAACAGGCTAACCATACTTAATGTGTCTTGCTGTTGTGCATTTTCCCTGCCCGTCAAAGTGGCAGATGGCCTGACGATTTGACCCGCCACACCACCACCAACAATTTACCTGCATTTGGCGGGTGCTGATTTTATTCCCTGTTTGACACTAAAGTTTCTGCGGTGTCAGGTTTTACCAAGACTGAAGCCACTGTACAAGTCAAGGGACAACGTAACGTAACGTGCAAAGTTGATGCTTCCTCTGCCTGCTTCACTGTCGCGTGGCATGTGACCAGAGTGTAATCGCAGCCTTTGCAATGACAACATTTAATTTTATTATATCACCATATTATCGCAAATGCAATTAATTGTTCAGCCCTACTAACTAGGCCCCTTGTATTGAAAACTTTTATTTTGATTTTAGAATGAGATATATGATAATACTGCAGGATTTGGCTGTGAACAGCATAGTGTTATCTTTGACATCCCTTTCATGTATTTTATGGGATTACAGGTTGCTGCTGTTGTTTTAATCAATGTGCCTAAATTATTAATTCAAGGGAGTACACTACTAATTTCACAAAATATATGCACAGAATATGAAAGAAATAACCCTGATTCTTGCTGGGCAGCTTAGAGTACCCTGAAATATCAGGGGTGGAGTTGGTGATTTGAACTCTAGCTCCTGCAGTCTTCTATAGTGCTCTACACGGAGCTGAAAAGCACTTTCCTAGCTTGTTCATTTGGAGCCCAGAGTTCACTGTGTTCAGGGAGCAGAGATGATGTCAGGTATGTGATGTCAAAACTTTAGTGCTGAGAGCAGATAGTACATACTATTCAAACATGCACCTTTCAATACCTTTCTTGCAAGGAAACATATTTGAAAAGTGTTCTGCAAAAATATAGTGCTGTGGACCTCGCAATTAGAGCTAACCCTGGCAAGTTGTACTCGGCCCTGCTGTGAGTGAAAGGCAGTTTTAGCCTTGCACTGACCTTCCAGGCTTGAATAGGAATTTGTCTGTATGGAGTCTGGCTGGATAGATCTGGGAAGTCAGGCATATAGTGCTCGCATTTCAAAGTCTAACTTGTTTTGGATTTGCAGAATTGGAAAGTAAACTAGTAATATCTGAGGTCATTTTAGGCAAAGCCGGAGTCATTTTTTCTTTATCTCTTCCATAGATAATCTACACGTCGCAACTCACGGCTAAACAGGAGGACTCAGATTGTGCAAATTGATAAAACTCAAGGGAGGAGAGGTTCGAAGTGAGAAATGGAGGGGGCAGGGGGTACGGTGGAGACTTCAATTTTATGGCTAAGAGGAATTTGAAAATTCATCACATATGGGATAGAGATCACGGCAGAAAACCTGCCCTCTGCCCCCTTTTTCTTCTGATTCAAAAAGCAGCAAAGAAAAAGAGAGGGAGACACAACCCCACCCCTATCAGAAAGCCCAACGGCATACAGGAAAAATAAGCACATTTATGACAACAAATTTCACACATTTGGTCGTGGCGTTAAAGGATTAGGATCTACAGGTGAACTAACCGACTGGATTAGTGCTCTTGTTGCAGATGCCGGCTTTTGACTTCTAATCTGCAGGCATTGTGAAAGAGGGAGCAGAATCGTACAAAAAAAAAAATAGGGCAAGGCAGCCGTGCCTCAGATCCCATCACAGTGCGCCGTGATATGAAACATGACTTACTGTGATCAAGCAGTCATGGAGCATGCTGTTGTCTCTCCACAACACTCTGCCAGCAAAAATAGACCACCAAAGCTCTTGTTATTATATACACAGCCCATATGTATTTAAGGCCAGCTGCTACAGAGCCTGGACAATATGATTCTGTGCTCAGTGATTATTTTCTGAAGGGTTAACATCATTTCAGCAGAAATAAGCCTGTGAGAATGTCATCCCATGATTCCCCCCCGCCTTTATTTCACTTCATCTCCATCTCAACCTGTTGGCATGCCTTCCGTCCTCTCGCCCGCGTAACCATGGAGATGTGGTGTGTAATTAAAATACCCTCCCTCCTCTGGCTATCCACTTACTGCTGTCAATTAGCAGCTGTTGGATGTGGCTAGATTGATGTTGGGTGGTGCACGCCGCAACCCTGTGCTTTTTGTGTTTGCTTTAGTGTGTGTTTTACACAATGTGACAAGAGCGAGAGCTAATCTGTAAACAGTATAAAGTGAAAGAGTGCGATGTAAAGTGTGTAAATTGTACATAATTCTAAGTCTGCACTCCTGCAATTAAATTACTGCATGAGTGTATTTTACCCATTACAAAGTAGGCTAATTTGTTTATATGTTTGCATGCAGCATATTTAGTCCATGGTCCAAATTGTCCTGTTTTCCATCTGAGGGAGGCTGTGTAGCATGCTCTCTCTGCTTCGTTAAGGCAAAGTAAATGAGCAAGCACTTACTCAGATTGCTCCCCAGTGTATTCTGCCTCCCTTGTGATGAAGATTGAATCAGTCTAGCGCAGGAACTTTGCCTGCATTTATTATACATTATCACCTGGACCAGGGATATCATTTCTCACTGTGACAGCTTTCGCTTTCTCTTTGTGTTTAAACAGCCTCCCGTTTGTAATTGACACAACTACATTGTTTTCCAAGTCAGCATGAATTTCATGTTCTTTGCATGAAATTTTTATGTTTCCATCGCCTGTCTCTAAATTTCCCATAACTCCTTTCCACGATAGTCACTCAGGTGCACTCAGGAACAGAAACCCTGTCAGAGTCAAAACGTTTTGGTGTGTGCTAATCGCTGTGGGAGTTTCATACGTCAGTCGCAGCACCCCTGACGCTATTGTTGGTGTGTCTAATTAACACTCCTGTGTGATGCTGATGCTCCACACTACCTGTGCTGAGACACCTGTCCTGTGACAAACCTACCATACGGGAGCGGATGATTATCAACAGACATTGTAGTCGGGATACAGTTTTAAAAAACACCAATGCCCAACACTTGTTTTGCTCATGGTAGGATGAAAGACAGCAGGCGTTTCGGGGAGACTCAGCAGGTATGAGACAGTCGTGCCCAGGGGTTCTGCTGTTGTTGATGGGTCCACATGCATAATACTACACAGAAACAGATGGATGAGAGTATGACAAAGTCTGGCAGATGACAGAAAGGAAATTGGTAATGTCTGTCTGATTTAATGTATTTTCTTTTTAAAATGTTCATCTCCTTCTGCCGAAAGAATATAATGATACTTTCTTGCCAAGAGGTTTGTCAGGGAAGATGCTTGTGAATTTGCATTTATATTTTACAGCTAGACTTATCATAATCATCATGCTGCTGAACAAGATTAACCACAAGAGTACAATGAAGGGAGGAGGGCAAAGATGTTCTGCATGTGTGCTCATGTAAATCGCCGGGAATGTTATCAGTTCCACAGTGTTTTTAATCATGCTTTTTAAACGTACCGTGTGTGTGTGTGTGTATGTGTGTATCTGTGATTGTGCATGCTTGTGTGCCTTGTTGTGTGCTTTCACCAGTCATGCCAGCTTGCTCTGACCCCGGTGACCCAGTGTCCCTGGCTCTGTTCCAGGTAGCCTGCAGTCCCACCCTCTCTGTCTGCATAGTCTGACACAACTGCACGACTCATTGCTCAGCAATGGCCATTTTTATCTGTTGACAAGAATTAAATTGAGGCGTACCAGCCACGTGTACCATTCTTTATCTCACTTGTCATTTTTGGATCTCACTGTCTTGGAAGATTTTTTTTAAGGAGTTAACTTGGTGTTTACCTTCATGCTGTCTGCTGATGTGTTATTATGTTCTGAGTGTGGATGCCTTAATATTATTTTATTATCTGGATATAAGCCATCTTTAATTTATTTGCTCACTGTGTGATACCTGTGAATAACATGCAACTGTCGATTTTCTTTTGTACTTGTTTGCGTGAGTGCATTAATGTATCAACAGTCAGCTTTTCATGAAGATTTCAAAAGGCAATGACTGATGGAGATTTTTAGAGTTCAAAGATGGATCACTATGTTATTTTTCTTATTGTTAACAAATCACATAATATGATCAAAATCAATCACTCCCATTTTTAGCGTCTTTACACTGTTTTCCAGTATATTTAAGGATATATTTTAAAATTTTACTAATTACTTTTAAGGCTCTTTATGGCAGAGATGGGGACTCGAGTTTGAGACTCGTTCTCAAAAGACTTCAAACTTGACTCGGACTCGAGGTGTGGGACTCGTGAACAATGTTTATTTTTAGGAAACATCTTTTGAGCTTGCTGTTATTCCCCTCCCTGCGTTACCTATAACCTGCCTATGTAACACATACTGCGTATCTGCTGCGCGCAGCCACACGTGAGAGAGGACAACAAACACCAGCAGCTGCTGTGGGATTCATCATAAACTTTGACTTTAAAACTTCATACAAAAAGACCCAAACAAAAGAAGCTCTCAACGCAAAATAGGTAACCTGAGGTTAGTAAACATGTTTGGCCATCTAACGTTAGCTTGCTTCTTGCTTTAGCGGTTATGTCTGACTGTCATTCGTTATGAAAAGATGAATGAGCGTTTATTTGCTTGCCAAAGTTCTGGCAGTCGATTAATGTAATCATTATGTCCCGCTGGCTGCCATCACATTAATTATTTACGTTGGCTGCAAACAGGTTACAGGTTTATTGTTGATCATGTAACGTTACTGTTTTATTTAGTTAACGTTACACTGGTTTGAGAGTCTGGGGGATGTGTTGACTTACAGTAGTTTATAAGCTGTGATTAATTGCATTGCACATTACATAGTTGTGCTCTGTTAGTGAAAAACAGGTTAAAGTTACAGAATTCCTTATAGCTATGCAGTATTATAAGCAGCCTGTAATGAATGCAGCAGATGATACAACACTCATTATAACCACAAGTGACTTTACCTTAACCTTTACCTTTGACTTGGACTCTAGCTCAAAGACTTGTGAGCATATCTGCTTCATGGCCTCTCGCCCTGCTATATATCTGACCTTTTAGTACCGTACGCACCGGTACGTACTTTGAGATCCGCAGGCAGAAGTCTGTTGTCTGTTCCAGAGACCTGGCTGGAAAGCTAAAGGGGACAGAGCATTTGCAGTCACGGCCCCGAGGCTCAAGGAAAAAGCCTGCCTGAAGAAATCAGGTCAGCTGAGTCAGTGAACTCTTTTAAGTCCCTTCTTATATTATACTTTTATCGGGGAGCCTTTCCTAGTTAAATTTTGTATTTGAACATTCATGGTTCCCAGATGATGTATCCTAATGAATTTGATGATCCCATGACCGTTAATGACAGTTAAATATCTCAAGAATTATTCAATGAATTGCAATAAAATTTTGTACAGATGTTCATGTTCCCTTTAGGATGAATTGCAATAACTTTGGTAACCCCATACTCTTTCTTAAGTACCATACCCTGCAAAACTAATGACATCCCACCATCTTTTGCTGTGCTTTGTGTTTAATGCCAGTTAGCATGCTAACAAACTAAACTAAGGTGGTGTGGTAACCATTAAAGCTATTAAACGTCAGCATGTTATCATTGTAATTGTGAGCATGTTAGCATGCCTCACAGAGCTGTTAGCATGACTGTAGTATATTTTTTATATTTTATAATATTTTTTGGACAACAATGGTGCTCTATGGCACAGATGAATAAGCGATCAGGCTTTTGATGCACATGCAGTACTTTCAGGTCAATTCACTGTTGATTGTGGTATTTAATAGAATTTGTTGATTATAAGAAATATATGGAATAGTATAGTAGTTGTTTCCTCAATAGACCCAGCTATTAGCCACCCTTTAAACCCTGCCAACCACATACCTTTAGATCGGTTGGACCGTGAGTGACAGAGTAGCAGAGTGTGGCAAGTTGCTCTCATTTGGTGACAGCCAAAGATGAATCTTTTCAAGTGCTCGTGTGCGGCCTCACAGAGCAGTGTTTTCTGGACTATTAGCTACACAAGCAGCATTAGGCAGATGAGGCAGACTCTCCTCATATCTCGCCACACGCCTGAGGCAACAGACAGAGGGAGAGACTTCAAAGTCTTCAGATACGGAGATAGACACCTCATGCTGAACTTGAGGAACCTTGACAGATTTAATAGACCAAAGGGTCTTGTGCTTGGTTGCTGATGGGCAATTTGCCTCTAGCTTAATTTGGTCAACAATTTACTCATTATGATTAAGTAGATTGGTAAATATACATTGACATTTTTTAGACAAAAACATTCTTGTCAAAATGTCAATATAATCTATTTGTTTTTTGCAGGCTCCTTGAGGGTTTTGCAGTCTCCCCTATTAACATACTTTGCCCTTTTCCCCCAAGATCTGAGCTGTGTTTGTGTGTTGTTAAGATTTGCGGTGGAGGGGAAGATGCTGTGCTGCTAAAGATGAAATGCGGATTTGTGTGGACTGGCATAGTGAAGGGGGTGAGAAGGTTAGTCTGTTTATGTGAGTGTATGTGTGGAAGTACGTGTGTGCGTGCTTGAGTGTATTTTTCGGTGAGGGGGGGGGCTTGGTTGCCTTGTGGGACCTGCCTCTCAGTGTAATTGAAAAATGTGACCTGGAAAATGTTTGCCCAGCGTAGCATGAAAGTTACCTCCACAGCGACGGTGGTGTGCGTGGAGGCGGCTCACCTGGCCCCTGACAGGGTGAGCCCCATATTGGGTCGGAGCTCACGTTAACAGCCACTTTATCCCTTCACCACATGCAGAAAAATGCATTATTTAATAGTACTAAAGAATCTGAGATTGACCAAAAAGAAAAATGCAAAAAATCATCCAGAATCCCCACCTATAAGCTGTGAAACGACTGACCTCAACAAGGGCGCCTGGTATCCACATATGAGTATGTAATTCAAGGTGTTTTTATTTTATCAAGGAATATACAAATTTCAAGACTCAGTCAAACATTTGCATTAAAAAATGTGACCTCACATCACAATTAAAAGGGTTAGTGAAAAAGAAAAGCAGTAGAGAACATTCTTGTGTCTCAGCATATCTGAAAGTTATTAAGGTGGTAATAAAATGCAATCAAAAACCTGCACCCCATCCTGCACACTCAGGGTCCTCTGAGTCATTTTCATTTAACCCATAACCATTATTTCAAATAACATATGCATCTTCATACCACATCAGGTATGAAGACGCATGAGTGTGGCCACAGTGCTTCAGCAATGTAGACAGACTAAATGAGTATATAGAAGTATAGTGTCAGCACAGGATGGAGGCATGATGTACATTTTAAGTACAGCGCTGAGATCAGCCATCAGCCGAGGATAGTTTTACATAACAAAGTGAATGAGCGCCACTGCTGTATTTAAAGTAAGAGGGGATCTGGGGACCAAAACGAACAGGAACAAGGAATCAGTAGAGGTAAACAAGGATATTGTTAGTGAGAGATCTAATGTGTCTTTGTAGATGAGCATTCGCCCCAATCACACAACAGCTTGTGGGGAGACATACTAAGCAGAAGACTGCAAAGCCGATGTAAACAGTGGCAGATTCAACGAGTCTGAACAAAAAACATGTAAATAGCCTATAATGATAATCTATAATAGGAAGCCTGTTGTTTAAAACCCCCATGAAAAACCATCTGTTTGCATTTTCTGTCTTGGTTGCAGTGCAAAAATGTTTTTAGCAACCGTGATCCAAAATGTGAGCAGCCTACAGTTCTGCAACTGAAGCACAAATTTAGGATGATGCTAGTACTTTGAAATGCTTAGGGGCAGTTTCCCCCCATTGTTGTTGATCTGTCTTCACCTGACTAGGTAACATAAATGTGAATGTATTTACCAAAGTGAAACAATGTGATGCAGTTGACAAATCCTGTTGTCTCCAACTATCGTAAAACCACCATTTTTGTTTCACTGCAACAGATAGATGAATGTTTATTTCCAACAATTCCAACTCCAGCAAAGCCCTCAGAGACATCCATAGCAAGACAAATAGGCTAAAAGAAACATGTTTTTCAAAAGAATATGCTCCATTTTCTCTCGCTGTGAATGACAGTAGGGCTGCACCACCACGGTGCACAGTAGAATGCACGCACAATGCCTGTTGAAGGTTTGTGAGCGGTGAACATTGAAACCCATTTTGAAAAGAAGCCACTACATATTATCAGCCAACATTATCTTTAAAATATATTGAAGAAAGTTGTAGTATAGACTAGCTACCATGCTGTTGTAAAAAACGTTGGTGCTGCCGAATGGGTCTACAAGAATGGACAACAGCTTTAGACAACTGAAAATTAAAGCTAGCGCTAGCTTCCGATTTAACCCTCTGCTAATGGGAATGGGGGTAAAATTGTATACATGCGGCTGGTGTAGCCGTTTCAAATGTTATCGACCAAGCGGATCACATTCTGATAGTGAAATTAGTCATTTTGCTCGGGTTGTGACGGTCAAATATATTGATCCACCGCTGTAAAGAGTAAAAGTTACTTCAAAGCACGGGCACTTCCTGTCCTGCTTGGAGGCATTACGAGGCTACCCAGCCGACCAATCGCAGTGCTTACGGTCCGTGTCGCCTCGACGTGAAGTTACATTTTTTAGGAGGTGCACGTCAGGCTACGGCGTAGGTGACGGCGTAGGGTAGGGGGCTACGCAGAGGCTACACCGTCGATTTGACACAGAAGTATAAATTCCACTTAATGTGGGACTACCACACACATGGACAGTGGAGATCGTGGAAGGAGAGAAACCCCTGGCTGTTTGCAAAGGAGGGTGATCTAAGATTCCTTGTCTGTAAGGAAGCCAAGACTCCCTTACTTGAGAGTTTTTAGTGGATGCCAGGATCAGAAGCAGTTGCGCAATAAATTTACATACACACAACACTATTACTCATAAAGCTGTTAAAATAGCAGAGCGCAAACAAAAGGAAGTGCTGCCGAAGAAAGTTACAGAACTCAGCTCCAGTATGTTTAAGGAGACAGCTGTTTCTTTCAGGGCAGACTGTCACTAAAGAAAGGTTGCCTTATACAAAAGTGAATCCCCCTTATGAAACTTAATGAGATGAAGAGTCGGCCCTGCTCACTGTTCAGATCATTCAAGTGCTCAGATTGTAGAGCATATTGCACAATAGATAAAAAAAGATTTTTTTCTCTAATGTCAAATAACTTGATTCCAGTATTAGCATAACACTAGATGAAAGCACAATTCATGGACGTGCATACATGATTATTTATGTGATGTCACTGGGAATGGAGATGTGGACAATAGACCAGGGCACAGATTAGCATAGCTCCAGATGGGGCTGCCGTTATAACCAGGAGACCGACTGGACCCATAGCTAGACTGAAACAGTCTTTCCCTCAAAGCATCTTTCAGAATTAGTGGAGAATGACTCCTTCAAGGTAGTGACAGGTTGGAATCATTTAGAGTTTTTCCTCTTGAAACTCTGAAACTGAAATTCTTTTTACCACCAGTCCCTGAAAAATCCAAGGGATTTAGAGGAAGTAGCTGCGGAACTGAACATGCAGACATTGAAAGTAGTTCTCTGTGAAGGTTCTCAGTCATTCAGGTCATAGTTATCCAAAGAAGGTTAAAGTCAAGGGCAACTGGACTTGGTTGAATATACTAGGAGACATTTCGTCCCTCATCCAAGAGACTTCTTCAGTTCTGAAATGACCAGTAGGAAAGCTCAGATATTTAACCTCTGTGGGATCGTTAGCTAGGATCATCGATACCGATGGTTCGTTACTGCTCCTGGCTGTGGTAACGACAGACGTTGTTATGTTAGAACCACGTGGCCGAGTCTGAACGACCATCGTTGGTATCTTCACCTGAGGCCAAAAGGTAATGCTTGTTCAGTTTCCTGGGAAGTGATGAAAGAACAGCATTGTAAGTAGGGGATAAGTGGTGGCGCAGAGATCCCCTCAGAATCAGCGTTTCCCATTACAGTACAAATCAGTTTTGCTCCACATTTCACTGATCAATGTGGTGCAAACTAGGGGTGGGGGAAAAAATCAATATAGCATAGTATCGTGATATTTGCCATAGCAATACTGTATCGATACACTGACGCCAAGCATCGATATAAATTGCAGATGGGAGTTTTAACTTTTTGGTACTAGAATAATCTAGAATAATCTATTGCTTTTTTAGCCCACTAGAAAACTTAACAGGACCACATAGAGGACTGATAAACAGATGTTGACAAAGTTTGACTTTAGGGACCTAATTGGAAGCTGGAAGAAAGGTAATGAATTGCAATATATCTCTCTCTATCTATCTATCTATCTATCTATCTCTATCTATCTCTCTCTCTATATATATATATATATATATATATATATATATATATATATATATATATATATATATATATATATATATATATATATATATATATATATATATATTATAATAAAATCAAATCGCAACATAAATATCTTCACAATATCGTATAGTGGGGCCTCTGGTGATTCCCACCCCTAGTGCAAACATGAGCGCATGGGGGGGGAAAAAAAGTTTGCTAATCAAGTATTTTCCTTTCTGACTTCAGATTTTCTGACAAACCTTTGACTATTTTCTACAAGTACAAATTCCACAGGTGCTCAGTTGTTTTGCTCCAACAATGCCTTCATATTAGCGTAGCATAAAGACTGGAAGAACGGGAAAACAGCTAGTCTAGCTCTATACAAAGGTAACAAAACCCGTCTACCAGCGATCTCTAATGCTCACAAATAAAGGTTAGGCTATATTGTGTTACATTGTTAGGTGCATTTTTTTAAACTTTGGACAGAGCCAGGTTAGCTGTTTGCACCTGTTTCCAGTTTTAATCTTATCTTATTTTTTCTTAAGATCAGAGATAATCTATCTCCTCATGGCAAGAAAGTGGATTTGCATATTACCCAAAATGCCGAACAATTCTGTTACAATACAAATTAAGTTACGTAAATGCCTCTGTGGCGAAATTTTTATTACCACTAGCACAGCTCAGTGTCACAAACAGTAGAAGGAGCGGAGGCAGAGTCTGATTAATGTTAGGCAGGGTAGAAAAAGTCCCCTTTTTGTGTGTTTTTTTTTTTTTTTTTCTAAGCAGCTTTGATGCTTTTCTCCCCTTTTGTCAAGTCTTCACTTTCTCCTGTTATCTAGAGTAATAAGTGCTATGGCACAGGTGGTGTGCTGATAATGGCGTTGACTCTGAATTAGTTTTAAAAAATGAGAGAATAAGAAAAAAAAAACAGAAAAGGAAAAAACAGTTTTCATCTGGTTAGAAAACTTGAGTCATCCCTCTCCCTAATACATCTTTTGAAATACATACCTTAAATTGCCATATGGTATCTGGAAGTATAACTGCCCAACTTTGCAGCATTTATAATATCATACAGGGCGGTGAGACAGAGGCTAACTGAGCTTGTTGGCCTCAGACTGTATTAAAGTAAATGCTTCAGGGCCAGTGAGGGGAACAAGCTAATTATGGATAGGAGGGACTTCCATCTTTAATGAGGAAATTTGCATGTTCCATTAAATTGATGTATGTGTGCATGCATCACATTATAGAATATTTCATACAAACTGGAGGAGTTAATTTGTGAACTTCTACCTCCCACATAAGCTACTGCTCAGAAAGATCAATTGTACTGCCTTCTGCCATTTCTGGCATTTAGATTTTTAAAAATGAATTGAGTTGTCATCAAGTTATGATTCTGTTACTTACTTGGTATGTAAAATAGGAGCAGGTTATTTGAAGAGTTCAGTTATATTAGAGAAAATGTAGCACGAGCATTGCTTCTTCACCGACTCTACATCACCATCAGCACCACCATCATCATCACCTTCTACAACCCCCTACATGAGATAAAGAAAAGCTATATGTGTAATGTATAAATGAGAGCACAAACAAGCCAGTAAACAGTGTGAATCTAATTAAAAGATAATGTCAGCCATTTTGTCACAAATGTTTCTACTTCTGTGGGCCTATCTTCTAGCCCTAGGGCTCTCTATCTGTTGAGGGCTATTGCTCTCTACTTGCAGGCTGTATCTTTAGTTACGCTGCTATCTCCACTTCCTCACCCTGGACTGTATCTTCCTGACTTGGTGGTATTTGCGCTGGCCGTCATGGTTGACTGTGCTGACTCAGTATTTCTCTCACTCGAAGATCAAATATCCCATTTAGTTTCTCGTAGTGCACAAAGTTCAGAATATACTGCGGGAAGCAAATATAAACCACAAACAGAAAACAGATAAGCGTTTAGGTTTATAGGACTATATGCTGTAGGTCTGATGAGCTTTGGTGTACTGCTGTGCACAAAATAATTATATTTTGTGTCAAAGTTCTCAATATGGAAAGCAGGAACAGAAATACAGTACATTGAAATTCTGTGTTTGGGAAGCCTGTGTTTTGCACCCCACTGAATATGCCTGCAGACTTCCATTCTCTTTGAGGATGGCTAGACTTTACGCAAACATGTCTTGCTAGGAGGATGATATTTCAGACAGGAGAATTGACCAGCCCTATCTCCAGAGCGGCAACTGTACATTCAGAGTGAACATCACCCCACAAACTGGCCACTGGAGGGGAACTTGAAAGAACAGGAGGGAGAGCACTAACGCACCTCTGAAGATGGTTCGGCATCGACCACTGACAGCCGACTTCAAAGACCCAGTTATGAACATGACAGGCAGCCAGCGCAACAGCCTTTGAATCCAGTGCACATTTTTATCAAGACTTTATGGTCTATTTAGAAGTGATTTTTTTTTGCAGCAGCAGCACTGTGAATTTGATTTGACTGTACATCTCATCGCTGACACGGTAACTCTCGCAGGTCTCTTCTTGAAGTTGATATATATGGGACTTGCATTTTCATGAGTGCCTGATGTTATTCCACATGGCAGACGTTGATATTAGCGCCTTTGATTCCTGAGGAGTTCTAAAGAAATGCTGCACAGAATGCCCCCCAAGGCACAAGTTGTTTATTTGCCCAGATATATATTAATCCAATCAATTTTCCTCAACTCACACCTTGTGGAAAACTGTAATGGAGCAGATGGGTGCAGAGTAATCTCTAAAAAAAAAAAAAATCAAATGCTCCAAGACAAAATCCGGGTAAGTTTTATGTACCGACATAATTTGGTATTCGTGCATTCATAGTACCTGCAGTTTCATGGTGCAGTGCTCATTTGCTGTTCAGTACTGATAATGTGGAAGTTTGGTGAAAATAAAAGTATAAGTCCATTACATTAAAACTTCAATTGTATTTAAAATATACCAATTTATACTAATATATACATTTACAATACATACAATTGAGTTACTGATAATACTTTTTTTATATTTAACTTTGTAAATAAGAATGGGTAAAAGGGTGAGAGGAGTAAAAATGTTATCTTAATACACATTTCATTTACGATATGTTTTCATTGTGTTTTTTCTTTTCCCTGATGGTTGATTAAGCAAAATCCAATCAAAACAAAGAGAGAGAATTGTGCAAGCTTTTCAATCAAGTTTCCATTTGTTATGTATTGCCCTTCTCTCAAACTAAAGTCACTCTCAAGATCACTGCCGGTGTATCCAATTCTTTTATTCCATAAAGTATCAACCCCCAAGACATGGTCACACAATCTTGATACTTCTGCAATGTGTGAGTGTATGTGAGTGTGTATTCATGCATGTGTACTTGCGTGTGTTACAGTGTCATCCCACCCTGGAAAATGACTTATTAAAATGAAATTATGCAGTGCCCTGACCCATGGCAAACGGCATGAGCCACAATTTGTCTAGCAGTTGAGCTGTGAATAAAATCTGATTGGCAATAATTTGGCTTTGCTGTTGATATAGCATCCCACCCTCCACATCTTCTATCTCCCAACCTCTCACATCCCCTCGCCTTATCATGGATGTGTTGATCTAAGGGTGAAATATTACTGATATAGAGATCTGGGGTCAGCGAGCAGAGCACTATGCTGATGGTAAGTGGGTGGTTGTGAGGTTAGGGAAGGGTTTTATGAAGCAGGAAGAGCAACTGGTAATGTAAAATGCCAAAACTGACTGCTGATCTCTGGTAAAAGGGTGACTGGCCGTGTGTGTGTGTGTGTGTGTGTGTGTGGGGGGGGGGTTTGCTCAAAGTGTGTGTGGGAGTGTGACACAGCACAGACTGACCACAGTGCACTTGGCTATTGAAGAATTTGTCTTTCCCCTTGTTTTATGTCATATAAATGTACATGTGAGTGCATTCGTAATTGTGTGCATATACTATGGGTGTAAATATCATTGTTAATGCATAGACTATGACTTACACATGTAAACACAAAACCCGTCTGTGATACATAAATGTGTACATCTTAATGCAGTGCCCATTCCAAGGTGCATATGTTTTTGTTTTTTTTAAATAAATACATAACTACTTTGATAGCGGCTGGTGCTGAAATAGATCTCAGTAAGTGATTGTGCCTACAAAATAAAAGTACGATAAAGTTTTTTGCTTTTTATCGAGCATTGAGAGCTTTTACTTTGAAAAGGTCCGAAAGACATTCAAAAAAGTCTGTGGCTTGTTCAACACATCTCTGAAATAGCCGTCAAGAAACCTCAGATTTGATTCCCCTGAATGAGAGTAAGACACCCACCACGTTTGAAGTCAGATTATGAGGATTCCTGACTAGGGCTGAACGATTTTGGAAAATAATCTAATTGCGTTTTTTTTAAACCAATATTGCATATGCGATTTAATATGCGGTTATCTTTTAAGCTCTTTATCTTCTATATTATTCAAAACAGACGAGCAATAAATCATTGTATGGTATGACCAACGCAATGTTAGATTAAACATACACTGTTCTTTCCTGTAGGCCAGGCCTGTATGTTATGATGAAATTAGGTGATCCATGAATTGCATGAATTATTATTCTGAGCAATGGTGGAAAAGTATCACATTATAATAATTTCAGAGAAAGATAATTTGAGAGTCGAGTCATGGCATTAAATAATATCATATAATATCATCAGGTCGGCCTACCTACAGATGACAAGAAAAACTAAGTTCACCACAGTGTATTATATAGTAAGAGCTCAATACAAAACCCACAGTTCAACCACCAATTAATGCGTCCTTATCTTGGTTCAAATCTCCATCTTTCAACAAAAACCTCCTTTTCTGTATCCCAGCAGGCAAACAAAAAAATACTCAAATTGAGGTTGAATACAAAAGTTGGCCAACGAAAATAAAACCAAGTGACGCCTCTCGTGTCTACAACTTACCAAATCAACTAAATCTAAACAATTCAGCAAAATCAGGCAGGCAAAACGTTCTTATTCTGAAATGCTCCATGTGGGAAATTGAGCCCTGCAGGGAACTGGGGGGGGGGGACGGTTCACAGAGCGCTGTGATCGGTTGTAGAAGCACACAAAATGACAAACAACAAGTCAACAACTTGGGGCGGGCTAAACGCTCTGCTGCTGAAACGCTTCTGAAACGCTTCCAATGTGATTTGACGCCGAGCTGAGGACGGGTTAAAACTGTGACGCAACTAAACGCGGCGCACACGTGTGTGTATCCGGGGTTAGTCTGGGGTAACTCAGGACAGACTGGGCCTCTTTTGGAGATGGTGAGTTTAGTTTGAAACGCCGTTACAGATATTTCCTGACCTGACTGGTGGCTGTCTGTGTGTGTGTGACACATTGAGCGTGCTGATCGCCACAATAGGCTAATGATATGTGTCTTTCTGTTGTGCATTTTCCCTGTCCGCCAAAGTGGCGGATGGCCTGATGATTTCACCTGCTACACCACCAACAACAATTTACCCGCATTTGGCGGGTGCTAATTATATTCCCTGTTTGACACTTAAGTTTCTGCGGTGTCAGGTTCTACCAAGCGTGAGGCCGTTGTACAAGTCAAGGTACAGCGTAACGTGCAAAGTTGATGCTTCCTCTGCAGACTGCTTTACTCTTGTGTGTCATGTGATCAACGAATCGTTTAGCCCTATTCCTGACATGATCAAAATACAAACACACAAACATGAACACACACAGATTCCTTCCTTCATTAGAGAGATACAAGTTGTGTTTTCTCTGAAAACAAATGTGAAAAAATATGACTCACATTTGCAGCATTTTGCATTCATTCAAATTCTGGTTTTCAAGTACAAGTCACTGATTTCTATTTGTGGATCATCTTTTGTGTTTACATATTCTAATATATATTTGTGAGTCATAGTCTGTGAAATTACAGTGATTGTGACATTTACCTCACATTATACTTAACGTCTATATGTTGTTATGAGCACCGGCTCATACAGGTCATTTGCTATAGTCTATTTTAACATAAAATGGAAAACAATTACAAGCATCACTTTTAATAAATTACCTTTTCTCCCTATAAAAATTCACAAATACACACTGAGAGGGAAAAAAACTAGGCCTATGTGATAGAGGGAATGATAGAGGTGGGTAATGGAGGAAGGGTGTTAAAGACCCTGGTGCAGTGGTGGCCTTGGACAGGTTGATGTAGTTCCAGCAATGAGCAGCTCATAAAAAGTGCTATCCGTGGGCCTGAGGAAGATATTCTATATCTCTGCCGCTAACGGCACAGCCTAAAATCACCTGCTCTATCAAAGTCAGGCCCCCCTCTATTACATAAAATGCACTGGGAAAACAACAGAGGAAACAATAGGACTGTGTGTGTGCATGTACTGTACTATTTGTGGGGAGACATTATCTTTATTTAGCAGGGAATTGGGAGGCTCAGTGCAAGGCAGGTGGTTATGGAAGTGGGCTATAGGACTTTAAGGTTGTGATCAAAAATTTGATTCTCACTTGATTGATCTGTCTCTGCACATTTTTGACAGTCACATGCATGTATTTTCTCATATCTAGTGTGTTTGACATCGTTTGCAAACCCTACATATGTTTTTCTTCTGACCTAATTAAAATCCAATATGTAAAAATTTAAGGAGCAACCCTTCACTCTGCCACAAACTGGGCTTGCATGAATGACTAAGGTGACAAATGGCTGAAGTGACCATAAAGCATTGGTTTCACACCAAATAAAGACACAAGTGTTTTATACCAAATCTACGCCCTTGCCAAAGTCATTGACAGACAATAGGAAACAGTACAGTTACTGTGTTAACTTATGTTAAGGTTCAATTACACTGCAGAGGGACTCTATATAACTGTTGGAAAACTCCAGTGCAGCAGTACAGAGAAGTAATGTCAACACCAATCACAACCCATTCACACTCTGTCGTCACATATTGACGCGGGGGAGCCTTGTAGCATCATTTATGAATTCTAAAAGCAGGTATAGGATTTAAATAATAGAAAAGTCTGAGTAAGGAGGTGGATGGGTGGCCAGAAACTGGACTTTCACCCAGGAGACACAAAACAAAAAGTCAACATTGATTGACATTGCATTGATAAGTTATTAAACTTATGAAAGTAAAGTCTTGTAACTAAGTTGTTATTTTAACCCAAACCATGATGTTTTCTTAAAGCTAACAAAGTAGTGTTGGTGCCTAAACCTAACCAAATTGCGATGTTTCACAATGTTAACCACTAGTTTTGTTTTGAAAGTCTTAACCGGACGTTGCATATGTATTCATGCTAACTTGACCACGGAGCCCTATACATCCAGGGGTACCCAGAGCATTAAAAAGCGACGCCGAGGGGTCCTTGACCAAACATCCATATGTGACAATTTGGGAGTGAGAATGTGTTGCTAATCACAGGTATGTTGCAGATGATAATCCATTCTATTTAACCATTTTTTGCAGATGGGGTTAAAAGCAATCTTGATTAAGTTTTATAGCTAGATTTGGGATCTAAAACCTCATCATCCCATTTCCGCACACCAGATACCTAAGCATACATTTTCCATTCATTTACCCTTGACTCACACTGTAAAAACTGTTACTTAGATCTAACTTATATAAACTTAAAAATAAGGCAACATTTTCCAACCACCTTTTGTTAGTTTAGCGAACTTCTTGATTTTTTAAGCTGAGAAAACTCAGTAATAAACATTTTAGTGTATGCTAAAATATTAAGTAGAGTCTACAAAAAATGCCAAAAAATTAAGTTCAGCCATTGTCAAAATGGACAGCATTTTAACCACATCAAACTTAATTAAAATAAGTTACATTTGAAAGAAATGTTGAATCAGTTCATGTACTTATTTTCTTTAAATGTTGACCAATTAATTTTTCTGTTGTAAAAGTGCAATTTACTTCAAATTATTAGTTAGCATTAGCATAAATTTAACAAAGAAAAGAGGTATCGGTTTCCAACATTTATTAAACAGCCAATAAATGCAGTTATGCAAAATTAATGACACAATCTTCTGACCACAGCTTATGGTGTCGTGGAACACCTTCACAGCACCACCACCATGTTAATATCACAGTATTATGATAAATACTAACCTTGTGCTAAAACATTAAATCTTTCACTGTGTGTGCATGTTACTGTTTCTCCTCTTTTCCGTCGCATGTAGCAGGAAAACTAGTTAAGGTGCCAGTGGGTGGCTTTCAAAATAAAAGCACCACTAGTCAGAACAGGAAGTAAGACACTAGGGTTTAAACCAGGTAAAATACATAATAAAGCCTACTGAAATGACTGTTTAACAATAATATTTCTTCTGTAGAGCTACACATATACTGGGTTATTTACACTCCCACCAAAATTATGAGTTTTACATAAAATGACATGAACTACGAATAATTTTTCTATTAGGACAGAAAGTGTTCTTTAACAGTCATGGGCTTAAGAAGCCTCTAACAACAGAACTAACTTCTGCACTGGACGCTCCACCACGGAAAGTTTTCCAAGGCGCTCACCTTTCTTGTTTAGTCTCTTATCTCCAAATGAGATTTTCACTCTCCTTACGAGTCCATCCTTACCTCTGACAGTCTCTAAGACCCTCGCAAGTCTCCATTCACCTCTGGGCAGAAATTTGTCTGTCCATCACAATATCACCTACTAGTAGATTCCTCATCAGCTAGTGCCAACGCTGCCTTGCGGTGATGTTGTGAAGATACTCCCGTTTCCAGCGACTCCAAAACTGCTCCGCCAGATACTGCACGTGGGGCCATCTTTTCACTCCATACAAGTCCTCTCTAGGGAATGTGCCAGGTGGAGGCAGTGCTGCGCTGGATTTCATGTTGATCAGATGATTGGGGCTGAGTGGTTGACTATGGCCATGGCCTCATAGAGTAGAGTCTTTAGTGAAGCGTCATTGAGTCTGCCATCAGAAAGTGATAGAGTGGAGTTCAGAACACTCCTGACTGTCTTTATCTGTCGCTCCCACACGCCACCTGTATGACTGGAGTGGGGCGCGTTCATGACAAAGTCACACTGCCTTTCAGACAGAAACATACTCAGCCTCTGTGAATTAAGCTCCTTTAGCGCTGCCTTGAATTCATTCCTAGCACCAACAAAGTTAGTGCCTTGATCACACTGGATTTGACGGACTGCACCTCGAAGAGCAATGAAGCATCGCAGGCCGTTGATGAAGGCCTCGGTGGACAAATCCTCTAGTATCTCAGTATGGATGACCCGTGAGCAAAAGCAGGTGAAGAGCAGTCCATATTGTTTATGCTTTTTCCGTCCTTCCGTAGTGACAAAAGGACCAAAGCAATCCATACCACAATATGTGAATGGTGGGGAGGACTACATGTTCCACAGGAAGATCAGCCATCCTTTGTCTCTCTGGGAGTCTCCTGAGTCTACGACACACCACATACTGGCGGATGTATGAAGCAACTGCTCTGCTCATTCCAGGAATCCAAAAGCCACTGGATCTGATGCTTTGTCTTTTCGTGATTGTGAGCTATTATCAACTTTGTCACGTGGTGCTCTTTGGGGATGACAATCGGATGCTTGAATGGGTCAGCAAGGGACGGGTGGCGGAGTCTTCCTCCCACCTTGAGGATGCTGTGTCAAGAAAAATATCAAGGTGGTTCAGTTTGTTGTGACATGGTAGTTGACTTCCTTTGTTTAACAACTGAATTTCTTTCTTGTATGCTTGACTTTGCAGATTTTGGATTATGACACGCTCAGCCCTTTCCTGTTCACTTACTGTAGTAAGAGCACTTGAAATCATTTTCTTAGCCCGTCGCAAAAGGCGCGCCACAGCCTTGATGGCTCGGGACCATGATGAAAACTTAGACAGGCGGTCGGCAAGACTCGTTGATTCTGTGGTCTTTGTTTGCAGCGTTTGTACCTTTTTGATTTCTGGATTTCCTATGAATAGGTCCGATACTACATCCTTTGGTGTAGATATTTTCTTTTCCCAGAGGAACATGGGACCAGTGAACCAGTTTGATGTAAGCAGTTAATTTACAGTTCTCCCTGCTGGGTTTTCATCTGTAGGGACATAAAACCATTGCTAGGGAGTTGTGCTATAGTGGATCTTCTGGACCCGGTTGGCAACAAAGGTGTGAAAGCGCCGTGCATCGTTATTTATGTAGCCTAAAACTACCTTGGAGTCTGTCCAGAAGTACTCTTTCCCATTAAAAGACCCAAGCTCCTCTCTGAGCATGTTGCTGACACCGACTGAGACCACTGCTGCAGTTAATTCAAGCCTCGGTATTGTGATCAACTTTGTGGGAGAAACGCGGGCATTTCCTATGGCTAGGGAACAGTGAACGTCTCCTCTTTGGTTCCTGACTCTCAGATAAGAGCATTGCCCGTATCCGCTGGTGCTCGCATCCGAAAAGTGGTGAAGCTCTTCTACAAACTCTCCAAAATTGGCAGGTATGTAACATCGAGCTATGTTTGTCTTCTCTAGGTTGGTGAAGTCGTGTCGCCAGCTCTCCCACCGTGGCTTCTGTATCTCTGGCAGGGGTTATCCCTGCCAACACCTTGGTGGCACATTTCCTGTAAGATCTTCTTCCCAGTGAGAACATATGGTGCAAGGAAGCTAGGGGGATTATATATGGAGGCCACATTGGACAATATGCCTCTACGTGTCGCTGGTTGGTCTTTCAAAGTGTTGTTAAATCTGAAGCTATCTGTCTCAATGCTCCAGTGAATCCCCAATGCTCACTCTAGTGGTATGTTGGTGAAGGTCAAATCCTTTGTCTTGGCATCAATTGCACACTCTGAGGGTAGGCACTGTAGGACAGCATGGTTGTTTGACACAAATTTGTGAAGACGGAGACGACCTTTGGCGCATATCTTGCCTCGTGTGCCACCTGAATAGCCTCTTCCACAGTTTTTGTACTTGTGACTCAATCATCAACGTAAAAGTCTCTTGCCATGAACTGAGATCCTATGGATGCGAGTGACTGTTTTCCTTGGCTAAGTATTTCAGCCCATAGTTCGCACAGCCAGGGGATGACACTGCACCGAAGAGATGTACCTTCACTTGAAACTCTTGAGGTGGTGTGTCTGTGTCTCCCTTTTTCCACCACAGGAAGCGCAGGTAGTTGCGGTCATCCTTCTGGACATGGAACTGGTGAAACATTTTCTCTGTCGCACATGAGAGCTACGGGATGCTGTCTGAACCGTATGAGGATGCCCGTTAGGTTGTTTGATTATGTCTGGGCCTGGAAGAAGGTGTTCATTTAGGCTTGTGCCGCCGTACTTTGCTGAACAGTCGAACACGACGCGCAGTTTACCAGGCTTTTTAGGGTGGTATATGCCATGATGGGGAATATACCACCGTTCACCATTAGTTCCGTTTTCGTCTACCTCTTCAACATCACCTCTTTCAATGACCATGTATTCATGTATGCTGTGTAGTCCTTCTTATATTTCTCATCTCTGTGAAATTTCCGGCCTAAGTGACAGCCTGATTTCAGCGAGTTTCTTGTTATCAGGTATGGTTGCTTAAAGTGCAAGGGCATTTCATAATGTCCCTCCCTTTGAGTTTGTCCAAGAAAACAAGATCCTCTTGTGAGACAGTCTTGTCGTCTGTTTTAGTGTCCTTAAAGTCTGACTCCAGGGCACTTAACACATCCAACGGCGTTACAGGAGGGAGTTCCTTTACTGCGACTCTATGACACAGGCTGGATGATTCACTGGAATGCAGTCCTTTGTGTATGAAGGAGGTAGGTCAATGTGAAAGCATGAATTGCAGCCTCTCACACAAAGTCCGGAAACCCTTTCACTCTTCATGATCTCTCCAAGTTTTAGTTTCACAGGATAGGCATCTGCTTGTAATTCCTTGCTTACCTCATTTTCGATGAATGTGCTGTCACTTTGAGTGTCTAATAATGCATAGACAAGCTGCTCCTGGGATGGATTTGTAGCAGAGGACACCCACACAGGGACGATCATGGAAGTGCTGCAGGACTGACACCCTCTAGCGATGTTGAGTGGCATGGCTACTGTGGTTTCATCTGCTGCGTTTAAAGCTGTGTTCACAACGGATAAAGGCCTTTCTCTAAACTCATGTTTTCTGTAGTTTTAATCATGGAGACAGGTCGGGTGCCTTCCCTTGCACACATCACAAGTGTGGCGGTGACGACATTCCTTGGCGCCGGAGGTGACTGTGTTGCATGCTGTCTCTGCTTCTACTAACACAAACTTTGTGAAATCCTCAAAAGTGGGAAACTCTTTATTTTCCATGAGGGCTGTCGTAACTCTGCAATTCCAACGGGATGCTAACCAATCAGGAACTTTCTGTGTTAGCTTTTGGTTTTCCTCACAGTCACTTAATATTTCTAGACCCTTCACATAAGGCATGGCTTGCAGGCAGGCATTTAGGAAGTCTGAGAATGCTCTTAACCCTTCTTCATCTTTGGAATGTATTTTTGGCCTGTAGCTTTGTAGGGTAGCTGATATGCTCCTCGGAGGAGATCTGGTGGTCTCCTGAAAAAGCAACACACACAAAAGAGGTGAAGATAACCATATGAAAATATTTTTGTACAAATTGATACTTTGACAAAACTAGGCTATGTTTTGATTTTTGGACAGCCAGTCTTTGATTCATTAAAATTGATTTGACTCTCTCACAGCAGTCAAGCAGGAAATATAGCAGGAGATACAGACCCAGCAGTTAACATTAAAACCTGTAATGATACGTCATAAGCTAGGAAATATGCATTTATCTACATTTATTTCCATTCACTAGGGTCCAACCATTGTGAGTCTCCCGCTAAATGGACGTTCTTTCATGTGGAGTTCTTCTCTATGCCACAGGATGCTCCTGTTACCGGGCTGTCTGTGTTAAGAGTGTGGAGGAGAAGCAGGACCCGCCATCCTGCTTTGGTCAAAGCTAGTAGTAATATTAATTCATTTCATGTAATTTTCTCCAAAGCTTGCTTCATGGTTATTTTAAGCGAGTTGTTTGAGACAAAATATCTTAACATTCATTAAAACTACATTAATAATGTTACCTGTCAACAACCAAAATGTCTCTAATGCCGTTTTTCCATTACCAGTACCAGCTCAACTTGCCTCTACCCGACTGTACTCGACTCGGTTTGGCCGTGCTCCTTAGTGATGATTGATCCTAAAGTATCGATATTTCTGATACCAACTTTTCCTGCTCCAGTAATTTGGAGTGAGTGTGTGTTTTACCATAAGTATCTCACTGCCACCAGGATGGTCTAATTATAGGCTACTCGGTTGATAGGAACTACTTTTCCTTCCGCCTGTCAAAGTCATGCTTGCACTACAGCTCTGTGACGGAGCTTCTTTGAAGTGAGCTGCTGCAGCCCTTTACATTTCCCGCGATTGAATACTGACTGGCTGACTGTAAAAACACGTCACGTCTGGCTGTATTTTAGCTGTGTAGGTAATAATGACGCTGTGTGTGATGTGTGTGTGTATAAAGACAGTGAAATACTTTGGCAACACTGCAAACTTCGCTAAACATCTGACATTAAGTCTGTCACAATAGGATGATGTTATGAAGCGGCAGTTCTGAGCAAGATATTTTCATTATAATTAAAGAATATGACAGTAGTTTGATGTCTTGTCATTATGCAGCTATTATTTTGAATTGGTAAGGCTACAGCCTACTCCTTATTTCTCTCATAAATACAGAAACGGGAGGGGGGAGGTCACATTAAACTAGAAATAAAATATGTAAAAAGTGGTATTGGTATCAGCAATACTAGCCTGGGTATTACTTGGTATTGGATCGGATAGGAATTAAGTGGTATCGCACATCACTAGTGCTCCGTTTTCCATTGCAGATAGTACCCAGAGATGGCACCCTTCAATGTAGCTGGTCGTCATAGCGACTCCACACACAACTGCCGCCACGTAATGTTCAATGCAACACACACACCAGCGACCTACACACAGCTTTCTCTTGATTTAAGTTAAAAAGTGTCAACATTACTCAGAATATAAAGACAGGTAAGCCGTATGAAAACCTTACAGCTGTGTTTTTTCCTCTGCCGTTGTTGCTGCAGGGGTCTCTGTGACAGTGGGACCAGAGGGGTCTGTAACTGGGCGGTTTGGCGCAGGCTTGCCCCGTTGCCACTTGCGGAGCCCCTCAAATCCGAAAACTTTCAAGCACATTTTTGTTCCGCCATCACTTTTCGTAAAACTGTCAATATTCAAAATCTGCACAGTTGATTTCTCACCTAACAACTTCTCAGAAGTGGATTTAGTGATGAAAGGACATATGAAAACTGTAAAATATAAAACTTTCTGTTGCTGGCTTCTGTCTGGCACGCGCAATGATGATGCAGTGAATAGTGACGATTCCCTCTGACCATTCAGTAGTCTGCTGTGTTTTCACATCACATTTTGTATCGCCTCAGCTCGCTTGGAACCTCAACGGAGGTGATAAGAAAAAAAGTACCTGGAAACAGGTACAGGTACAACTTTTCCCAGTGGAAAACCAAACAAAGGCGAGGAGAGTCAAGCTGGTACTATGCAGTGGTAAAGGGGGTTATTATATCAGTTAAATGTAAAACTGAGTGGTTTTCTAGCATGAGAAAACGTAATATAGCCATGCAAATTCGAGTAAAATTAAACTTTTACAAGTAAAAATGGTTACTTACATATGTTTAGTGATGTATTGTCCGCAGCTCAGCTGAAAACGCTGGTCAGGTCAGCACAGCAGTTTGGTCAAGTCCGTTACAGCCGTGTGTGAGACATGCCCAGACGAGTTGTGCTGTTGCTATGGTTACTAACTGAAAAGTTGGCGTGTCCTGACGATTTACTTATGATATAGGTCCTTAAACTGAGTTTTGTGAAAAAATATTTTTTAGGAAGTACAACAAAATCAATTTTATGGTAGAAAATGGCAAGTTACAGGAACATTCACACTTTTTACTTTTCTGTAACTTAAATTTTCTTTTCCTTTCTATTTATTTGTTGAAAGAAATTTACATTTGAAAATAAAGTCGTATGGACAGGGCCATTGAAGCTGTGAATCAGCCTCCATGTAGCCAGCACATAATCTAACAGATATGACAACAAAAGTACAACTAAATGTATAGCGAATGGAAGTAGCTAAAGAGTGAACTATATGGTTTCCTTATCATCATGGTTGAGTTTCAAATGTGCTGTACCGATCACTGCCAATCAAGGCTCAACAACTGTCCGACCTGCAGCCTCTCCGCTTTGTGTATGCAGTGCGCCTCCACACACGTGCGTTTTGGATTTACAAGCACAGCGCTAGTTCAGCTAATAGCTTATTGTTACAAACAAGCTAAAGTGAAAGTCTTTAGTGACTGTTCAGCTTAGTTGCCACCTACATTAAAATATGGCATATTATACACTGAGCTGATGGTTGAGACAGACCAGCCTTCCTCTCTACCAGCACCAGGGAGGAGGAGGACAGGAGGGACTGAGCTGTTCATTCTTTCTAAACTTCACTCAGTATGTTGTCAGGAATATGATTTATTTTACTGACATTTTAGATTTGTTTCCAGTGAGCTATTAGTGACTTTGCTGTTGTAAATCATGTTGCTGCTCTAGAAACAATTTAGTTAATAAGAAATGTTAAATTATTATTTTTTTAAATATGCAATTATTTAGTAATAAATAGGACTGATAAGAGCATCGATAAAGAACTGAACCAATAAGGATTACCAATACAAGTGTGTCAATAAAATCCTAATGATCCCAACTCGTGAGAAAATGTTCTGGTTTTAAAATCCGGCCCAATTGAATAGCCCTTCTCTACAGTGATCATAGTAATATCTTGCGACGAAATTAAACTGAATGCAGCATTGTAGACAATAGAAAAAGTCTCATACACTAGAGCTGATACTGTTCATTAAGCCCTACAAAGAAGTGTTGTATCAAAGAATGTACTGTAACTTGAGCTAAAGTTAACAGGAATGTTTTTTTTGTATAATTAATAAAATTATAACTAAGTTACTGAAAAGATCCTGTTACTGAAACAAATAACTGTAAGTTACTGAAACATACTAAAACATTACATTATATACTAAACAAGACATTTTGAAAACTTGAACATTCCCTTTGTCTCTTTTATCCCGGATTGAATGTGTCCCTCTGACAAAACAACTGGCCCCAGCCTGGCCCCCTGAATAAAATTGGTCTAGAACCACCACTGCATTGAAGGACTTTTTACAGTGCAGTTTTCACATCTCTCACACTCAAACCTCTTTTCTCCTTTCCCTTCTGTCTTTCTGCATACAGAAACTGGGGGCTCCATACATCTACCCACAAAGAGACAGCTCCTCCACTTAGAGTCTCAACTCCCACCGATTCCCACCCATCTTCCCACCAGCTGACACTCGTCTCCTCTTCTCTCCTACATCCTCTAGTGGTGAGGTTTCAGATTGCAACCACTACCTTTCCAAGCGCGTACTCGTGCACATGCTCAAAATAATGAGCGAGTAGATTCCAACACAGAAACCAACACACTGGAGACGGCATCACACAAAATGCTGGAATTTTAGGCTACGTTCAGACTGCAGGCCTTAATGCTCACTTCTGATTTTTTTCCCCAGATCCAATTTTTTTTGTTTGACAGTTCACATTAGTGCTTAAATGTCGCCCATATCAGACTCCGGTGTGAACAGTCCGCGGCCTGAAAGCATGCACATAACTCATAAAAGAGCTCGCGGTCCAGTGGATTTCAGGTGTAAGACAGGGAATTTGTGAGCAGATGATAGCGAGGTTGAGGACGAAGAGACCCTTAATAATGGCTTTTGTGGAGCTTTTTTGTTCCCCGTGACTCCGTCTACAGCAAGACTGTGACTACAGCTGCTCTAGAGTGAAGTTGCATCAATTCTGACCTGAGTGTCCAGACTCAGGTTGCATTTAAATAGGTCTTGGGTCTCATTTATAAACAGTGCGTATGTACAAAACAGGGCTGGAAATGTGCGTACGCCACTTCCCAAGCAAAAGTTTTGATCTATAAAAAAACAAACTTGACGGGAAAATGTGCAATGTGTAAGTAAACTCTGAACCATGTGTACGCACATAAAGAGGAGAAATGAGAAGAAATGAGAAACAACGACTCACATGGCAGAAGGATGAATTGGTTTGAAATGAATAGGCCTACTATTGTGTAAAATAAATCAAAATATTATCACTGAGTATTATAGGCTTAAAGCCTTTCCGAATAAACAAACACCCGTTTGACTTTCCCTGAAGTGCGTAAAAAACACACAATTTAAGATAATTTGCAGCGCACAAAAAGATCTTATGGGCAAAAAAAATTGGATTGGGGTCACATTGGCCTGCAGTCTGAATGCAGCCTTAGGCAAACTCCCACTGCAACTTTACAGTAATATTTTTATCAGCTTGACGTTAAACTAAAGCTTGTTGAATGAAATCGGTACATTGACTGCATCAAGCCAACATGATATGTCTGCATTAGCTAGCATCCTGGCTTTTCAATAACTATTTGTGTATCTTTCATTGGGCAGGCTCAGCAAAGTCGGCATAGCTAAATTTGCCAACTTTCCCCAACTATTGTTTTGGGCCCCCCCCCGCACCTCCTGAAGGAATGACTAAAATAAATATAATTAGGCAGATGGAATTGCGGAATTTGACGATGAAAAGTTTAACTGTGAAATGCAATATATCGTGGAATCTCCCAAAACGTTGATGCCATTTATAAAAATCTGCATTTTTCTTGGCATTGTAAGTGTTTTTGCCAAACAATCAGAAATACCCTACTGCTATGTTCTGGTGTTTAACCGCTGCTACTGTCCTCTGTGTCTGTGTTTCAGCGTGGGCAGGTCGCTCCGGTCAGGCTTTGTAAAAAAAGGAGGAGGGCTCCCCATGTGAAAATAGCCTATGTCAGACCAAACCAAGCTCAGAACAAATGATCCTACAGGGCCATAAGCAAACAGTAGTGAGCTCAACACCACTGAAGGCCACAATGCACACACGCACAGACAACGTTTTAGGGATTCAGACCCTTTCTATAGCCGCAACAACAATATGACAACAACCGTAATCCATATCCAGCACAACAATTTGGCCCACACACGGAGTCAGGATGGTAAAAGATGCTTTCACTCACCACTGGGCTCATGTAAGGAGACAGTGCTGTTTAACATTTTCCACATTTAATAAAGTTTAATAAATGTTATGATCTGACTGTCACTGAGCTCGTAGCTGTTTCCCCCCACCTGTTATGCTGCTCAATGGAGTGCCTGTTGGGCAGCGATGTTTACCGCTTGTAGCGCTTGTAAGCTCAGTTTCACAGCAATGTCAATGAATCCCGCTGTTGTCATGTTTCGCAATCCTCTCAGAAAGATGAAGATGAAGACGGGCACAGGATGGTCTCCCTCGAAGCCAGAAGTACTTTCCACGAAACACACGGTGCAGTCAGGGGCTCCAGTGTCCGTACGACGTTAGCTTGCTGTTAGTGATGGTGCTAACCTGTTGCTATTTGCAGACTAGTATAGCTCTTACACACAGTACAATATACAAAATTGTGTATCTGTGTGACAAAGTTATTATAAACTAGCCAGGCTTCTAACTGTCTCTGTATTTTAATTAAATTACACTTTTCTTTCTTTTGCAGCTGTTGGCTAACTCCACAGAAAACACACACACACACACACACACACACTGCAGAAGGCTGACCGGTGTAAATCCGTTCCTCTCTGCCTATTAGTCAAGCATAGCTATCTACATAGACGAATCGGAGGGCTCTCTTAAAATAAACATCATAGTCTGTCACTCCTCAGAGTCAGAGGTTACCCTCTTAAAGTGACAGAGCCTAATATGACAACACTTGTACGCTGCTAAGCACCTTTTAACTCAAACCCAGGGATTACATAATATATACAGTAAGTGCAAGTATCATCAGAGTAAATATAGGAACCTTCCCGCCCAGATCTGGGATATAACTGCCCATTTCGAGTATGGCTACAGAAACCGATAGTGGTGTACTCGCTCATCCCTAGTTACAACCTCTTTAAGCAGTCCCCTTGAAAATGCTTGTAATGTCACTGTACAAAAGACAGTCAGGTCACAACAAGCTCCAGCACTAAGAGAGGAATCCTAGTAAGACACATTGCAATGCAAATCAGAGATATAAGTAAATATGGTTGAGTCTCTGTTATGGTAACACATATGTAATGGTAAGACATGGACAGAGTCCTATAGTACTAATTAAGTACATAAAACAGTAAAAGAAAAATAAATCTAAAACCAGTGTAGCAGAAAGTAAATATAAACTAGTGCAGTGCCTGTCCACAGGGGCCAATGTGACGCCTCTTCACTTGTAAGGCCTGTGCATTACTAACTGCATTAAATGGACACTCTCACTTATTTGACGACCCCTGACCTACAGCCTTAATTACACTGAAGGAACACGACAATGGCGGAGATACCGCTAGATATTTAGCGCTTACAACTCTGTTTCAACACATTCCTATATTATTGCCTATATCGAACCTGGGTGATGTTTTTTTTACAATTCCACATCGGAGCATATAAGCCCTGTTGCGGTGAGCATACCCCACTCTCGCTGTTGCTGCTCAGCTCTGTTCTCTATTATATTTATTAATTCTGAACATGTTGTGTGTTAAAATTGCGCCAAACACGACACTACACTCCCATGGGCCCACAGCAACATACCCGCCATATTTGAAGTCGATTGGATGAACAGTTCCTGACATAATCGAAAGACAGACAGACACATAGAGATTTCGGTCTTTATTGGAGAGATACATACAGTACATACATGAATGGACATATGTGCATGCATATATACAATGTAAGTGTAAATGTAACATTAACATACACAAATTATGCTGTATACACAAGTGAATAAACATACAATGCAAATATACGAAATACCTACATATACAATAAAAAAATCACTGGGGGATAAATCACATCAGTTAAGAGCAAGGCATACATGTTATACCCATCTTTATAAAGTGAGTTATTCATTGTTATCAGGTTTCAAACAACGTTCTTAGTCATGCAACATGTATAAGTTTTTTTTTCCTACTATTTTAAGTCAAGGCCTTTTTCTGAAATGCCTTTGGGCACCACAGCAGGGAGAAGAGGAAGAAGATGCATCAGTTTACTCCAAAATAACAGTTTTCCTCCACCCTTGCGTACCCAGTTATTGTAAGAAAAGTGATGTACTGATGGCTGTCAAATCTTGGTGGGAAAGGTTCCTCCCACGTCATGACAAAATGTCCTTTATCTTAATACAGCACACTGGACGGGTTGGAACTAAGAAGAACTCAACCCACGTAATGAGTCTTTTGATCTAGCCTCCTGAGAAATCATTTAGACCAGTGGTTCATTCATGTGTCCCTATATATTATGGTTGTTTGGAGAGTATCGTAACAGTAGCAGCTGCAGGATGTCAATCAGAAAAGACTCTGAGGAAGTGTCTAATTGTGAGCTGTGAAACTATGTGTTGTAAAAGCAATAGCATAACTGCAGCCATTATTGTAACATCACTGTCATCACTGTTCCCACTGTCAGGTGTCAGTAGCACCTAGGAATAAAATTTCCCATCAACAGTTGATGCCTATATTGACCTATGTGCACAAATTGCTTGCTTTAAAGCCCTGGATCTCATTGCACTAAATTAACACAAGATGTCTTCCATGTACTTTAAACTAATTTCACTGACAGTAACTATTTAGTAGTGAAGCTTGTGACTTGTTTTAAGGTCGCCCTGTTGTCATCTGTCACATGACAATGGGGGTACTTTGCGTCGCACTTGAGTCTTCCTCCACAGACAGAGAACTTAAATTTCCTCTCAGAGCTAATAGAAATTTAACTCTGCCCATAACTCCGCTGAGTCCTCGAGGCTCAACACTAGGCAGGGCCCTGGAGGAAATAGCTTCAGATGTCATTTACTTTACTGTTCTCGTCTTATCTTTTTCATTTCTTCCCCCTTCCCTGCTCCCATATCTTTTCATGATGTTTGCTGTCATTGGCAGTGGCTTGAGTGGCCACGTCGCAGAAATATTGATTTATTCCCTCCCTTTATTCCTTTTTCCCCCTCCACTTCAACCCCCTCCTCCTTCTCCTTCCTTGTGTTGCATCTGAGGCTCAGGGGTTGACGCACAACCAACACACTTCACTGGCAGCTCATCCCGCTTCATTCTTTCGCTCCTTCCCTTTTTTTGTTCTTCTGTCTCCCGATTTCTTTTCCCTGAGACTCGATTCTGACGTCACGTTGTGGCTTTGCTGTCTTCGAAAGCACTCTCCATTATGGAGTAGCTGAGAGTAGGTGTAGGGGGTATGGTGGGGTGGGGGAGTTTTTCCTCTGCCATCACTTCACTGTATTCTTCCCTACATCCATCAAAGCAGCACGGGTCCGTGTTCAGGCACTTGGCTCGCTGTCGACCTCAGCCACTGACGACTCATTCCCCCTGACAACACACAAATAACTATAAACTTTTGCTATTAGTGAGGTCGCTGCAAAGTGAAATGTCTTTTCCTCAGAGTGTTGTTGAGATCTTCTTCTCTGCAAGAGAGAAAAGTGACCAGGATTCCCAATCTTTGTTTCAAGTGAAAAAGCAAAAGAGGCTGTTAAAATTATTTTTCTGCTGCAGTACATTCTAGTGGTGGACCAATATGGGTTTTGCAGTGGCTGATCTCAAAATGACAGATATCGGCCCAATTAATCTGCTGTCTGATTAATCGGTCTATCACTAGTACATTGTGTTCATATTGGCTATGAAGTGGCATTTCACAAATTTCAGAAGAACGACACATTTCCTTATTTCTTTAAGATGAATTATATATTTAACAATAGGTGGATTGTTCCAACATTATTTGATATATTATTAAATCTTTTAGGAAGTGAGTTGAATTGAAAATGGCCAGAAGTGACTAATTCAGCTATCATCACCTAAGCTATGGAAAACAACACTAGCTTTGTACCACTCCCTGGCATCTCTTGTACTCTCTTGGACCACAATGGACTTGGAGCCTACAAGGCTTCTCGTTCATTATTGTAGGAAGGGGGATAAGGACCCTTTTATGACCCTTGATAAAGTGCACAAAAAGGGTAAATATGTCAATCTGTCTTTGTCTCTCATACCCCATCGGTCTGATTTTCATAGTGTCTTTTCTAAAGGTTGATTGACAACAGCCACTAAAGAAAATGCTAAGATCTGGGAACACAGCGTTTTTACATGACAGTCCAATAGGGAAAAAACACATTAAAAACACTTGAGGTGAGGTAATTGAAAATGTCAGCAATAATCTGTCGTTGCACTGGAAAACTGTCACAACCGTGACAAGTACTACAGGTTAACATTAGCCAGTAAGTCAGTCTGTAAACTGTGATGGATGTTTACAATGAGCAGTATGGGTAATGATTTTACCATTTACGTTTGTTTTCCCTTTTAAATAAATTTGGCTAGCCCAAGTGAACACTGCAATTTCAATGATATTCCCTCCATAACCCTTCACATCATGCTAGCCCTTAGGAGACCAGGGGCGAATGCAACTCTACTCCATGCTCAAAAATACATATCAGTTGCCATGACTGCTTTGTTTGATTACTAATGTGTATTGAAAATAATGTCTTCCCACCAAACAGATGCCCAGAGTCTGCTGCTGAAGAGGACATTAGCATTGTTGCTTTACTAGCTCCCATTAGCAGTAAACAAATGCACCTGTCTCTGTTTACCATCTCTGCTATATTGCCTCTGACAACGCACCGACGCCAAGTCATAAACACAGAGGAGGAGCAATTCATCTTTATTGCATGTAATCATTCTAAACATCCACATGGGCTATCTGTCCCTCTAAGACAGGTAGGGAGGTAGCCAAATAATATCCCCCCTGTGGCTGAGGTTCATCATTTCGCCTGAGTGATCCCGTTGGTCCAGAAGTATGTCAAGTTTACCATGTGGGTTTATAGTTAGTGTTTTTATCTCTTTCTGTTGAAGTTGCCTATGTGGCATTCACCATGTTAACAGCAGGTGATGTACTACGTGTGATATAATGGCTTTTATTAGTGAGCATGATTAAAGTCAGCCGGGAGGGGGAACGGGCAGGTGCTGGGCTGATGAGCAGAGTGACAGTGTTAATAGACTGAGGCTCCAGGGAGGTGGCCCCCGTTTGCAGCACCAATCTGTCTTGATTTTTGCACATTGCCTTCTTCAATTACACTAAGTGTTTAGCTCTAGTCACTGGCAACCTCGGCATGCATACACCGTCGCTGGGGATACAGGAGCATACCGTACATTACGCAGAGTACATTATGCATGAAAATAAAAAACACAAGTCAGTCGTGCTATCGTTTTGAAATGTTATCAAGTCACACTCTAACTTTTTTCCCCCCTGAATTTGTTAGCAGCAGTGACTACAGTTCTCTGATTGGATATGTGCTGGCCTCTAATCTGTAGGAGCTGCTGCCCTATCTCTAAGATGTGTCCATGCTCTTCGCTCAGCGAGAAGAGAGAGATGATGCAGAGATAAGACATTGAGGGATACTCTTTCTTCACAGGGACACAGAGGGAATTAAAGGTGTCCTCTCCCACCTGGAAAAAAAAGGTTATTATCTTCATCCCCTAGCCTCTTCAGCTGACACCACGCAGCACCTTTACTCAAGATAAGACCTAATCTGGACTCTTGCTTATGTCTTTATTTACTTGTGTCAAGGTTATGAGCTACAGCACACCAAACATGCTGTCCCTATTCAGTCAAACCTGACAACAGTGAGGAAAACAAATTGATGCTGTCTATGTATTATGTGAGTGTATAATAAGGTAACTGTTCAAAGTAAACACGAACCTGCTGTTTGGTTTCAAAAGCCTCTTGAATTCAGGTTATCGACTTTTGCAAAGTGAAAGCAAGGGGAATGCAACTGCACATTAATTAAGGACATGGCGTCGGAGCTGAATTCTCCAGTGAAACTAATGTAAATTAAGAGTATATTTGCGAGTGACAGAATGAGAAAGACATCAGCAGTCTTTTGACGATTCTTTGTTCAAGCACCGAATGATCTTCTTGGATTCGTCTTGACACAATGAACAACCATCGAGAGAACAGCTGTCAACAGAAATGTACATTCTACCAGGTACCGATACATATGAACCAAAATGGCCTAAGCAGCAAGTTGTCTTCTGTCTTAGAGTGAATGTGGGTTCCTCCTCAGGAGAGAGTGGCTTGTTATGTGGGATGCTGATGACAGGCAGTGAATCTAAATTCCTATAGATTGTTTCTATAACCTTTCTCAACTGAGGAATAACAGAGACGTGATCCCAGCACCACTGCTCTTTAGATTGCTCCCTTGCTGTCACTTGACACAAATAAGACAGTGACGCCTGGGATGTGGCACTGCTTACCTCTGCATCGAGCGGGGGGAACGTGCCATCTTTTGACCCCCTGATGCATTTCAGAAAAGGTCAAGCTGACAGTCGTCATCTCATCAATCCGCTGTTGTGACTCTGTCAATCTTCCCTGGGACCCCTCCGGAGGTGGGGTGGTGGGTGGAGAGCATTAGAGAACAAATTTACCCATTCTGATTCTTCACCACCCACCCTTTGTTTGCCTTAGAGAGATGGACGGGTGGTGGTGGGGGGGGGGGGGTTGACCTTCGTGACCACCTTATCTTGTGGAAAGGTCACAGCAAGGCCTCTCGAAAATCAGAGGGGTGGGGAGGATCGATCTGGAGGCTTTCTTTTATTTATCTCAGTAGACATGCTGCTCCTGGTGTTCTTCCAGGCCAATGGTGAGGGGGAGAGATAACGATCTATTAGTGTTGCAGATATCCTCCTCCTTACCTCTCTCCCCCTGCAGCCCCCTCTGTCCCTTGCCTTCCCTGTCAGACACCCTAACTCTATAGAGGGCCCTGGCCCCGAGCCAGAGGCATTTGGTAGAATGAAACTTGGAGGTCATCGGAATGAGATGGTTGACATCCCGGGGTCAACACGATCAAGCCATGTCATTGCTTAATACAGTGTATGGAAGGGTGAGAAATCAGGCCGCCCTGATAGAGGCTGCAGAGCTATTAGAACTGTAAGAGCAAGTGTGTGTGTGTGTGGATGTGGGGGGGATCACATACACTTTTCTGTCCTGTCCCCTTTGACTTTTGCAGTGCAGTGTATTAATGGCCCGCTCTTATCACCATTTATCATTTGAACAGTGCAATATATAGGAAGTGGTTGCATCAGTAGAGGGAAAACAAAGGCAAGATAGAGATGTTACACAGTGAGATGATTGTGTCGCTGAGAGCTTGGATGATTTAATTAAAGAGTTTTCCATTCCGCTGTTTTCAGGTCTGCGTTTTCTTTGGAGATGGAAAAGGAAACAAATGACTCATTGACATTGCTGCTGACTCACACATAGCTCAAGATGTCTTAAGTCCCTAGCACTGATGATATTCATGCAGCACACACAAATGTGAGTGCACAAACACACAATCACAAGTCTACTTTTATTTACCAAAACACCACTTTAGTATGCACATAACACTTTGGCACGTAGTAAAACCTCCCCACCCAAACATGCTCCGAATATTTCTCCATTACCCCACCATCATGGTCAATTAGGCCCCACTTTCTCCACCTTTTATCTCCTTAACCAGGGTCCTCATCTGCTGCTTGTGTCACAGGGCCTTCAGATAAATAATTCAGCAGAGGGAATGGGGAGGGGGTGGGATTTACAGCTCCTATCTTACCCAGTTAGGCTGTAAATTCTGAATGAGGGGAAACAGGAGAATATAGTAGAGGATAAGAGAAAAAGGGAGAAGGCGAAGGGAGATGAGGGAGGAGAAGGGCTGTGGGGAAGTGGTCCCCTGGGGGCCATAGTCTCACACAGGCAACATCATAAAGTCACCATTAGAATGCTGTATTTATAACAGTGGGTTTGCCTCGGGCTGTGGCTGTGATACTGAGTCCTCCTCCCTCCAAACACACATATGCATGCGCGCGCACACACACACACACACACACACACACGCACACACACGCTGTCTCTCTCACTCCGTCTCTATGGAACACAATAATCACACAAGTATATCCCCCCCCCCACACGCACACACAAGCACACACAAACACACACACACAGCACCTATATCCACATGATGATGTCTTTTTTCCTCTGTATTAGTGGAGTCTCTTCATAAAACACACACTGTGTCCCTATATATGGTGTTCAGCAGGGCGCCGGCATCTCAGAATATCAATGGCTTAATGAGGCGAGGGCTCTTTCTGATGTGCCGCAACATTGACTCTTTGAGGGGAACACGGCGAGTGAAGCGACTCTGTGAAGAGATAACAACGACCCCCGATGGACTGTTGGCCATCTCGGAGCATGCTCAGTAGTGCCTGACATAATGGCTGCCTGTAATGATATAAGACATGTCTGTGTATGAGGATCCTTACGCCTTTTGTCAACGCTGTATCATAACATTTGAAAGGCTACTGAGGGGTTTTGCTTTAGGGTTATTCTTGTTCAAGATCTAATAAATTGAACTGATTTTCAGTCTTTATACTTCTTGGATCATTTATGGCATCGTCTTTTTTCCTTCTTGCATTATCCTTGGGCAATTTGCTGCTCTGTCACAGCAATTTGAATCAGATCTATTAAATTGACGCTGTTAAAGACATATGATCCATGGCCACATCCACTCATGAATTCCTGCAAAATTTCGGCTAATTTAAAATTTTTCAATCGATACATATGGGTAGAATATATGTATATGTGTGTGTGTATACGTGTATATATGTGTGTGTGTGTGTGTGTGTATATATTATATGTGTGTGTGTGTGTGTGTGTGTGTGTGTGTATATATGTGTGTGTGTGTGTGTGTGTATATATGTGTGTGTGTGTGTGTATATGTGTGTGTGTGTGTGTGTGTGTATGTTACCATATTTTAATATACACTTAATTATATGTTAAGTTCTGTGTGTGTAGCATGAAGGCACTACAAACTTTGTTTTGTTATACAACCTTGTGCAGTATAATAACAAACAACATTGTACCTTTTATAAATAAAATCGATTCTGCTCATATTAATGCCTATAGTATATCTAAACTTTAACTAAAAGGTTTCTTTGAGCAAGTGGGGATAATGTGACTTTGAATTACACATCTACGACAAGCCAGCCATTAAACAACATATGGTTGAGTCAGATGTAGAGGAAAGCCAAAGGTGAGCAAAAATATTTAGTAGAACCAGTAAACAAAGCACAGCAAGCACACCAAATCCCCTGTGCCTTTTCATACACTCTGTTGAAAAGCAATAAGAGGAGGTACAGTACCTTTTGTTTATCTGTCCCACTCATGCGTTTATTGTCAAACCTTGTTTAGGAATATAATTTCCCTTTAACTGGCCTTTTGCTTTCCTGGCACTCTTCAGGCGCTTTCATGTTAGCAGTCTACAGTGTGGCCGCTGCCTTGGAATAAACTCCTTTTATTTAAAGCTAGCCAGAGGGGTCAGAGAAACTGATCTGTCATTGGCAGTGTAATAAACAGAGAAAGAGAGTTCCACATAAACACCTCCAACCAATATGAACAGCACTACAGGAAATGAAAATGTGGCCACAGGAAGTTAACCCTTTATGGTTCAGGAGGGTGGGGGAGGGAAGAGACGCTATGCTGCAATCCAATGTTTAGCTGAATGCCTCCGTATCCTTTGTCTGGGTTATTGTAGGGGGCATTTCCTGGAGGTGTCTGAACATGCATTAATTGGTTGTCATGGAGAGATACGGCTAAATGCGCACGGGGTGGCAGTGTCGAATCCCATTTAATGAGAGAATAAAACAGTCTCCCATTGAAGGCAGATAGGGAGAACCGTATTGACCCGGAGTGGTGCTCGTGAATAACCAGTTGTCTCCCTCAATCGATCACAACACAATGAGAGACAACGTGGAAGGAAGGGTGGCATGATTTGTGAATGACACAGAAGGTCAAAACAAATGTACAACGTAGTGATTCCTCCTTTGCCATATCTCATATGTCATTTTGTCTGTGATCCTGCACACAAGCACTTGACTCTCCAGTTTTCTCCTCCGTGACAGTGTCCTCTCTGCGGCACTGCTCTGGCCTCTGCCGTTCATCCATGCATGGTCATTAAGCTCAACGCTGCGCGATTCTCAATGAGGCGGCGCCAGCAAACCGAGTTGACCCTTCGAGGGCACCGCTTTGACTTGTGCCTCTTTCTCCTTCGTCTTCTTCTGTTCTCACCCGTCTTATTCCCCACAGTCTGCCTGTCAAAGGGCCAAAGCACTGGCTGCTTGTTGCGCATGCTAACATCCCAGGCTGAAAGATGGGACAGAGAATGAGAGAGAGAGAGGGAGACAGACCGAGGCTGAGACCGTTATAGTTATGGCCGCCAACCACCGACAGACTTTGAGAGTTGAGTGAATAAATGCCCTGTCTACTTGGGACAGGGTGCACTCACTCTCGCAACCCGGCACGCATGCATAAAACCCTAGGGGTCGGGGGCCGGCAAGTGGAGAGATTCTCTGCAGAGAGATTGATAACGCCCCCCGCTTCAAACAGCGGACAATCCAAGCAAGCCCAATGTGACTTTAAAAAACCCCAATGAATAGTGCATGGAGACGGGTCAAGGGCAAGATGGGTGGAGGGAGGGCTAAGGAGTTTTTCTTATCAATCAGAGAGTCATGGGGGGAATGTGAGGAGACAAGTGCCATGCTGGGCTTGTTGGGGGAAGGGGGGTGGGGGGTGGCAGAATAAAGCTCCTTTGATAGCTGTGAAATGGAGAAAAAGATGCAGAGAGGTGGAAAGAGCCTTATGGCTGGTGATGGTAAATACTCCAGGGTATTGAGCCTTTTAGGTTTATGTCACCGGTGTCATGTTGAGCTAGCTTGACTGAAGTTAATCTGTGAGTTTTCAGAGGTGAAAACAGAACTATCTGAACAGAAGCGTTTCCTGTCTGAGGCCATTCGTCAGAATTTTGACTAATGCACGTAGCTTGTTTTCACCGTCTGGGTGATTGTGGTCGGTAACATAAGTCTTTGCTTTACTGTGACAGATGATGACACAAAGTTACTGTTGTAATTTCAGTGTAGATTTCTCCAGTTAGGGTAGGAAAGCTTATATGAATAATAATGCCACATATGTTGATATTATTGAATTCTTTCCTAACATTTACACGTACAATAGCCCAATGACCCAAAGTAAAAAGGACAAACTCCTGAGCCACTGACTTTCATCAACGTGATTGAAAATGATGCTTTTTTTTCAAAGGGCCGCAGAGAAGAATAAGAGGTGGGAAGGGCTTTCATAATAGTAAATCAATATAGAGAATCTACAGCACAGTTCAGCCTAAATGCCACCCAGCCCTTTGGCCTCTTATCAGTACCCAATCACAGGCAATCAAGCTCTTTTAAAGGCTGATTTAACCCTGATGAGCCCTAAGCTGGATGAACCTCACACACAGACAGCACCAGTCACTCACACACACACACACACACACACACACACAAAACACTGTCTGCAATATTGCGGCAGAGATTAAAGTCACATGAAAGGGGTAGAGACAAAGGTGACGTCTCCCCTTTTCAAATGGCAAGAGCGTGGCTTGACATGAAGCGAGTGGGTGAGTGCCTGGGTGAACAAAAGGCTGGCGCCGTGCTAGAAAAGGGCAGAGGTGGGAGTAGGGCAGCAGTGGTGGGGGGCAGGCCTTTAATTAAAAGGATTATATTGAGGCGCACAGTGCTGCAGAGGAGCTGTCCACCGAGCCCAGATTGACTACAGTAATGAAACGTATCCCTGTCGGAGGAGAAACAGAGAGAGCGAGAGAGGAGGTGGGAATGCAGCTCTGAAGGGGGGGGGGTTCCAGAATTGATAGAAGAATGGGATTAGAAAAAGTAAACATTAAGAATAAATGCATGTAATGAGGGTTCATCAACCAGAATTAGAAGATGGGAGCTTAAAGTAATAAATATACAAGGTCATAAAGAATAATAACAATGAATGAACTATGGTATTAAATTAGAAGTTCTCGTAGATTAAAGTCATTACAGATATGCTTCCGGCCAAGTGAGAGTTTCCCTCTTTAATGTAAATGAATGCTAAGTTTGGCATATCCATCCACTGCCTCTGCTTCTCATTAATTTTTATCTCTGCAGATATAATGAAGTCATAATAGTGGGGAGTCTGATGAGTTGTCAATTAGAAACTTGAATGATCCCTGTCCTGAAATAAAAAAAGAGCCAGGGAGAAGGTTATTGATTCCGCTCCTCTCTTTATCTCAGTGGTATACATCCCTCATCAGCTTGAATTCATTCTCAACTGTCTATGTCCTTCAGTCACACTATGAAGTTGTTTTTTTTATTATATTCAACTAAGATCAACATTTTAAAGAACACCTGACATCAAAAAACAGGCATAGGATTAGTTACATCTATTCAGCAGTTGATTATAACATGCAATAAAATCAACATAACAGAGTAACTCAGGAATTGTACTGTCACACATGGCCACTTGCAAACTTTCCAGCGTGGAGATAAGTCCCCTGTGTCTGCCTCTGACTGTATTTGTGCTATCATTCCAATCTGTTGTGTTGTGGGGAACTGCATGGTTTCCCACCGCTGCTGACCAAGATTAACATTATCTCTGACCACCCTGCCAGAAAACCAGACTCTGCAGTAAATGAATTAGATAAAGGCAAGACAGAAAAAGTATAACTTTTGGCACCTGCTGTCTGTTACATTCCCAGATTTTCATTATGTTTGTATCTTACACACTATGAACCAACAGCCTGACCAAGCAAGTAAAGTTCATTCCTAAACTGTCATTCTGCTTCTGTTGAAGTCATAAAAAAAGAACCATACCAATGTTTTGTATGAGTTAGCCTGTTTACTATATTCATGACCACCTTACATTACTATTGTCAATTTTGTAAGGCCAATAGGGGTGTGTCCCTCCCTCTCAGACGATTACATAGCTAGATATACATTCCACAATACAATAAAAAACAATATCAACAGATTTGTAATGATTCAATACAGTTCGGTTCAGCCAATGAAGATTTGATATATTTCATTTTTAATAGTGTGACTATAGTAAATGCATTATCAGCCTTCCATTTATTTAGTATGTACATGTATATGTGCGTTTCCACATGGCTTCTGTAAAGGAGATGGGGCCAGTTAGAAGTGGCATCAGCTGCTTACACTAGCATTACTTGCCTTGTGTTGACTGCTCCTCTTGGTAACGTTACTGTCAGACTGCAAATGCAATGTGAAGATTTCAGGCAGTTGTACACAGTTTCTTTCTGTGTTTGAGCGTTGTAATGGCTAGAACATGAATGGAGAATGTAGCAAGCCAGCAAGAGTGGGGCAAGTTGCACACTCTGATTAATCTTTACACCCCTACATACAGTTATTTAGTGATTTTAATGTAATTATTATACGCTCCTGGCAGCCACTGCATTCAACTCATTCCCAAACATATATGAAAACCTTCTTAAAATACCTCAGTGTCTTGCTCAAGGACACTTCAGCAGCATAGAGAGGGAAAAAACCAGTGCAAAACATTTGTTAGAGAGATAATTTACAGTGTCTTAGTGAGTGCTGGGATGAATCTGTAATATAAGACCATATGTTATCTTATAGTTCAGCAGTAAATACGCTGAATTAAAATGTTTTCCAAATATTGAGCAGTAGCTAACATATTGCCCAGAATGACTTACGGTCGCATCACATCTGTGTCTTCACCATTCCACAATTTTCATGGGTCAAAATATCACTTATCACAGCTGCACCACTATGGATCATGACACAGATACTGAGTTTTGGATGGTTGACATATTGTCTTGAAAACTGTTTTATATAATAGAACAATAGAGCAAGGGGTCTAAGGACAGAGGGTGTTGTATGCTGTAAAGATTGTAAAGCCCCTTGAGGCAAACTGTGATTTGTGATATTGGGATATATAAATAAAATCTAATTGACTTGATCAACCCAGCGTTATGTTACATAATGCACTCAACCAGAGACTATTTCTTTTCAATACAATGTGGCAGAAACTACAGCATACTGGTCATGCTACAACAAAGACTTCATAATAAATAATGTGTAATCTTACATCTTTTGCATTTCAAAAGGTCAGCTGCAAAAAGGCAAGTCTGCCAGAGACTAAATCATATTGTGTTAAATAAGACTTGAATACATTTTAAGATAACATTTACATTTACTCATTCAGATGCTTTTAAACAAAATGACTTACATTTGAGGAACAACATACAGTACTCTAAGAAATACCTACCACAGACTAAGAAAGAATTTCCAACTACATGAAAATCTACTCTATTTTGATAATTTTTATGTTTGATGTACTGCAATAATCAATAGACAATCATGTGCTTACAGATCTGTTATATCATAGTTTATGATTGGATGATGATTAGAATAAGGCCATTGTGTTACGAGAGAAAGATGGCAGTGCATTGTAACTTCTAAAGAGAGAAATAAATAATATAAAAAGTTGCTTATGTGTTGGCTTAGCATTGTGGAAAAGAACTCCTCAAGTGAGTGTGCCTGAAGAGGTATGAAATGAATTTCATACCTTTTTCCCCTCCCTCATTTGCCCAACGTTTTTTAGATGGTTTCCTCTGCTCAAGCTATGTGTCTCACCATTACAGAGCTAATCCATCCATGACAATGTTCAATTTCCTCTGGGGAATATGGAGTGCAGTGGGGAAAATTTGCAACCCTGTGGCCCATCTAAGTAGCATTAACAACAGTGCCCACATCCCTCTCAGCCTGAGCTTTGTCTGAAAAGAGAAAATCATTTGGACTGAGTGGTTTGATTTCGGAATCCAGCAATGCTGTGATACGATCTTCTATTACAGACAATTTTTCTGATATGATGGAGACCAGAGAAAAATCTTTAGCCAACAGCTGCTACAGGTGCTGGGACGTTTTGACAAATTTCATATCAGCATAGTCATCGAAAGAAAGTATATTTTGTGTTCAGAGATAATTGAGTGATTAACTTGTACATCCTCACCACACCAGGAAAAACCTGTGAAAAGGGACACTAAAGGTGAGTTTGGAGCCCAACATTGTTGTTGTTATTTATTTTTTCTCAGATTTTAATGCTGTGTGACAATACAAACCACAAACTGAATGGACGTATTTTGAATTAACTGTGCTCTATATCTATTTAAACTTACCATGTCAGTTTTCGGCTTTGTGACTGAAGAGTCTGTCCAGTTATAATAAAAGTCACAGGTAAGTTCATGGCAAACAAACATTATATCATATTGAATTTCTAATGTTAAGAAACAAATTATACAAATTAACAAATAATAATAATAATATGGGCTCTTAATTACAGAAAAACTATTACAATAGTCTTTAGCCTTCACCCCGCATTGTTTTAGTGTTTTTAATGCCCTGATATAACTGCCATATTTCAGACCATGTTGTTCTGCCTCTCAGTTGCTTCCAAAGTGTGCATCTGTCTGGCCTTCAGTGTGTCTGCTCAATACACTATCGACAGACCAATCATTGCACAATCATGCTCAGCGCACCATCTTTATTACTGATTATTGACCAGGTCATCACCGCCTGCATGGCACCTTACACTGACATCAGGTACCTGAGGGAGAGAGAGAGAGAGAGAGAGAGAGAGAGAGAGAGAAGCTGGGAGTCTGTCAGCACTCTGATGAGCTGATCTACCGCTGGGTTTTGGATTGCTAAGCCAGTGACCTACAGGTGGCAATTAAATGCCAAGACATTTGGATTCCAATTCTGGTCCGTTGCTGAGTCACATAACTCATGCGGCAAATTCAGACGTGTCAAAGAACCTCTAGATAGTTTCTATCAGATGTAAGTTGCGTACATCAGGTCCCAGGCTGGACCAGAAAGAGATGCCCTTCACTTATTTGTCACAGTGTCCAAAAGACTGGCATCAGCAGTGAAAACTACTTCAAGAAAGTTTTTGCAATGGGCCCAGTCACTATGCTTCTTTCATTTTCTGATGTGGTATAAATATGTGAAATGTAAAGAGTCTGTACTTATATTTGATTTTTGTTGGAACCCATAAAGCTACGTTGATATGAAAAAGATGTGCAGAATGGGCACACGTGTTTGTACATTTGTACTGTGGTTGAATCATCCTTTGGCAGGAGTTGCCAAAATACGGCCCACAGACCAACTGTGAGTTTTAAAAACAACCTGAAATATGGTTGGAGCTTATTTCTAAAATACTGGACTGTACGAACATTGCACATGCTAGTTTAAAAAGTAGATGTTGCTGCCATTTTGAACAACTACTTGACCTACAATGATGGATTACAAGTTGATTAAAACGTGGACTGTATAGACGGGTTTCTTGTATACAAACACTACTGGATGCACACGCAGCCAGGGGGCAAAAGCGCTTTGGTAGCCGGTCAGAAGACTGTAGTCAACCACTGAAATCAACGTAGATTACGCATTGTTTGTAAATTCTTGTTGACTTAATAATAAACTGCAGAGTTGGATCTGTTTGTGTTTAATTTTGCATATTAATAAAACATGTGCGACCGCGTTGCAGGTCAGCGACACTGGACCTAATGTTGTTCAAGTCAGCTGCTAGCCAAAAAGGTAAAGGAAGAATGGAGAAGGATGGAGAGAGGCGTTCTTTCCACAGCTGAATGTTGCCATTAGGTCCAGCTGTGTCACACTCGGAGACGCAAAGAACATTGTCTTCCGTTGTAAACTTTGTGCGACCAGCAAAAAGCGTTCAACTGCGAACAATTTTGTATTGAAGCACCTGCTAAAGCAGCACAGCAACGTGAAACGTAGTCTGTATAAAGAAACTCCGGCAGCTAATGTTACTCGGCAGGAGAGAGCATTAATCAACGTTCTGTGTTTTGTAAAAGCACTAAATACTTAACTTATAAATGCATGTGCAAAACAGAAACGCTAGTTCAAAAGTTGGGACACTTGCTTGATTTTTTTTTTATCTCAGATGGTGGCGTTAAAAAAAACTGTTTTCGTAAAAATCATACTCATTGCTGCATTATGAATATGATTAGTTAAAATGTCGTAAGGACCTGCTTTGTTTTTTATTATTTTTAAATAGCCCATGTCCATAGCCTATATGATACAGCATCCTCTGGTCTGAGAGGCTGCATGGTTTTCAATTCAGCTGGTTGTTGACTCCTCAGGTTAATCGTTGTTCCAGTAAAGTGCATTCATTTCCAAAGTGATGACTCGGTGATGTTGCACAGAAACCCGTCTATAGCCGTGACTTCTTATACGTGTATATAGCCTACAGTCAAAGGTTTGGCCGTATCTGGGTTAAAGGGTTAGTTCACCCAAACACTATCTTACTTAGGCTTTAAACCTCGAACATATTTGGGCGCGGATGCGGACACGGACAGTTGTTGACCTCGCGGACGTGGACTAATTCTGTTTATACTAATTTCTGGAGTCAGCTTGGCGGACACGTTCCACACATGCGCAGTAGATCGGTTGGTGCCCTGGTAGCGCTAGACGAAGCAGGTCCGCATGGTCACAAAAAATGGGAGGCACGCGGACATCCGCACAGACCCTACGCATACCCCCTCTGATGACGATTTTTTCGTCACGTGGACCCTCACGTACTTGTGGACGCGGAAAGTATAATCCTTGCCTTAGTAGTACGTAGCTATGAAGATAGCACAGTATTTGTGTTGCTAAAAGAGTATGCAAAATAATCCACCAACCAAGTAGTCAATAACAGTTTTCACTGGACTGTTTGTAGTCCCAGTTAAACCCAGTATTGTTTTTGGGAAAACATCAGTAGCTGCCTCCCAGTTCCATACAACAAACTCATTTTATATAGAATATGGTATATACTAATCTTTATAGTATACTGTTTTTGCAGTTAATATACAAGAAATCATAATTACCGTTTTTATACTAACAGATATGTGAACTCTTCTCTAGGATAATTTAGTTAGCTGCAGTATAAAGCATTCAACCACAGAAATTATAATCAGTAAGGAGCTTTTCAGTGAACATATGCTTTCAGCCTCTTATAAGTTGTTTATTCCAGGAGTATTGCTGCTATACAGAGAAAACCAACTATTTCAGTGTGTACTGCAGTGATGCACGCATGGCCATTAATTCAAACACTGTCCAATAAACAGACATGAACACACACACAAACAGATACACACAGGCATATTTCAGATATTGATATTGTGTATTTTTCCATTCCCATCACATATCATGTGTGTGCTGTTGGAGGGATAAGCTGAATGTCAATGAGAATGTGTGAGACATCCTGACATCTACAGCATCTCCAAGGTCAGTATCTATATCAGCACTACACTTCACTGTGTATCCATCAAGCCTCTTACTTGAAGGCAGATCCATGACATCCCCTAACTGTTTGTTTCTGTCACTCAAACAGGTCACCTTTGAATCAGTGATCTCACACTAACTTGCCTTTAATATGATCAGGTGTGAAGTGATCTTTTAAGAATGACACACTCATCCACTGTAGGATGGATGGCCCTAAAAGATTGCAGTTAGTTTGTTCATGGAAAACCGAGTCAACGATTGACCTAGGGCCTTTCCGAAACTGCTTGCTACTCCCTCTCCCTACTTACTTCCACTCCGTTTGCGCGTTCATGTGGAGGGTCCGCCACATTGAGTGGCATCGGAAACCAGTGAGGGCGGAGTGGTAGTGGGTTGTTAAACCCTCAGATGCCGAGTGAGCACCGATGCTGGCTTGCTGAAGGTGTGTAACACCCTTTGCTGCACGATGGGGGACCTTTCTTTCAAATGCGAGTTCTGCGTGATTTTGCCGGTTAACATTGTGCTTAATTAAAAAAGGCTTTTTTCTGATTGACAATAAAGCTGTTGTTGTTATTGAATTGTATTCATCTCATGCCAAAATCTTCAGCCAAAATAAAATAGCCTACATTAAAGGACAGAATAGAACATGGCATAACTAGATACACAGGGGGATCACGTAACAAGCAACAAAGGCATTAAAGAAAAATAATAATAATTATAAATTAAACTTCATACAACTGTTGTTTATTTTATACACGTATTATAGCAGTGAGTAGGCCTAGGCTACAGCGCTAACGTCAGATCCTGTTTACGCTGGGGGGAGAGGGTAGTTTGTCCGAAAGTTGTCCTCTGTATGTATACACCACGCGGGTAGGGAGCTCGAATTGGCTGTGAGGGTGACTCTGACCAGAGTACACTCCGTGTCGGAGTGGAAGTGGTGAGGATCTAGTTTCGGAAAGGCCCCTAGAGTGGCTGTGAATGTGTTGAATGACAAAGTACTGTGCTGTCATACAACTAAGCTATGGAAAAACAGAATAATGGAAATATCCACACTAAAGTAGACTTAGTAGTACATATGTACATAAGTCAAGTCAATTTTTTTATTAAGCAAATTTTAAAACAACCAATGTTGAACGCTTCATCAGATGTCTAAACTGAGGGGCGTTTCCGACCGTTTCAATAACATTTCGAAACCAACGATCCGATGTTCACTCTAACTTCACGCCGTGATTGGCCAGAAGTGCAGAGGTGAAAAGGGAGCTATGGTTTGAACTTCTCTCTTTAGCTCTCTTTTTGTGTTTGTGCAACACTATGAACACTTTCTGGGAGAGACTGTCTAAAAATATAAATATATCAGGTCTCCTTGGTGACCAGCCATCTGAAAAACACGTACATTTGAACATACATGCCTACTCATCAAAGGAGTTAAAACTAAGAAAGAAGCAATGTATTTAATTGTAATTTGTCAAAAATATGACTAAAAGTATTGGATGTTTTGATGCATTTTCTGCAATGATAAAGAATTTAAGCTAAGCACTGCCTTTAAACTTTGTGAAGGAGCAAACTACAAACTTTCTACCGCTACAATTTCAAGTCCAAAGGTGGTGAGCGGTTGACTCTAAACCCCAAAACAATAAAATAATAATCAAGAGCAAGCCGATTATTAATATCAGTGACTTTCATTGTAAATACTCCCCATCTCCATATGTAGAATCAGTGCAGAATACTATAAAACTGCTTGATGCAATCATTTAAAAGACAAAGTAAAGGTATTTAATTGCTGCATTAAACAGTAAGCAATGAATGCAATGTGTTGAATGGCAAAGTACTGTACTGTCATACAGCCGAGCTACGGAAAAGCAAAATAATGGAAAAATCCACACTAAAGTAGACTTCATATATGTTCATATGTACAGTCAATTTATTTATAAAGCAAATTTTAAAGTGCTTTAACAACAATAATAAAACAAAGAACAATAAAGGGAATCATGAGATAAACAAGACAGGTAAGCATGAGTGTCCCTGGACTGACTCAAAGACCAAGGAATAAAAATATGTTTTGAGACTAGACTTAACAGTCTCGGTGGTCGGGGATGACCTAATAATAGTGGGAAGTTTATACCACATACCATAGCACCTTAAATACTCTATATTTGACTGGTAACCAGTGACGAGAAGTCAGTATCGGGGAGATATGATCCCTCTTCCTTCTACCAGTCAGCAATCTAGCAGCCACATTATGAACAAGCTGCAAGCGTGATAATAATGAGTGACAAATGTCTGAGAACAAGGAATTGCAATAATTATTTTTGGACGTTAAAAGTGCATGCTAAATGATTTCCAAATCCTAAGGAGAGAGAAAGGATTTTAGTTTTGCAGTGGTCCTCAGATGAAAAAAAGATACCTTTGACAACATTACTAATGTTAAATTTTAATGCTGAGAAAGATAACATCTAGATTTCTTGCAAAGGGTTGCACGTTATCACTCAGGTAAAGCAAGAGTAGAATGGCATAATTTCCAGAATCACCGAAAAAGCAACAAATCAGTGCTGTTTCTTTGCTATGGTGTACTCTGAAACCTGACTGAAAGTTGTCCAGCACAGCTCAGAGAGTTGAGAAAGAACAATGTTTCAAGTATTTTGGACATAGATGATCATTTAGAAATGGGCCTAAAATTCTATAAAAAAAAGGGTCTGTTACAATAATGTTGTATGTTATTTCTTCAATATTGTGCCATTCACTTAGTAAGCACATCTCTCCTTGAACTAAACAGTTACAGTACCATTCTCTTAATCATCTGCTTTGCTCAGTTAGAATAAAGTTTAATTACTTTTGAAAATTCTTACAGCTTTCATCAAAACCTAACTACATGCTCAGGGTCTGCTAAGAGAGATATCTGCCACCAGTGAGGACTTTTGTTTCTTCACTAGTGGCAGATTCTTCTCTTACAAGAAAATAATGCTATAAAAAAACCATGAAAACTGCATTCTACCCAAGAGTGCTGAAAATGAGTAGGAAAAGAGTTTGATGCTACCAAATAATGAGGAGAAATATGCATGCTGGCAACTCCAACTAATTAGTGTGGAACACCAGGATTATGAGTGATATAAAATGCATTAAGTGCCAGCAGAGTAATTTGTGATGTAAGACAGTTTGCAACTTTAAGGCCTGCCTGTCGGGACCTGGTGGGGAATAAATGGAATTCATGTTTGCATACATTACTGTTATAAAGTTTTAACAGCAGAGTGCTGAGCTGATTACACATTGGCTGCTACAAGAGAGCAGCCATTAGCATTGTTCTGCAGCTGTCAGACTCTCTTATCCAAAAGCCAGCAGTCGGGCGGATACTTGTGCATCAGGCCCTCAGAGAGCCATAGCCAACAACATTACTGTTACAGCAGGTCATTGAATGTGCCACACAAGGCTTTAGGTTCTCGGCCTTGAATGATGGTTGCGATCAATAAGGTGTCACCTGGTCGTTAAGGGAGGAGGGAGATCTGAATGTGAAAACCTAAACTTCTGGACTTGCGAAAGCCTTCTCCTCTCTGTGCCTCAGTAATGTTAGATGTGGACATTTGTGGCTGCATACATTATCTCCGTGAAGTGTTCAGTGACAAATGGATTCTCAATCCATGTTATTTGTATAAAGCCACAGATGAAGTCCACAATAGCTTTGACCTTGTGTCTTGCTCAACCTCCATCTTCCAGACAGATTCCCTGCTTTTTTGTTTACCATGTTCAACCCGAGGATTTACTGCAGGGGCAAAGAGTAATTGTGCATATGATGTCAAGGACTGTTGTCAGTATCCATTCATCATGCCCACATATGGTATACATTGCTATGTTAAATATACATGCTCCGATGAAATATACATGACCATGGTATGCATACAAAGCCCATGGATATAGCAGTGAATGATTACAAATCCCTAGAATTCACATAGCTCCTACTGAGCCACAATGATAAAAATCTGTGACTGTCTTCTGCTTTTCACCTGTTTTCTGGCATGAAACATAAATAGACAATCCATGTAGACAATATATATTTTTATACTAATCCAAACTCACTTTTTGTTGAAAAAATATGTAGTCTTGTAGAAATGATAAGGTCAGAATTTATTCAAGTAATCTAAAAATCTAATTTAAATGTAACTTTGGAAAATTTGATAAAATGCCAGTCTTGTAGTGGACAATGTTTGAGGACAAACGTCACCCGCTTCCAAAGAATCGTTAAATATCAAACTGAAAAAGAACTCAGACTTATTTTTCTATTCTTCTAAAACTGTTAATTTCATAATGTAAAGGTTTATTTTGGTTACCATGTTGCTCGGTGTGTGTGTGTGTGTGTGTGTCCCTCTTGGGCAGGGAGACTCAGAACACAAAGGGTTAATTTGTAAAGAAGGAGACAATATGTGTGAGAGTGGGAGAGTGTTGGTGGGGAAAGGGTTCCCTATTATCAGGGGATGAGAGTGCTAATAAAACACAGGAGCTGCCGGGGTCCAGAGGTCAGATGCACATGTAATGAATGGAGAAATTTAACTCATCCAATTATAGGTAGCCAAGGCAAAAATCCATACTGTTACTCTGGGCAGAGCGCCCAAATGCAAAACTAATAATGTCAAGCAAAGCCTCAGCTTTGTGTAATGTGAGTGTGCGTGTGGTGTATGAGCTGTGTGTAGGTGTGTGTGTGTGTGTGTGTATACGTATGCTAGCATTTGCAAGTGTACACACGTGCACTACAAAAGATTTACAACGAAGTGAGAATGAGCAGGCTTGTGTGCAGTGGAGAGGTGAAGGTGTTTTATAGTGTATTTGTGTACGGTTGTGTATGAGCGCGTACACACTGACACGTGTATTTGTGAGTTCAATTTCTGCAGCAGCTGCATACAAGAGCTTCTTATTTGGGGATGCTTTAATTTTCCTGCAGTACAGTGCAAACTATAAAGTGAGAGGTCAATAAGCAGGAGTGTAATAACAGTGGATGGGTTGCTGTGTGTTTATTGGGAGCTTTTTCCCCCTTCTTGTTAGCTTGTGGATTTTGGCCACGACAAACATTAAAATCTAACTCACAACTATCATGAATGGTATGGTATGTGTAGGACTTGCAAGATTATGATTCAGTTTACACTTATTGATCCCCCTGTCTTCAGGCAGATATAGTTGACATTAATAATGCATTATATGTCAGGATTTAAAATCAGTTGCTTATCCAGTTCATGCAAAATATGTCAGCAATTAGGATCCTTAGCTTTGGCTTGATGTGAATGTTGTACCTTCGGAATACAAACACAGATAGAGATGTGCACAGACCTTTGACTTAATGACCACCCATGTAAACAAAGGCTCCAAAAGGGCAAACTCATTATTGAGAAGACACTTTGATTAAATGAGTAGCACGTTGATTAAATGATTGCATTTATTTGTCATGAGAAGAAAGGGGGAAGAGAGAGGAATTAGAAATCATCCTCCGATACATTCCCCCCCCATTTTTATTTTAGTTTTTTTTCTAATTGGGAGCCATACCCCCTTGGAGGCAAAGTCATTAGGCCTTATACATAACCATCGCTGCCACATTAAAATCACATTACACAACAACGATAATCATTGCATTCAATTACACATGGTAATAAATACCCGACGCCATCTCCAGTAAATCCATTAGCCTGGGAGACACACACAACACATGCACAGAAGCACAAACAGGGGCAGAAGATGACAGTCATTAGGAGATCTCAGTGTTTGGACCCTGGTTTCACAGACAGTTCTCAGCCGGTCTGCTAGTGACACCAGTTGTTTACACTGTCTGAACGGAACATAAGGAGGTGTCACAGAGATGTTTACAGTCACATTAGGCATTCATGGCACATACATTTTTATAGCACTTCTTTTCATAAGCTGCAATACAGAGGTGAGTGTCGGAGATGGAACAGTAAAAGAAAAGACCTGATTCCACAAAGGTCAAAAGCTTTACACAACAGCCTTCAGTCCACTGGTCCCTCAGGAATACACCAGATAGGTATCATTTAGCACCACAACAGATTTCTGCTACATTACTCTTGAAAGAATTTTGCAGCTTGGAAAACGGTATCTCATCAGTCATATACAGTAAGCTCAGTAAGCCTTTAGGATTCCTGAATAGAAAAACTGCAGTCAGTGGTATTAAAAGGCTGTCTGTGCTGTACACCTAGCACTCAAATGACAAGAAAAGAAAAGAGCCCTTTAAAAAGCTGTAGTCTCAATTCATCTATAGTCGAGTGACAGGGTGGTGTGAGGACATGGACAGCAGGTTTCTGCGCACATTTTAGCATTATTAGCAAGGAGAAACTGACACGCTCAGAACAGGAAAGGCTAATAAGAGATGCCTGTTATACAGTTTATATAGGAAACATGTTAGAAAAACACTCACACACACACGCTCTACTTGGTGCATTTCATTTTCATATCTCCTGCCTTGAACCGCTCAATATTCTTCTTCCACCCCCTCGCCTTAACAAAGCTCATCCTACAGCGCTCCACCTCTCCCTCTCTTTGCCTTCAGCCCGCCTCTCTCCCCTCTTTTCTTGATGGCAGCCTCACTTGTAATTAACTGTTATGTGGGGGATTGATTGCAGACAGCTTAGCATTGACCAGCTTCATTATGGAGTCCCTTCAAAGTGGGATTCTGGGCCTGCCAATACTCCTGAGTTTATTTCAGTGAAGGGATCAATAGCTGGCGCATTAAAAGCTTTATTTGGGCTTTTGTCCGCCCCTCGAGTACCTTTGACCTGGTTGCTCTGTGGATCTTTCTGGTACCATCATGATGGCTGCTTTGACCTTTCAGAGGTGGGAATGCGGTATGACCATTGCCGGCTTATAATGCATTATGTAGTGCGGGTGAACATAAAAAAATCTATCAAGCTGGCAGTTTGCTTGGCTTCAGGTGTAGTGTGTGGTTCTTCTTTCATTTGTGGGCATTCAGTGGATTACTTTGATGTAGGCTGATACACATTTCATCCAGTAAAAAGCTCAACTAAGTGGTACATGTGTACACTGCAGACATTTCTAACTATATATATTTTTTACTTGTCCAGATGTTGTTCTGTGTGACAGTCAGTCACTGCAGTGCAGACTAGGGCTGCACGATATTGGAAAAATTGACATTGCAACATTTTTCTTTTTTTGCAATAGATATTGCGATATGAAAAAATACAGGAAGTTTCACCAGAATACTTCAGTTGCTCTATTTGAAAATAATTGAGCATCCTAAAAGAATTGATCAACTGATCGAGAATAATATTGGGATTGCTCGTTCACTGTGCATGCAGTGCCTCCTCATCACTCACTAGTTACAACTGTGTATCCAAGAACTCTTTAATCGCGGTAAAGGATGCTACATCAGACAAACTTCTGTTGTAGATTAGACATGGTAAATGAGAACTGTCCAAGTTTTCCTTTTCTATCAAGCTGCAAAAAAGTTAGTTATTTGACTTGCTTGATATTGCACTGTTCTGCGATGTGACTATTGCACAGGAGCACATTGCAATGACGATGCTCCGGTGATATATTGTGCAGCCCTAGTGCAGACACCCTGCAATGTTTCCACTCCGCCAGTGGAGTACAACAACAGCAGCCCAGCACCCTGTTTCAAAGCTTTCTCTACAAACAGCATGCTACAGCGCTCCTCCATGAAAGCATATACACATTGAGGTATCCGGGGACTTTCCCTCTGAGATGTACACACACACACACACACGGGGTGGCCCTCTGATGAGATATCATTTTGTCATTTAGCATGCTGTGTTACAAGATGTATCTCCCCCGACGAAGCGTCAGCAGCAACCCCAGCTCTGTCCTTGTCTGGTGTTTCCCTCAAGGCTACACACACCACTGAGGAGCCACACACCCTGGGAGATGGAAAGAGCATGGCTGCCACATTACAAATGACTCCAAGAATGTCTCTCTTTTTTTTCTTTCAAGTGTGCTCCCTTACTTGTGCACTCGCTTTGTTTCTCTCTCTTTCACATATACACACCGCACACACACCTACACCCACACACACACAAGTTGCCAGCTGAGACCATTACACAGATATTGTCTGAGCGTGCCACATTGATAGAAATGATGACTTTGCCCAGAAGCCTTTTTTTTTTTTTTTACCTCTCTTGACATTGAATGGATCCAACCAGTGAAATATCAGGTTATCCTTTTCCTTTGCTTTATGCTACGAAAATAATCCTCACACAGCAGTATAGCTTCTGCTTCTATGACTGGTTATTCTCCCATTATGAGCTCTTCTTTCAGCTTCTGTAAAATAATATTCTTTAGAAAGTGAGACATTGTGCTGCCTAAGTCCTACTGTACCTCACAGACTCCACGGTCGGTCCCTATGTGCTTCTACAGAACTAATGGCCTGCAGACTCAGCACTGGGGTGGCAGAAAGATGAATAAAACCCCCCCACTAACGTACCCCACTAATACCCTAGACAGTGGTGGTGACTTTAAATAATAAGTAGTGCTTATCACTTTAAAGATATTTTTTCCTGGCCTTGTGGGGCTGAGGTCAACTCATTAGTAGTGCGGAAAACAAAGAAAGGACACACACACACACAGGCGCACACACACACACACACACAGGCACATGAATCTCATAAGAAGTTATTATTGCCGTGCCTATAATCCTTGATTACTTGTTTAATAAAAACAGTGTCACATTACAGCATCGATTACCTTACGATGATTTAGTTATACCATCATATCTGTGGTTTGTTTCTACAAGATTGTGGCAGAAGTGAATGTGATTAATTTTAAAATGGAGACAAATATGGATTTCTGTGTAACTAAAATAACAATATTTAACTACAATACTGAGATCCGGCAGAGTTCCATCGCTGTCAATTTCTTTTAAATAAATACAAAGGCCAATGCTTTACCTGAAGTCCCTACAAAGGATTCTCTACCGAGCTTAGACGTGTATATCAAAAGGAAGCTATCCTTCAGAAGACAATTTTAAAAACACAAAAGAGAAAAGATCACATAGATATAGCAACAATGCGCAACAGTGTGCCGGAGGGCAGCCAGTGGGGCTTAGTTGTTAATGGCGCCTTCATGCTTGACACATTTCAAAACAAAACAACTAATGTTCCCCAGATCAGGCCAGCAGGACAACATTAGCAGGGAAAGATCTAACAGTCAGATAGGAGAAGAGATTAATTACAATATGCCCTCATCACGTACTGTGACGAGACACAAAACTGGATCAAAAACAGTATTTTTCAGGCTACCTAAGGGTATTGTCGATCTCCACTAACTCAGAGGTGCTGGGAAAGAAATGCTTAAATAATATAAAATTTATGAAAATAATACCACTGTGGGTTTTAATTTGGAGCTGGATAAGCAGAAAAACCTGTAGAAAGAAATTTGATGAGGAGAACCATCTGTCCAACAATAATCAGCAGGCCTTCGCTACACAGTTCACTGAAGTGGTGCAAAATAAAAGTAAAAAATCCTGAATGGGGCTCAGATCAGGAAATTGATGTTTGCCAAAAAATATTCGCTTGAATGATAATCAATCTTTAAAGTTTGTTTAATCTATTCAGAACTATACATACTTGATAGGCTGAAATAATTCAACACAAATTGCCCGTTTTCCGGACTGGAGAAATGTCAATATTCATAAGCAGTCTGTTCTTGCTCTTATAAGATCTCCAGATGGGATGAGGGCTGTCAAAACACCCTCACGTCAAGATGAAACAGAGAAAAGATATCTATTCAATTCTGACGTTTCATTAATGAATAATTTTCCCCATGCATAAATATTAATAGATAAAATTAATTAGTTAAATCATTGATGTGGAGAAAATCAACAGGGAAGCTCTACAACTCAACTTTGTGCATTCTGATCTCATTTAATTATATTCCCCACTAATTAATTTTAGCATTTCTACATGTTTGTGCAGGCTGAATGCTTCATTTACCTCAAACCTGTATACAGTCATGTGTCTCAATAAACATACATTATTTAATTGAACTTTTTACTGTATATATGGTGCGCTGATGTGCATAGTTTTCTTGTCTATCCATCATTTAAAATAATTATCATAATTTAGTGTGAACAATTTGTCAATGGAAAGGGAAATGAATGTGTTGTAGAGACAGGAACCATTAAGCCCTCTTAAAATGGCTAAATCTCAATGATGTTTCATGCTTAAAAAAGTATTTTGCTGTCTTGGAAAGTCAGCTTTCAAAGTCACATAGCTGCTGACTGACTTTGGCTTCCTAGGTGTCATATTATTTTACATAGATGAGCCTAGACATGTACCAAATGAGCCGTCCTCTCCCCTAAAATTTGCTAATAGGGGAATCATTAAAGACTACTCTGTTGACCTTTTAAAATGCTGGCTCCCAACTCCTTACACTAAATCCCCTGCTTATTGACTTGGCAGCTTCTTTAAATGCCCCTCTTAAAGGAGCAGTGCATAGACCCCCCCCCCCCTCCCCTTGGCCACCACTCACCCCCGACCTCAGCAGGAGTATCATGGGAAATGACTACAGTATTAATGATGTTCACAAATGAGGCAACCTGTCATGTGTTACCATGCTGCTCAACACCTCAAAATACAGTACAGAACAAGCACTTACGCTTATATGCACATATGCAGGTACCTATATTTATTGTACAAACTCATATAAGCTCCCAAATTGCTTTACCAACCTTCCAAATATAAGCTTTTGACCCAAAAGTCTTAACTAAATAACATAATACTCACATTCACTTTTCTCCTGCCTTCTCCTCTTCTGATAAAGACTGCTGAGGCTCTCAGTGTGATCGCCCTCGCCATATATGATACTTATGTAATGAACATGGGGGAGGGGGGAGAATTATTGACAGAATCATGGGGGCGTGCAGATAAATTGGCATATAGATGCATCACAGAGAGGAGGGAGTGTTCCTCCAATAAATCCATGATTATTTAAAAAAAAGGAATAAAATGAGGTCCATTACATTCTTGTTATTTTTACTTGATCAAAGTGTAGGTGTAAGACATAGCCTTGACAAACACACACACACACACACTCACGCTTCCAGAAAACCAGACCAACAACAAATCGTGTTCAGCCATATTCTTTCATATTTAGGTCAGTGGTCTCTGCAGAAGGAAACTTAACATCCTAATGGGAGACACATTAACATTACATTTCTCAAACCCATTTCAGAGTTTGACATTATAGCTTCTCAAATATGTACAGCCTGTTCTTTAGATGCCAAACACAGGATAATGATACCTCACATGTCCTGACACACATCAACTTGCCAGACAACACAGGTTCTTACTCTCATGCTCCCTTCCTTCCACCTGCCCATTTATCATGTCTCTCTGCACCGTGGGTCGACCATTTCACTAATGATGCCAATTAATTGAAAACATTAGTGCATCTCAAAGATTAACATTTCCCAGCCCCATAAGGGAAAGCAGGAGGGTGGGTGGGGTGGGGTGGGGGTGGGGGGTCGTGCATGGATATCAAAGCCTAAACAAAGGCTCACTGATATACAGTTTGGCTCCCAGGTAAACACAGGTTAAATATGTGATCAAAGACATCAGATGTCTTTGAAGAAATGTATATGTTTTGCTCAGGAGTTGAAGACAGATGGCACAGGAAGCTCAAAACCGATCTGATCCGAATGTTTTGAATCAGTTCACAAATAACATTTTCTAATGTTTTTGTAGGCAGTAATGGAAAATGGAAAACTTCTACGCTGGGGCTTTTGTCTGAGTTGTAATGCTTATAACTAGTTTGGTGTGTATATGTGTTCTTGCATCTGTATCTTGCTATCTTCCTTTAAATCTCCAAAACATTCTCCAAGACATTAACTCAAATTATATGCAGGCCCATGCCTATTCTGAACGTGCACCCACCGTCAAAGAGAGAGAGAGAGAGAGAGAAAGAGAGAGAGAGAGGACAGGTTCACTCCCAGGCCTGCCAGGCAGCCAGTGTGGCACATGTCTGGCAGACAAAGATGATGATAGTAGGGGATGCTTCCAGCCTTCTAGCCTCCGTGTCAGCCAGGTGTCCACGGACAAGATATGGGGGGGGGGGGACTGACAGACCCCACGGAGGATACGGGGGTGTGGGAGATGGAGACAACACCACACAAAAAAGACACAACACAAAAAGAAAGAACCAGGTGTAAAGGCTGCTGCCGGATCCAGCTGAGCGGCTCCTGTTCGGCCAAGTGAAAGCTTTTTGATATGTTTTCGACCACATATATTACAAGTATGTTCACACATCTAATTAAGATGATCACTGAAAACATCCGCCTGTCACAGATGTAAGATGTTTAGTTTCATGTCATGTATCAATCTGAAGTCTAAATTGAATTAAAAACGATAAAGAGAAGTATTTTTTTTTCACTGTGGAGTCCATTGTGTCACCTACAGCAAAATGAAAGTTGTCTGTTAATTGAAAAGTATGTTTTTTTTGCCCTTTTAGCATATCCCAGGTTGGTGGTTTAAAGTTTTGCATGTAGATTTAACTTGATAGTTTAAACCAGGCTTCTTGAATTGGGTTTGTGGGATGACTTACATCTGAATTAACACTTTAAACATTTAAAGCTGCTCTAAGCCATATTTTTCTTCTCTTTGAATCAACTGAACATTGAATCAATTGACTACTTACAGTATATGTGAAAGGGGTCACTTATATTAAAGCACACAGAGAGATATTACAAACTCCACAGTTCTCCTCAGCTCCACAGATCTTTCTAGCATCTTGTTTTGCCTTTTTAAAGGTACAATTGTAATTGCTGGCCACATGCTCCAAACAAATAGGAGGCATTATTTCGCCTCCTCCTCCCCTTAACCAGGCTAGTCTCTTAGTGATTCTGCTCCTCTTCTCTTTCCAAATCACATGTAACGTTAGAGTTTATCTATATAATTACATCATAAATTAAACTTTGTATGTGTTCCTGGATTAGCCGGCATTGCTTTTTCTGCAACTATGAAGTTAAAAAGACAATCGCCTGGTGAATTGATCTGCGGGGAGGGGCGTCTCTTATGCCAGTGTGTGTCTGCTCCTCACAATTGTCAAATATGTGGAAAAAGCACATTATTTTTAAAAAACATAATAGCAAAGTTCAGGTGGTGGCAGGAGAGTTAGCGGTGGAACGAAAGGTTGAGGAGCGTGAGGGAGAGGGATGGAGAGGGAGAGCAGTTCATGCAGCAGCATTGATTGACAAGCCCTCGGGGCAGCTCAACTTCTTCATCCTCTCATGTCGGGCTGAGGGCAGAGTGGACGCTGCAGTGCCTCACTACTGCATTTGTTTTTATCAACAGTGGTTCCAGATGCAGTAGACAGCTGTTTTTAGAACAAGAAAAAGAAAACAACCCACTGTACATTACTTGCTCAGCACCACATACCAGACAGACAGACAGACAGACAGACAGCAACTAGCTGGTGAACAGCAGCTAAAAAGCCAGAAATTTCCCCCAGGAGTTAGTAAAAAAAGAAAACAGAGCTCATCACGTTGCCAGAAACACAACTTCAAATTAATCCTGATGTTACTCTGTACCTGCTGGATGTGTATAAGCCACTGTTTGCTAACATATGAACTTTATGCAGTGGTGACATGTTCTGTTTACAGCTTGTTGCGCTGCCCCCAAATCGCCAAAGTTGTCTGAATGCACTTGCAAGCTGCTTTGGACAAAAGTGCCTGCCAACTGAATGTAATGTAATGAAAGTGAATTCTTTTATTGTTAAATATGTGCATATGTGGTTGTGTGTAATACGGTGTTTGGATGTTGTTGCAGATGATTGTGCAGATAGACTGCAGATAGATCACATTGTTTTGATTTTTATATTTTAAATGAATGAAACATTTTTCCCTCAGTGACTAGCATTTTCACCAGTGCTTGAGTGTTCAAACGTGCAGCATTGTTTACAAAGCTTTTCTTGCCCAGCTTGCCAGCTGCTCCAAGCAACCCAATTACTGGGTAAAACCCTGGCTTAGACTTCCCAGAGTTCTGCACTGCATCCTGCATCCATCTCTGGCCCCAGAGAGCTTCCTCTCGGCTCTCCACCAATGTCATTTACACCTCCCGCTCCACCCTGGCTTAGGTTGCCTTCCCACTGCTCTATAACGCCAGCTACATCCCCCCTGCTGACCAGGAATCCGGGACCCAAGCAAAACTGGGTTCTTAGAAAATGGAGAAGGCAAATATGACGCAGCAAGACATCTCATTACAGCAGTAGAAGCGTTTTTGCTGGTGTTTGCCCAGACTCAGATCATCAGAAGAGGGGAGAGCTTGCTTGGCATCTTTTTTTGTTGTTTTTTAGCTGAACAGGGAAAGAAATAGAGAGAGTAAGGGAGGAGAAACCGAGAAAGGAGCAAAGCAGGGATGAGTGGGTGCAGACAGCGGAGCCGAGAGAGATCCGCAGCAGAGGTACTGTAGTGGAGCTCTACAGGAAATGAAGTTGCACCTGGAGCAAGGAGAGGAAGAAGTAACGGGAAGATGGGTTAGGTGTGGGGGCAGGTGGGAGGTGATCAAGCCACTGAAGCTGAGCAGAGGTTGAGTGGGGTTGAAGCCACACTGTAAGCCCTTCTTTCCCCTGAGACAGGCAGAGTTAGAGGGCCGGGATGGGACTGGGTTACAGGGAAGGACCTGGGGCCATTTCATTACAGAAAGTGTCTGTCCAGAAGATGGGAAAAGGATTATCCTCCAAACAGGATTTATTGGAGGGGATAATTCATTGGCTGAACCCACAGTGGGAAAGTGCCATATAGGTTGAGGTTACAATATTGCTTCATTCACAGCTCCCAACAGCCTGATTTCCTGCAATGTGTCTGAGTGTGTGTTTGTTCACAGACAAGTAAGAGCATTTGTGGGGAAGTGGATGCATGCGTGTGTATTCGTGTGCGGGTGTGTGTGTCGGCATGCATTTGTTTGTGGGTGGTCTATGCAGTTCTCTGCTCAGGATAATACAGTAGTTCAGTTGCCATAGGCATCATGACATGATTAGTTCTTCCTCTTACCGGCTGCATTATGAGGCATGAGAGAGAGAAACTGTTTTGCTGATTTAACAGATAGTAGAAATAATGAAAGCAAAATACCTGTCACAATCACTTAGGTGACAAGGCGCACATCCCAAATGCAAAGAAACAAAATGCACTACTTTCCACATTCATGGGGAGTACGTAAATTGTGCATATTGTATTCCCCCATTTGCAGTCTGTTAGAAAACAGCTGAGGTGTGAAAAACTAGAAAACATAATATGAATTGGGACTCATTTGCTGTCTTTGGGCCTGCAGGGCAGTTGACAAAACAACAGAGGAACACTGGGGAGATTTGCATTTAACAAACTGATGTCTCCTGGCCTGTCATGTTATATTAATGCTAGAGGAAGATTGCCACATTCTGGCCCATTCTAATGCGGTAATAAGACAACTGGCTCCACATAAGGAGGGCTTTCATTTTGCGGGCTAACTGAGGAGGAGGACTTCTAATCTTTATAACCGTCTAATTTACAGCATGACCACTTCCGCTGTCCTTGGTAATAGCCATCACTTTGTTTACTGGCAAACCGGATTGACCACCAATGCTTTCACTAAGGATCCCACTCCATTCACGCTGCTGTGTTCATCACAAATCCAGACATTTGCATCTTCCTCTTGCCCTTTCATATTTTTCTGAGGATTGGAAAAATGAGTCTGAAATCATTCCCTTAAAAGGCCGTTGATTGGGGTTGCCGGGGTCTGTAATTTGCAATTAACGAACGAGCTCTGGAATTTGATTTGGGTCAAGGTCCTCATTTGCATACTCCTTCCTGACTAGTAGAGAGACTCCAGGGGTGCTCCGTCTCGATGACGATGTCTCATTGTCTGATTTATGTTCAGCAGTCATGGTGAGGGAAAAAACGTTGAGCAGTACTGCCCTGCTCTCCCTCAATGTGCTTCTTGTGACTCGTCACGCTTGCAGTTAATGAATTCTGAGAGTGAGCTGTGATTTCTATTGGTTCATCTCAATTGCCTGCTAATGGTAGAGTCATTAGGCCAGGGAAATAGTGAAGTCCACCTTCAGTCTCCAGTGGTTACTGCAGGCAGAGAGAGCTTTGAGCAAATTGGAAATACTCGATCATCAAATGGATCAATATAAAATACAAAATACTGGTATGAGCAAAGGGATTTAAATAAAACTAAAGTAATTTGTAATTTAAACATATAAAAATACATTCTTTTTTTTTTTTATTTGGTAGTTAGCTATGTCAGCTTAGCAGGAGAGATGTGAGTATGACTGTCTTGAGCTGGTGTACCGCATCACTTTTAATTCACAGAGTTGGATGTGAAAATATTCTCTACACCATGTTGCTGTCTCTCTGATGCCCGACCTCCCACTCACTCCTCTCCCGCTTGATGCCTCTCAAGAACCCACCTGATCCATTTGGACAGTTCTGTTGACTTTTCACCCGGCTCACTAACTAGTGAAAAGCCAAACGGCTAACAAATGCCTCAGAAATCATACTGAACAAACTTGGTTGGTTACAGTCTTTTAAAACGTATATTTTTGTATGATTTCTGCTTGTTTGTCCGTTGTCTTAACCAGTTTTCGAAAGCTACGGCGGCCGTAGCCGCGCTGTTTTAAGAGTAATAGGCGGCATCAAGTCACCATCGATGCTCAGTAAGATTCCTTCAAACTGCCCCAGTTACTGCCAGTTTTGAAGGCATCTTACATGACAGGAAGAGATTGTTTGCGCCGTATCGAACAGCACTCAATGCCTCGCTGTCCTGTTAGACACCTTCTGAGACAGCAATTTAGCCCATTTTGAACACAGCCTGTGTCTCAATTTTTATACATTGTACCTTTTAAGCCCCCAATATTAATAAAATTAACTCTGCTAAGTACTATTCAAATAAAGCTATTATTATTATTATTATTATTATTTATTCCTCATATTGTAGATTTGAAGTGGCCAATCAGGATATCTTGAAGGGGAAAGTTGGAGTCTATACCACCACCACCTTACTGTCTGTTATTTCTGTGTGGATATTGCCTGAAAACAGCTCGTTTATAGTCCAGCCGTTTTCCTTTCATCCCTGTAACGACACAGAAAAATGCGCGACATAATGCCCCCCCCCCCCCCCCCCCCCCGCCCCCCCAAGTTTTTCCTTGCCTTGGTCTCTGTAAATAATATCACAGAGAGTACTGTCTACCTGCTCTATATGAAAATCACAATGAGATAACTGTTGTTGTGAATTGGTGCTATATAAATAAAATTGAATCGTACTGAAACAAGTGGTGTTACTTTTTTCATGTTTTCTTCTGGGTGAGTTTTAATTTCTTTAAGCACTCTAAACATACGCTACATAAATAGTGTGTTACTGTAACATTACTGTCGCTTCACCTGGAAAAAAACATGAATGCTTTAGTCCTATTTCGAACATAGGGTAGATGTGCACTTCAGCCTCTTGTGACCATAATTAGTATTACAAAAACAAACATTATCCTGACAAAAATATGTAGAACTTTTCAGGATTATCCTGGCAAAACCTTTTTTTTCACATGTTCTTGTCATTAAAAAAAAGTTTTTATGGACCTGGATAAAAACACAACATTTGAGTGAAATGTACCTTAAAAACAGTTCAGCGATGATAATAATTTGCAGCTTAAACAGAACATAGAGATGTCAAAGTAACTGTTACATGTTCATCAGTACTGACTTTCTAATATTGTCAGTAAAATTTGAACAACATGTGGATGCTTTGAGCTCAGTGCATTCCTGTGTGCACACACACATTCTTACACGCCTGTAAGCGGACTGTCAGGTGTAATTCTTCTTCGTGACAGAAGTATGAAGCCTTGTGTCAAGATGCTTGAAGTAAAGCAGTTGAGAGAGAGAGAGAGAGAGAGAGAGAGATCTGCTCCCACGCCGATAATCTTTGGGCCTCTATTTGAAGTGCACTCAGGCCCTGCTGATGGAGTAAGTTCCTCACAGTGGGGGGTTGGACAGTAGGTTGCTGCCCTTGGGAACCGCTGGCTTTCATTCTGTTGACTGCATTTATCTCCCACATCCTCTGGTTTCTTCAGAGATTAACATGAAAGGGGAAAAAGACACATTTGTAGAACATAATCATGGCATCAGAGAATTAGTGTCCATACAGTATGTCATCTGTCATGATACATCTGTCACAGTTTGAAGTTTTGAGTCTGGCTTGGGTCATCAGTACAAGCGAGCCCTTTCACATTGTCACATTGTTTTCAAATTGTCATTTAATACATTGTTATTCTAAAACTGAATTGAATGTAGCCACTTTAAATCTATCCAATTATATTTAATTGCGCTACCAAATACAACAACAGTACCCCAACAGAGCATGCAGTGGGTAAGGTGTACAGTGCATTTTCCGTTCTCATCTCAGGGCATCAAATACCAATGTTTTGAGAAAGGGTGACAAAGTGTAGTTATTTGACACAAAAGGAACCCACGGCATCTGTAATAGACACGCTGGGTGCGTGTATATGAGACGCCCTGGGGCGACCACAAAAAGCTACTAGTACTTCCGGTTGATAGCTAGCTAGCTAGCAAAGTTTGTGTTTAAAGAGGTTGCTGCAGCTCCTCTTTTCACCCTGTGTGGTGAATGCTTTGTTTTAGCTATTGAGTGATACATCTTACCTCTACAAGATCTTTGTTGGGAGTTGCACATGCGCAGTTCCTAGCTAATGTTTGGAAGGGAGAGGGGAGGTGTGTGCGGCAGCTCAGTGTTTTTCCACTGGTGTTTTTGAGGGCATGTTGGACTAGGCGCTTGGCGAGCAATATGACGCGCATTTTTCTGTGTCGTTACAGGGATGAAAGGAAAACAGCTGGACTACAAACGAGCTGTTTTCAGGCAGTTCAGAGCAGTGTTTTCTGTGGGAGATGGGAACTCCCTTTGGGGTGGGCTTTGGGCTTTTTCAGTTTGCAAACCTATTACATGCACAAAAAAGGTACATAACTCAATAAAGGAGAGGGAAAAAGCGAAAGAGTGTAATATGACCTCTTTAAGGCGTTGACAGCCCTTCCGAAGCCCCTTACCCTAACCATCACAGGGGTTTGTGCCTAAACCTAAGTCGGTGAATGCATGCAATTTGTGTTGATGCGAAGTAGCAAACTGCAACGTTTCATACGGATGCTGAAGGGTACCTTTAGTGTCAAATAACTACGCTCTGTCAGGCTGTCTGAAAGCTTAATGACGCACTGAGATGAGAATGTGTTGCCATTTTAGAAACATGGCTGGATTACAATGCGCTTATACATTATGAATTTTGAAGAAAGAAAAAGAAAGAACAAAGAAGAAAAAGTCACAGCTTCTTAAGATATCATATTGGATATCATCTTAAATTGGATCCGGAGAAGATCAAATTGGCTCTGTTCATAAATGGCGTAGAATGAAGGTTGTACTCTCTTTATATATTCTTACACATTTCAGTTCAAACTTAAGAGACTTCTTAGACAATGCGCATCCTCTTTACTGTAAATCACAGCAATTCTATACATCATTAACTGGCCTAGCCTGAATAATAACTGCAGCTCAGATATTGTTAAAGTAGATACAGCACTGTGTGTTATTTTTGTTTAGGTCTTTGGTATTTACAGCTCCATCTCCCCATAGTTCATTACCGCTCACTGTATCTATGGAGTGTATTTAGTTGGGGAGCCTGTGGCCTGACAGTCCCCAGGGTGGAGTGTGTTTGTTTAGGGCCACTGCTCCACTCGGACACTAAGATGCAGATGGTGCAGGGAGCTGGCCCTGGAGTGCCTTTGGACACGCTCTGGCAGAGTGCAGGGTCATGTTCTCTTGCCGACTACAAGACAGGAAATCCATTTAATTACCTGTGAAGCAGAAGACCGGGTGTGGGGGCCTGACAGAGGAGGACTGTGTTCCCTGAACACTCTGCCAGAGACGGGGTGGGTGGGTGGGGGGTGGGAATGGGAGTGGGGAAGAAGAGAGGAATGAGGGAGCAGAGATACTGTAAAGGGGAAGCAGACAAAGCATGCAGGATAGTGGTTGCTTATTCTTCCCACATTTTCACTTGTTAACCTAAGTGATCCTTCTCTCCTTCTCAACACAGTGTCTCACCTCCCCTCACCTCCTTGAGCATATCCTATATTGGACATGTTTTGTCCATCTTCCTCTATTTCCCCTGACTTAACTCTCCATGCACCTTTTCACAATTATTTCTCTCTTGTGTCATATCAAGTCTTCCTCGCTGTCATTTTCTTCTTTCTGTTCAATCACCTTTCGGTGACTCTCCTTGCACACTATAGTCAAATTTTTCCAATGTCTCCTTTCTCTGTCCTCCAGTCCATTTGTTTTCTTCTCCCTTCTTAGACCCCAGGAGAACTAAATAAGCCCCTACAGCAAACAGGTCTACAAATTGTAGCTGCCTTGTGAACCACGGAAGCTCAATACCCAGTGGGATGATACTGGTTAATAACTGTGGTAAGAAGAAAATATACACAGCCATTAGGCCATTATGCGAGGTCAACCGTGAGATGTCCCAGGTGATGGTGTTTGACTCAACTAGTTTAAAAGTAACATACTGTAACCAAATTGCTACAGATATTCAACTTTTGCCTATGCTGGTATACCATCAAATTGAGGTAAAGGGTCACAGAACAGCCATCATTTTGTATCATGTTGTTAACATACTACCTCTGTGCAATGTATTTGTTCACACGTGAATCCAAAGAAAAGACCAAAACACATACAGACAGCCAAAATACACTGAAAAAAAATTATATACGCAAAACTTTTGTTTTTGCTCCCATTCGTCATGAGTTGAACTCAAAGATCTAAGACTTTCGCTATGAACACAAAAGGCCTATTTCTCTCAAATATTGTTCACAAATCTGTCAAAATCTGTGTTAATGAGTACTTCTCCTGTGCTGAGATAATCCATCCACCTCACAGGTGTAGCATATCAAGATGCTGATCAGACAGCATGGGTATTGCACAGGTGTGCGTTAGGCTGGCCACAATAAAAGTGCAGGTCCATCACATAGCACAGTGCCACAGATGTTGCAAGTTTTGGGAGCGTACAATAGGCATGCTGACAGCAGGAATGTCCACCAGAGCTCTTGTCTGTGAATTGAATGTTCATTTCAGTCTCCAAAGGCGTTTCAGAGAATTTGGCAGTACATCCAACCGGCTACACGACCATGTGTAACCACACCAGCCCAGGACCTCCACAGCCAACATCTTCATCTCCAACATCATCTGAGACCAGCCACCCGGACAACTGCTGCAACACTCAGTTTGCGTAACCAAAGAATTTCTGCACAAACTGTCAGGAACCGTCTCAGGGAAGCTCATCTGCATGCTCGTCGTCCTCATCTCACATTCGATGGCGTCTGGCGCTTTGGACAGGTGTTCTCTTCACGGATGAATCCCGGTTTTCACTGTACAGGGCAGACGGCAGACAGCGACACCAGATACTGACTGGTTTCCTTTTGTGTATATAGAGAAAGTCTTAGATCTTCAGTTCAGTTCAGCTCATGATGAATGGAGGCAAAAATAAAAGTGTTGCGTTTATAATTTTGTTCAGTATAGAATCAAATGGGCGAAAATGCAGATTCATGTTAATCATTTTTACTGATCCAGCGAAAAAGGGTTTCAATGACCACTATTGCCTGTTTTCCCTCTCCAAGCACTTACAGGACTGCACATTCTCTTCCAAAGTCTGGTTTTCACGTCTTCATGCCGCGGTGGCATTGTGACTGTCCAGGTAATGCGGCAAGAATGGCAACAGCAGGCTTTTCCAGACTGAAGCCCAGAACTGTCACATCTGAAGACAAGGTTGGCCCCGAGCCCAGTCCTGGAAAATTTACCGTGACACCCTCCTGGCTGGTTCCTTCCCCAGATCTGTCCCTTCAAATGGCAGTGGAGATGGGTACAGGATCAGGATACATTAATGTTATCTTACACATTTTCACATCGGGAAACTTGAAAATGACTGAATATATCTCCCACACCAAGAAGGGCAAAGTAAAAGATAAAAAAGCCCCTTCTGGCTCACATTGCAGAATTACATGACAAATCCATGAACAGATGTAGAATTCTACACACAAAGCAAATGAATGCAATTCCCTGCAAGGCTTCTCGCATGAAACTCTTGGCTAATGAGAGAGAGCAGGTTTGGATAAGCATGAGTGCACCCAGAAAGAAAAGAACGGAAAAAAGCTATAAACAGATGCTAAATTTTATGTGCCTAAATGTATGTACAAAAGTTGCTACAAAACATCCACAGTCAAAAAAATTTCTTTGACTGATCAAAGTGAGCATGGCCTGCATGAATAAAGTAACAAGATAACTCATATGAGTCCAATTTGTTTTTAAGTCATTATGATGTCAGTGTAGTATGAATCAGCAGTACTAGATCATTACACATACAGCAGTAAATTAATATGTATGGTAACATTAAACATGCAGGTTTAGACATTTATGTTTCCATTTTTTCACACGGTTGCTCTGCTTTTATCTTGAGAAGCTGCAGACTCTATTCATTCAACTTACACTGTAGATTTCCAGCTAAACTGAGGCTTTTTGAAGACCATTTTCTCTCTCTCGCCTGTCATTCACCGGTCTTGTGTGAGTTTTGCGTGCATGCCGTGCTGCCGACGACATGCACGTCGCGGTTCCTTGTGGGTCTATTTCAAGTAGCCGGCTATTTAAAAAAGATAAAATATTCTTTGTGTGGTTCATCAACGGTGATAAATTATCCGAAAGTCCTGCGAGGTGCGGACAACTCGGCACTACACCAGTGAAGCCGGGTCAGTCTCTTCATCAAGTGTTCCTCTTCAGCCACCACACACACGCTACGCCTACACATGCGCACTCACGACCCAGGGTTAGGGTTACAATTTTGGATTTATTTACGCACTTTTGAAAACATTTATTGAAAGTTTTAGTCTTTTTACATGTTTATTTAAAGCATTAAACGTTGAAATGTATATTTTATAGGCTGTATATTAACTTATTCGGAGAAAACTGGAAGTTCTATGTAAAATCAGACGTTGAGCACCCCCATATCGCCATAATGGCGTGATCCTAGTTTGGCTGCAAAGCTTCGACTGTGTGATTGACAGTCGAATCAGGCTCTGCTCATCGAAGCATCGAATCTTCAACTACTGGGGGTCAGCCCTAGACCGCAGTAAGTAACATTACTGTAGTGAATAGATCTAACACTGTGGCGTTGTCCTGTGCCATTATGTTGCGTTATTGTGTATTATGTGGGTCACGTAAGTTACAGCGACTGAAACGGTGGAGAAGCTGTCTACCTGAGTATCAGTAAAAAGACAATAAATCTAAATTAAACATAAAGAAGCAAAAAACAGTAGATCCATGCTAATTTTAGCTAGTATTAAAGAGGTGGTATTATGCTCATTTTCAGGTTCAAAATCTTATTTAGGGGTTGTACCAGAACAGGTTAACATAGTTTAATTTGTAACACCATATTTTTGTCACAGTGCACATTGCTGCAGCTCCTCTTTTCACCCTGTGTATTAAAGGCTTCGTTTTAGCTGTGGAGTGATACATCTTACCTCTACATGATCTTTGTTGGGAGTTACACATGCGCAGTTCCTAGTTAAGGACTACTAGCCAATCAGAAGCAGAGAAGGGCGGGTCAGTGAGAAGCCAGTAAACACGGCTTCAGTTCAGCTGTATGTGTTCCCCTTACCAGCTTAGCAACATGGACTGGAGCAAGAGTTTCAGAGTTATTAATCTGCTACAAAAGTATCTTTCATCCATAAAGTTTTAACTGAGCTCTGTCTCTACATCACAGTAACAACTTTCTGTCCATTGACGGCCTGGAGTGTGAAGGGAGAGGAGGTGTGTGCTACAGCTCAATTTTATAATTTTTATTGCTGGTTCACATTTCTTTTCCTTTCAGCAATTCCAGTCCCTGAGTGTTTTTCTTTGCTGATTTAAAATAAATATATTTTTGAATACTTTGAATCATGTCTCTGCCTCATCAGTAACGTTCCTGTGTGCTTTTATCTCTTCTCCTTCAATCGATCAAGGTTTAAATAGTATTTCCTGTAGTGCAATTCCCTTGTTGTTGGCTTTCATTCAATTCCCCCCCTTCTGGGCCACCGTGCCACACTTGTAAAAAGAGAAACATGGTTTATTCAGTGTTTCCCACACATACACTTTGGCGGTCCGCCCAGGTTAGGCGACACATTGTAACATTTATCAGAGAAACCCGGTGATTACGTTACAAGCCGTGACACTGTGTATTTTACAAGAGCGGACCAGGTAAAGTGACAGTAAACACACCAGTCAGATGTTGTTCGTTAGCTACCATGTTGGTTTGGTTTTGATAGGCTACGTCGTCAACACGCCTCAACATACAGCTCAGCTGCTGCTTTGAACGGAATCACCAGAGGAAAGGATTTTTTGTTTTTTTGATGACTTTCTACAGCCTAGCCTACCACTGATGGAGAAAGTCACTGAAGCGGACATACAGGGAGAGAGACGGTAAAGCCCCTTTTCCACTGCACGGTACCAGCTCGGCTCGCCTTTTATTTTGGTTTTCCATTGTAAAAGTTGTACCTGCTACCAGGTACTTTTTTCGTATCTGTCTTGTTGAAACGTTTTAACTTAAATCAAGAGAAAGCTTTTTGTGTGTTGCATTAAACATTACGTCGTGGCAGTTGTGTGGTGTCGCTATGACGACCAGCTAGATTGAGGGGTACTATCTCTGGTACTATCTGCAATGGAAAACGGAGGACGGCCAAACCGAGGCTAGTTGAGCTGGTAATGGAAAAATGGCAGAAGCGGGGAACGCTGACGTGTTTGCAGCAGAGGTTAAATCTGTGAGTGTGAAGAGAACTGAAGGAGGCAGATTCAATAAGTGAGTGATACTTAAGATGTAGAATGAAGTATAATTAAAATGGTGAAATAAGAAACAAGCTAAGTTACAAAAAATAGTAAAAACATGCATGCTAAAACCGCCATCCCCCTCCCCAGCCCGCTTAGCAGAAAATACAGATATATTTTATACCGGAATTCTGCCTAACAGTACCAGGATATGTCGTACCTTCAACGTACATATGTCATTTTGGGACACTTGACAATCGACCTATTTTGTCGTTTAGGTATGAGGATGTGTTGTTTCCTGAAGATGTATTAAGTCAGTATCATTCATTCACTTGCTGAACAGGTTTATTTAATTTAACATGTGCAGCTTGTGGCAGCAGAGTATGGTCACACCCTGGAGTAGAGAAGCAAGAATATTCATGGAGGCTGTTTGGGTATTGGTGATCCCACACATTCAACTATTTATGAGTAGGAAGAAGTGCAGATCAGGGAGGAATGAGGTGAAGCACTGACTGAGTTGAGAGAATTTTAGTACGCTGCAGTCTGCATGCATCGGGGGGAGGCACAGGTTTCTGTGTCTGGATTAGTGATTCTGCATGCAGTACAATGAGTGGAGTGGACTACTGAGAGCAGGGTGTATCGTGCTCTGAAGTAACCTTGTTGTTCTGAGCTCTCACCATGGATGTAATGCACCCCCCCCCCCCCCCCCCACACACACACACACGCACTCCCCCATGGCTCCCTTTATTCCTCCAGCCTTCTCTCCTCTAACCTTTCACTCCTTACCTCTTTCCTGGTGGGTCAGCCAGCTAACGATCTGGCTGACTAAAGATCCCGAGAGACTCAGTTCAACTACAGTTCAGGCCATGACCGGGTGAGAGAACGAGAGAGAGACCAAGAGACAGAGAGAAGGTATGTACAGTATTCATCCCACTCCTTGATCATTTGTCATTCTTGCTTTACTGTGTAATAGTTGTTTTCTAACTATAACTGCTGGAAAAATAGTCTGTCAGCACTGATGCTACAGTTCAAAGTTTGAAGCTGTTGATTTATGTTTAGAGCCAAGTGTGGGTTGTTTAATCAGAATATTTGCATTTTAAAATAGCTTTGCAAAGAAAGTAAGAGCTCAGAATTCTGTCAATATCACCACCCATTTACTTAAACACTTGCCTTTCACCCTTTTCCTAACAAAGAGCATTGTGCAGGTTGTGTGTCAGCCACTTTAAGCTAACACAATTAGCAACAATATTGTTTTAGGCTACTTTTCAACTCTGTTAAAGGCATCTCCTACCCATTTCAGAGGACATATTTATTTTGAACACGTCAAGGAATCAAGTAAAATGATGTGGCAAGTATGACACGACTTGTGACATTAAAATGTATTGGTGCTGTCTTGGGAGATTTTTAAAAAATCAAGTCAGCTGCCTCCCTGTGCCTATTTCTGTGCTTGAGATTTCAAACAGCATGCATTTCCTATCCAACTGTCTAAACAAAAGCAAAACATTCCTCTGGCGAAAAGCAGTGTGGTCTATAAATCACTCGCAGGGAGCAGAGATACAGTACTATGCAAGGTGTTTGGAGATGATAGTTGTCTAGTGGGAGCAGCAGAGCGTGAACTTGGGTTTGCAGGAGATGTGGAGTCGTGACACTCTTGTCCCCGGCCACCTGTGTGAACGTGAATAGGTGCTTCTGTTTGTGTGTCTGTCTGGGGTGTGGGGAGCAGCGTGGCAGGTGGCAAGCTGCCTTTGGCAGGTGAAGAAACTCTTACCTCCAGCTTGCACCTTAGGCAAGAGTGAGTATGCATCTGAATGCATATCAATAGTCTATTTGTGTGTAATTTAAAGCATGAGAGGTAGACAGTGTATAATACCATCACATGTATGTGGAACTACTACCTTGTAGCAACTGCATTTAGATATGAGACTAATAGATAAATATAGTCTTGGTAACACAACGGCAGGTTGGTGATAGCGTGTGTAGTACCGAACTAATGACACCAGGGGTTACAGAACTCTTTCTCAGAGTCGGTACAGAAGGAAGCCAGCCGAGCTCATCATGTTGAAAATAATTAATAATGCATTTAATAAATAGCTCCTGAGCCAGCAATGTACTCTCACCATCTGCTCTAGTATAATTCCCTCCCTTTATTAATGCCAGATAGCCATTAGGTGACTATGGAGATGACATAATAATGCATGGCATCATTCACATGCTATTTGTCTCTTCAAATTCCAATCTGGAGCTTGTTTTATTTCCAGCTCTCTTATCAACTGAATGATTTGGCACAATTAGGTAGGGGCTTCAGTCATATATTTGTTAATCAAGTCATTTTAATAGAGTTCTTGTAATGAGCTGATAATATATATTTAACATATAACAGTATGACAGTTACTGCCAATAGTGTATTTTGCTGATTTACATTATTATTTGGTCAAATATGATTATATAGCATAGTATGTGTTATTCTCTTACAGGTTAATCTTGACGAAGCTGTCTGCCAAATAAATGTAATGTTCCTCAGATGTGAATCAGAATAAGGGCCCCTTTGGCGCAGTAATCCAATATGTTTTTGCTCAGCTAAAAGCATATTTTTGCAGCTCTCCGACAGAGCTACTTGATCTAACATGAATCATTTAATGTATGCACTTTGGTTTGAAGGCTAACATTGATTTTAAGTTCCGAGCGAAAGGCCAAAATGTGATTGAAAATGAAACTTGGTGAGTACTGTCGAGCCGCATCAGGATACTCAATTCACGTGCTTAATGCGCTGGTCTTGTGGTCATGTTTAACGATGAATACTGTCTCTGTGCACCTACTGTCAGAAAATATTCCCCTAGTTAGCCTCCCCAGTCATCTTTGCCCTTTAAAAAGATAACACACATGACATTCTGCTTTCTTAATAAAATTCTTTGAATATGGTTCACCTAAGATGCTTTATTAGGAGACTCGTATCCTAGGTCATTGATCTTACTTAACAGAACCTGGCCTCCATTCTTAGACTGTCCCCTTTTCCAAGGCCATGCACCTACGCCTTAGGCTTGACCTTGCAGTTCCTGCTTGAATGTAGAATTCCTCAGAAGCAAAGGTGTTGGGTGATGTCAGTTCAGTGAGATGAACTTTTCCTCTTAAAAGTCATGTGCCAACGCAGTTTTGACTCACATATCACAGGTGATGTCAATCAGTTCATCAGTGGGGTTTGCTCTCTTCCTGGGAGCCTTTTGTTTTTCTCCCCATGTTCACAGTAAAAGTAGAAATCTGAAAGGTCTAGCTTGGTTCTCTCTGCATCAGGGGGCAGTCAGTCACTTTAGATTAGACTATGGATGGTAGGTCAAGGAGAACAAAAACTGTCTCTACAGAAGAAACACAGAAGAATACAGTTCTTTTTTCATAGTACATCTCTAGGCTGGGCCCCGTTAAAAAAAAGGTGAGACTGGGCAACAAACCGACTGCAAAAGGGCCACAGGCAAATGTTTTTTCAATTAAAGTAGATAGATTGTTGCATATTAGCAAAGAAAGGTTGTAATAAATGGGGTAAAAAATTCAATTTTGAGCAAGAAAATATTAGACTTAAAGTGATGTTTACCTTTTTTTGAACATTGAAACTTTCAGTCAGTCGCCAGTGACATAAAAGGCTGTAGAAATGTGATGAAGGGAATAAAAATCACCTCTGACTCCCTACACCTCTTTGAAGTTCTGAAAATCAATGCAACGGTAGAGTTGTGAATGCCATGTTCTGGTGAATGATTTATACCATTTCTCAAACAAAGAAAGTGCTAGAATCCTCTTGCCAGCACTTCCTCTCTGCCTCTTTGAAAGCTTATGCTTTTGTAGCTCGTGCAACAATATGTGCGTCCAGAATATGTGTGCCATAAATTAAGGTTGACTGGACAAAGCTGGGATTCTGCCCTCGTGCTACAAAAGGGTATTATTGTGCGGCAGAGAAGCGCAGGAAAAGCGAAGTCATCTGCATCTGGATGGAGGAAGAGAGGGCTCTAGCATTGAGTCTGAGCCCCTCTGTGGCTGCTGAGGCCAGGCCTGCTTCTGCAGATAGACTTGTTCCAGCTCGTAGCCCTCCCTGGCTCCTTACCCTGCTTCAGCCCAGGAACAGATGGAGAGAGGAGAGCAAAAGAGGAGAGGGAGGGAAATAGCTCCCTGTTCAGAGCTTGGCACAAGCATTAGGTGTGGGTGTATACAGTTAGTTTACTGTACACCCAATACAGCCATGTTGTTTAGAGCAGCTTTAAAAGTTTAGTGTGGTGGCCTTCATGCAGATGTGTTGAGTGTGTTTTTTTGTGCATATACTGTATTTCTGTTCCATATTTGAAGAGTTATGTTAGGAAGAATTAGACATTTTGGGAAATACATATATTATCTTTCTTGTTGAGAGTTAGATGTTTGTTAAATCCATACAAAAAAAACCCGATTTGTTTTTATAGGTGGGTTATGAGTTGGAATATGTCTTGGCTGAGTGAGGTTCATTGGGCAACCAGCGGTGACTTCAGGAAGTTACTGCACTCAGCCAAGAAACAGTCTGGCTATTAACTTTAAACTAGGGTTTAACTATGATATAATGTGTTAAATAGTGAGCTGCTGGGTGGGTTTTTTCATACAGAGCCAAGCTAGCACTTTCCCCCTATTTCCAATGTTTGTGCTAAGCTAACTGGCTACTAACTCCAGCTACACATTTAATGTACAGAACTGGGAGTGCTATCATTCTTCTCATCCAGCAAGACAGCAAATACTTTTTAAATACTTAGATATATTTCCCTAAATCTTGAACTATTCCTTCTGCTAATTAGTGTTCGGCTAAACGTCTGAGTTCTGAATCGTAATATTTGCCCCCTTTCTTTACCCTCCTCATACCAGTCCCTTCTGTCTTGTTGAGACCACCATTAATGGGCCAAATGACCGCTAGTTCTCCTAACTCTCCTTCATTACACTCAAGCTGCTGGTTATTGGAGTGGGGAGAGGCTGAGGTGGCAATGTGCCATGGTACAAGGGGCACAACTGATGACATTAAACTCTCAGATCAAACCCTTGTAAGCCTCTTCCAGCCAGAAATCATAAATGGAAAACCATTTGCATATTTGAAACTCATTTACATATTTGAAACTGAAAAGCAATCACCAACACACCATTTTTCAGTCACCAATAAAACCTTCGGTAAATGAACTGTTTAACATCACAGCTTCCCAGCGTAATGGATGAAGTTCTGTATTTGCTGCACATCTCAAGGCATGAAACTGTGGATATAATGAAGCCATAATGCAAAACTGAGGAGTCCAGGCGTTCCGTCTGTGTCTGAGTTGATGTGCCATGGTGGGCTGAGGAATAATAATGATGTAAAGAGATAATCATTCATAATGTAGTTCAGAGACTACAAAGACACAGTCCCTTTGGAAGAATCATGAGCAGGGAAAGCTGGAAGAAAAAAGAAGAGGAACAACACCTCCTGCGGTTTTGCATGCTATCAAACGTGTTGCAAACAGCTGTGCCAGACCAGAAAGCAAAAGAGTGATGCGTGTTGAAGCAAATTGATCCAATCTGAAAGGGCTCAGAAAACTTTAGCTCAGATCAAAGCTCATGCTAAGGCGCTCAGATCACCCAGTGAAAAGGCAGAGCAGTGGGGGAAGAGAGAAAAGAGGGGGAGTGTCTTGTCTCGTCTAATTATACATTTCAGACAGCTCGCCACCAATTATCTCCCTTCAGTAGCATCTGCCCTTCGCATGACCGCAAAGCTAATGTGTGGCAAGCCCACCGTTGAGTTGGAAACGTAAGCTTAATGTATGGTAAGCTTCTGGAATATCCCCAATATCTGATGATGAAAAGTGCAAGGTGAGACAAAGGTTTGGGCAGATGTTAATTAGTGCAGTTTTATCACACCTGCAAATACTAACTATTATGGTATTTGTGATTCGGACAACCTACACTGTTGGACTGTCAGTGGTATTTGTCTCTGTAGGCCGATTTGAGGTGATTTTCTACAGAAAGCAACAGCCCAATCACAGGCTTTTGTTTGCCTTAGGGAGCCAGTCAGCCCCGTTAGCACAGCGGTGGTGTTTCAGTCGTTAGAGTGACCACTGTTCCTGCTTAAGACTTGGGGCAAGATTCTGTGGAAGAGGCAGTGAAGCAGTCTGCTACCTTCACGCAAGCCCCCAAACTGCCTCTGGCCATTTCAGAACCTGTACAAAACCAAAATATCAACAGAAACACGTTCAGGAAGCACAGACAAACAAAAAACTGAAAATGGTGACTTGTGCTCATGAAGGTATTCAGATCTTAAACATGGTCATGATCATGGCCCCTCGAATATTACACAGAATTGACTGAGTTGTTAAAACCAATGACTTTAGTAACATGAATAAACTACAGAACAGGGATTGCTCATTTTTTATCCCACACTTCTGTTAAGAATGGGAATCTACCATTGGAATTAATGGGGGACAGGAAGAATCAGTGCAGAGTGCAATAGTGTACAAAGTGTGCCAAAACTGACCACAGAGGAGGAAAACACCCATCAATATCTCACTAAAAGGATTATTATAGTAATAAAATAACTTCTTTTAACTGCAATTCTAAATACTGCTAAAAGTACTGATCTTTTGACATCTTAATTTCTATTGTAATATGATTTGACTTAACCTAACCCTAGTTTATTCCATCATCAGACTCATTCTACAACAAAACCACAAACCTCAGCAGTCTGTGCACAGCTTCTTGCATCTGTTTAGCTTGGTTGGAATCTACAAAGACGCCTTAGGCTTCCTTAAACAACTATTATTATATTATAATAATTATATTATATTATCGGTCTTCCTTGTGCCATAATTAGTGCAAATACAAAGTGACATTCATGTGTCCGATTTTCGTTAATCGTCTTGGAAGGTAGACAACGTGAGTCTGTGCTCCCAGTTGACTCAACAACTAAAGAAGAAGAAACAGAAACATAAATCCTCTCCCAACATTTCATTCACTTCATCTTAATATCTTAAAGCTGTAAGTGTGAAACCTCTCATGTCATCATGCAATGATACACAATTATTGATCTAGTCTGTTCACAGGAAGTCATTCGTGGTCCAACATCAGCCACTTGCTTAAATATAAATGATAATTTTGAAAAATTAAATTAAAAGAAAAGAAGATCCTAAACAAAAAAATGGTACTGCTAATGTCTTAGCGCTGAGAGTAAACGATTATAGACTGGAGTCCTGGTGGAACTGGAGTGAGTTTGCAACACCCTGTATGGTGCGACTCGCTGGCTCAGATAAATCATGCAGTCGGGGGTCTGTGAGCTTCAGCAAAGTGAATAAGCCAGATGCAAAAGCGTGTGTGTATAGGTGCATGTGTGTGTGTGTGTGTGTGTGTGTGTGTGTGTGTCCATGAAAGAGCAGACCTTTCCCACATGGCAATAGGCTTCACTGGAGCAGACAATTGCAATGTAGCCATGTGAGAACAGGGCAAGATGGAGTCACTTTTGCTGACGGCTCATAGAAAGCCCAACAATTTTGATACAGAAAGACACTACACTAAAGGCTGGACAAACATTAACAAATTCTCTATGAAGGATACCAACTGTTTGCTGTGCAAATGCTAGGTGCTGCTAAACTTTGATTAAACCTCAGAACTGTGTGTGTGTAAGTGAGAATGTGTATGTAACACTAATGACTTTGAATGATAGATGAGCTCACTGCTAAATGAATATGACCATCTTACCAGCACCATGTTGGCTTCACAAATCACAACATTTGTCACAAAATAGACATAACGTCTCTGAGCAGCACGTGAAATTACACAGAAACATTCATAATGGAGTGACTCATTAAAAGACTTGATGACAAGATGCCAAGTTTGATTTAGTTTTCCCCTATAGGGAAACACCTCTTTTATAATGTTTTTATTATATTATCTGATATTTTTGGTTGAGAGAACCAGTGTGATTTCCTACATGTTGGATGTGAAGCAAATACAAAAGATCTTTTTTTATCTTGTCCATCTCCAAAATAAACTGTCCTTTATTTTAAAGTGAAATAGAAAAATTAAATTCAGTCACACTTCATATAGACCCAATGTCTCTGAGTTTTCAATGTTGTGAAACTCTACTGTAAAACAGATTGGCAATGTTATTTTGTCCCTGAGGGTTTATGCCATTTTCAGACGTATAGATCCAATGTGGAGCCACTGAGCCGTGCTGCCAGCGCTGAAGGGCTGCTTCCTCTCGCATGGCAGAGCTTATTGGTGGCATTAGGTCTAATAGCCATCAGTGCAACCTTTGTGCTTTCACTTACAGCAATCACAGTGTGGCCTAATGATAATATAAAAAGTCAATGTACAGGGAAAGCATGGGTAGGTACAATGAAAAGGATTGGGTGCTGAGCTGAGATTGTCATGATCACAGTCAAGCTCATGCCCTGCAAATGTCTGAGGGGCCATGTGAACCCCCCCCGCCATGTACACAGTAGTAGTACCTAGAAATCAGTGGTACAAAACTCAATGTAGTCTTCAGTCTGCTCAACCATGTAATGTCAACTGTCATGTGGGTGATGTATATATTTTGTAATTTTGACTGAGGGATCAAGTTGATATGTCAAGCGTGCCTTAATGGTTTTGAATGTCTAATAACGCAACGCACGCTGCCATTTCAGGCACAAATGTGACACAAATGAACTCGTGATTCATCCGTACAGTAGCGTGACAGAGAAAATGTGGGGGTGCAGGTGTAGTCACAGGACTGTGCCAATCAAAGGAAGAATTCATCATATCACCAGCGAAAGAAGATTCAGAATGTGTCGATGCGTGTGTCAGTAATCTTCTTTGATGAGCAATTGCTCATGCATTTCTGGTTAACAGATTCAGATATTAAATTGGTGATTCCTGTTGAGTTTGAACAGAAATAAAATAATAAATCTGCTAACTACTTACTTAGTTGTTCAGTACTGCCTGTCATTAAAACGTCTTTGATACGCCTAGCATCCTAAAACACACATTTATATTGTTAAAACACACTGAATTAGCTTTATGTAGTTTAAATACCCAAACACACTGATGGTTTAACTAAATACGTTTTACCCTCCTGCCCTTCTCTCTGTCTCACTCCCTCTTTTTCTCTCTCCCCCTCCAGCAGATAAACCCAATCTTGGGGCTGGCTCCTGCCACAAAACGTTCTGTAATAGTCTAATTGTGGCTAATGGTTTGTGCAGCTAATTAAAGTGTATGAATTACAATAATCAGTCAGCCGCGTGGAGGCCATGCCGCCTCACGCTGTTCCTCCAAGCGTGGAAGGCCAAGACCAGAGAGGGGGTGGCAGAGGTGGGGGTTGGATACAAAGGAAAATGGTGAGATGAAAGTGATGAAGAGGAGGAGAGAGAAATTCTTGACTGGAATCGCAAGGCCAAATGGCCGCATCAGCATGAGTGGATGGCATGAAAGATGGCAGATGGGAGGGATATAGTGGGCAGAGAAGAAAACTGAATATTAAAATTCTACATGTAATATGAGGATGACCCAACAACAAACAAGGAACTAACATGGCACAAAGGTTATTGTGATTTTATTTCCATGAGTGGTCAGCAGTGAATTTATTTTGGACATCCTATTTAAAGAAATTGTTTGACATTATACCACTCTTATATCTGTTCAGTCAATATAAAGCTACCACCAGGAGACGGTTAGCTTAGCTTAGCATAATGACTGAAACTGGCGGAAACAGCTCTCCTGTCTCTATTCAGCTGGGGGAAAAATGCCTACCAGCAGCTCTGAATCACACTAACAAGCTATATCTTGCTATCTTGAAGTGTAAAAATGAAATTTTTTTGCCAGATTTCTTCTTGGCCAGGTGCAATTAGTTCCTGGAGTCTTGACGTCACAGTGAGTTTGCCAGGCAACTCAAGCAGGTTTTGGTACCCAGCCAAAATACAGTCTAATGAACAAATTGTTGTTGTTTTTTACTCTTAATTTTTTGTACAGATTTAACAAATAAGATATAATGTGTTAATCAGTGAGCTTTACAGGTCCTGGTAGGTGTATTTTGTTACCTTTATACAGAGTCAGGCTGGTTGTTTGCTCCTGCTTACTGTCTTACTGACTACAGATGGTACTGATGTTGCATGTAATGCTTTAATAAAACACTGGCATTTGTGGTTGGCCAGAAAACTGAGCCAAATAGTATTAGCAAATGCCTTTTTGTTTTTTTAAAATACACTTAGTTGCAAAAAACAAAATGTAAAAGCAACATTTTTTATTTCAAAACGTAACTGTAACAACCCACCCGGCATCATCAGTATTTCCCTGGTATATTAAAGCCATCTACCAAACAGAGTTATAAATGCTAAGTAAATAAGTATGACTCTGGGTCTGAAGAACACATTCTGCCTGTGTGTTCCTAACCAGAATAAACTGCCCTTTGTGAAGGTACAAGCTGCAGCCACTTCCTTGGTTTAAGTGCACATAATGGCAGTAGTAAAGTTTTACAGGTCGGCTTTGAGATCATTACATTGTGCAGAGGGCCTCTCCTTGTGAGTTTCATGTAAAACAAATGAGCACAGCAGTAATAAAGAATGCCCTCGTAAAATGTGCAAAAGCATGCAGAAATGCATTTTGCACACTGCTATTTACTCTGTGATACAGACGCAACAAATGCAGTATTGCTACTAGATGACGTGAAGATTTGTTTCTTTTATTTGCCTCTGAGAAATAAACTCTTACACAGAGAAAATTACTGTGATGTTTGTCCGTGAAAGCAGGAGTGAGATGGTCCAACACTGCTGGCTCTTTCCCTGAGGAGCCAACATCTGTGAAGCAATATGGGAATGCAAACAGTGTGGGCAGCATATAAATAAACTCCCACATTAAGGTCTTGACAGTCACTGGCATTCTAGTGAAGAAAATGAGAGCGACTGATGGCTGGACCACACAAATGAAAAAAACAGGAAGGAAGAAAAGGAACATAAAGCATGAGAGGTGATGAGGGGGCATGGGATGGAGGAGAATTGTAAATCCTGATAGACAGAGAGCAGAAAAGTGGGAAGTAGAGCAAAATTGCGATGACAGTTTTTATACAGAGAATTTTAGAGATTGAGTGATAGAGGCTCACACCCCATTGTTTTGTCTTGTCAGATCAAATGGGCATTTTAGCAAGTTGTCCAAACAATGACTGTTCAAGGAGGAAAGGAATCAATTATTCATGATACAGAGAGCCACTTATTATACGATAGTCAGACACACACACATACACACTATTTCCTAGATGGTGAAATTACTTAGTAACCAGGCAATTTATTCCCTTTTAATAGGGTCTCAATTGCAGCAGCCTCACTCAGACAAATGAGCAAACAAGTCGGAGAGTGACAGTGATATCCATTATGTGTTTAATTATCTTCAAAGTTCCAGTGAAGGGCATTTCTTTGGCTAATGGGGAGACAGTGCTAAGTGTCACAGCAAAGTGCTCCTCAAATGCACCAACAAAACTGACTCTTATCGAAGTTTTGACAGGCGTCGTTAGATTTGGCAAATTGGTAGAATCAGTGTCCTCGTCAAAAATAACCAACATTTGTTGTTATTTCTTTCTTTTTCTTTTCCATTTCCATTTCCAAGTCAAATTCCCTTGGCGATAATTTGACTAGGTCCCATTAGTTGGCATTGAAACACAGCATGCTGATTGGTATATTCAGGGTAAGATGATTGAGGCAAAGATTGGGACCTGGACCGAAATGTCATTTCTGAGTGGGTCTGATTGCATTGTCGTAAAGCGGGAATCTGTGATTTTTCCTAATGCAACAATCACACCGAGATTAGCTGGCAACCTCTCACAACGATTCCCTGAATGCCAACATGTTTGTGTGTGTAGGAAAGATACAGTTTCCCAAAATGAATGTGGAGCACTGAATGTGTTTTATACAAACTCTCCAAAGACACATTTTTGACCGAGGTTAATAAAACTAACATCAACTTTAACATTCTAACTATTTAAGTTAAGAGGAGAAATCTGCAGGTTTATGGGATGGAAAAACTGGCGTCCGTAGTGGCAACCTGACAGCAAAGACATCCCAGACACTTAAACTGATACTTTGGAATTAGGGACAACACACCAGCTGACGCGATGCTATCATTCATTAGCTGAGCAGAGTGATAAATTACACCTGTTCCCCTCCCCCACTCTCATCTTTCAACTCTACAGCTCCACAGCCCATCTGGGGGTTGGCAATAAGTTACTGTGAAGGCCCAGAGTGACTGAGACATGGCTAAATGTTCTTATTTATTTGCAGTCAGACATTAAGCCGGGAGTGAAAGGAATGAATGGGAGCATCTGTCGATGTGTGGTGCCATGGTGGTGACTGGCCCGCTGCCTCTGAACACTGTCTTTCTGCTATGCTTTCATTTTGGCACGTGTGTGAATGCATTGCATGTGTGTTTGTATGTACTGTCTGTGTGAGTACATCTCTGTCTTCATCATCATAACAATGTCATCATTATATAAATGTAACTGTTTTCAGCTGTAGTGTGTTCTTGTATTTAAATGATGCCTTCTTGACCAAAAAAAAAATCAATTGAATGAAGGATTGAATAGAAGGAAATGTAACCAACAATTTTAAACCAGCCATAATTCTACTACAACACCATGTTGCTCGTTGTAGTTGCAGGTCTACCTCTCCTGCAATTATAAACGTGTTGCTTCAGGTGCTTCTTTTGCCACACCCATTGGAAAGAGGACATCGCACATAGCTGGTGCTAGCTGTTGTTTTGATGATTTGTTTGAAGTAAAAAAGATCAAATAGTGCGCAATTATTCTCTCTGCTCTTGTGCAAAAAACAACCAATTCTGACAACAAATTTGCAGCATGTTGCAGGACGGACAGTGACACATTGTCAGTGTTGGGAATGTTATTTCGGAAATGTAATAGGTTACTGATTACAAGTTACCCTATTTAAAATGAAATATTAGTGTAACTATTTCAGTTACTTTATCAAAGTAATGTAACCTATTACATTGTATTACTTTTTATAGCTTTTCTAAATTTCTAATGAATATTTTCAACTGTTAACCATTTTCAAAAGCTTAAGAGGCAAAGTAACTGGCCTCTTAAGGCAAATTCAAACAGAGAACTAATCAAAAGCATCAAAATAGCATCAAACTTTACTAAATGGCTGTGGTTAGAAATAGCAAAGTAAGATATTTTGCAGATGAAAAATGTGCAAAACAACAAAATTAATATTATTCAACATATAGCCTAGCTTTTACATACAATATTCAAATGAACCCCCCAGTGTAATCATCAACATTTTCATACGTAACATTTAATCATCATTTAGTCATTTAATTACACATTTCTTCCAAGTAACTGTAATGGATAACAGTTACATTTATTTTGTAATTAAATTACATAACATAATTACATGTAACTAGTTACTCCCCAACACTGCACATTGTACTACTGCTACAACTCTCATCCCACTATGACATCTGAAGAGTTACAGCAAAATGTCAAAAATACCACTTTGCACATGCACCTACACCAAAACAAAGACCAAAAAGGTTTTCATACATAAACATCAGAAAACAGGCTTATCTACTCTATAATTTCTTTTTCAGTTTTGTTTTTTGTTTCACTGGTTAAAATCAGGAGGTTTGGAGCAGCACAGGGACAAGAGGGACATTTGAGAGGTGGGAAGGGACTATTCAAGTGGCTGCAGTTGATGCGAAGCATCAATCTTTTATATGCTTTGAGGCCACTTCAAATCAATTTCACCCCAGCCGCTTCCAGGCTAATCATGTGGCAGAGGGCAGGCAATGTGCCAGGTCTGTCTGGATAGAAGAACCCAGACAGACAGACAGACAGACACGGAGGCAAACAGGCACCCAGTCACACAGACAGATAAGCAGATAGACAGACAAACATCCCAAACCTGCACTGGGCCAGATATGGAAGAGGTTGATCTGAAATGACAGGCAGTCAACCATTCCTGCCTCAACAATATTTGCACTCTGTTTTGGTTTACAAATTTATTCCACTATGTATGCTGGTGTATTCAGGTGTATTCTGAATATTGGAAAACTTCTGTTCCAAGGCCAAAGAAGAAGCGCTCATAAACATATCAGGTGAATAGTTTTAAATATCTGGCCCAATACAATGATCTATTGTATCATGATTAAAAAAACAAACAAATAAAATCTTACCTTCTTGAATACATAAAGCAGTTCAAAAGCTGATTATGAATGCAAAACATTTACACACAGGTGTAATGGTTCATTATGTGTAATCCCCAATAGCTATTTGCTCATAAGTAGTGCATGCATATGCAGGGGTGACTCACAAGGCTGTGGAGCCCACCGTGATTTGACACTGCCCATGCTGTGCTGTTGAGTTAGTGGTGCATATGTACACAGAGCACGCTGGCTTTGTTTATTCTATTGACTTATTTGTTCTGTCCATCGACTGTGTTGCCTGTAGCCAAGGCTTGCTTTTCTCCCTTTAAATCACCACCTCCTAATTATCTGTCACATTTTCTGCTATCCCATGCCAAAGACACACAATGGCCGATAATGACCCCACAGACAGCATCTATCAGGCACTCTGCCATTGATTCCTCTCTCTCTTTCTCTCCCTGTTTTCTCTCCCTGTCCCTTGGTTTTCGTCTTCCTCTCTGGTTCAGCCGTTCCCCTCCCCTCCTCTCATTTTGTTTCTCTGTCACTATGTGTCGACTTCTACCACACCAAAACCTAAGGCCAGGTGCTTGAAACAGAAATGCATCATCCTAATGTATTGTTTTATGGAAATGCCGCTCATCTTTCTTTCCTGTGTTCTCGATCAATAAAAATATGTCAACGCGATTTTTAAGAATTGTGCAAACACACCTAAATATGTATTAGGGTTGTGGCATTATAAGTTTGAGTCAGAAGTTGCCACATTAAAGTCTGGAAAAGTGCCTCAAGTAGAAGCTGTTTAACTGCTGTCACTGGCTGACTGAACAGACAGCAGGGAGTCAAAGTGGGTGACGGGCCAATGTTTGGCCAGAATGGACTCTTTTATGACAGTAATGTAGTTGGAGTGTTAGCTGCCTGAGGGCTGGAGAGAAACTCGTTCCCCTCCCACAGTTTCAGCTGGCATCTGTCCCCCTTGTATGCCTCACCCACAGCCACCACCCTTCACCCCCCGCTCACTCTCTCCCGCCCCCAAAAGCTTCACCCTGCCGAGAGCGCAGGAGCTCAGGTCATTACAGCAAACTGTCACGGCTAACTGTCACACAGCCCAGGATGCTAGCGTCACTATCCTCATGTCCTGACGAGCTAGGCTTGTTCCTGGTCCAAACATAGCATCCATCTTCTCACCCGCCTCTCTGACACAGCGAGCACCAGTCTGAGAGAAATCAACTTATTTACCTAGGCCATGGGATCTTTTGAGGCAAAAAGTGCTCAGGTTTCCAGGGTAAACTAACTAAAGCTAATTACTAGAACATTTTCTCAGTAACCTCTACTAATATGAAGCCTTGCAGATAGTTTGCTAGCTGTTATATTTCCAGGTTTTGAACAATCTGACTTTGGGGTTTTTGCTTCCACCACAATACAATGGAGATAATTTTTCTTTGTTATACTAACAACAATTAACGACAATAAAAAACAATTACATTGAAAAACAGTTTTCTTAAGTAGAAAGTAGTACCAAGTCGGAGCTGGAGGCAGAAATCTCAGAGACATATCTCAAAACCCAGGAACATAAACCCAGTGTTATCTGCATGTAATTCTTTAATACTGTATTACATTGTATATGTATCTGTTGCTCCTACTGCAATTTATTAGTTGTCTTTTAACCCAAATGTTCAATTTGGGGTCCTGGAGACCCCACGCCTTCTTTAGTAGCTCTTTAAATGTATCTGTTGTATCACTTTGAGACTGAATGACATTTCCCAATTTTTTACTCTTAAACATAAACATATTTTTGAATTGATCCGTTTCAGAACAAACATCTGTTAGGGGTCTCTGAGACCTCAGTAAGAAAACATGATTAAATACAATGGATCACTGGATTGGTGTTGACAGTACTTTTTACACTGCACTACCCCTCACAGATCCAAAATAGGTCTACTTGGATTTTATTGGTTATTGACATTTTTAAAGTTTGTGGTAAAGAGGAGGGTTACTACTTTTCTTCACATTTGGTTTTAATAAGCTCACAAATATACAGGTATACATTATATATACATAGTACTGTTCAAAGGTTTTAGTGTGGAAAAATGCTGCAAAGTAAGAATGCTTCCAAAAACAGACATGTTAATAGATTTTTTTTTTTAGATTTATCAGTCAACAAAATATAAAGTGAGGGAACAGAAGAAAAATCTGCATCAATTCTTCACTTGCAAGTTTTGGAAAGGAACGTTAGGCCAACCTACCCAACCTCGTTAGGTAGGTTGGCCAAAACATCTTGGAGAACTACCCACAGTTCTTCTGTGGAGTAAGTGATACCATACCATCACTTCCAGGACTCCTTGTTCTTTACGCTGAAGATAGCTCTTAATGACTTTCGCTGTATGTTTGGGGTCTTTGTCATGTTGCAGAATTAATGGTGCCGATCAGATGCCTCCCTGATTGTATTGCATGATGGATTAGTGTCTGCCTGTACTTCTCACCATTGAGGGCTCTATTCATTCTGACCAAATCCCCAACTCCGTTTGCAGAAATGCAGCCCCAAAACTTCACCATGCTACACTGTTGCCTGCAGACATTCATTCTTGTAATGCTCTCTCACACTTCTGACCAGACTTCTCCGGATAGTATATGGGTGTACCAGGGTCCCGCTGTTTTCTGCAACTCTGAGCTTATGTATCTCTTGCCAGATGGAAACAGGGTAAACAGTCTCTGTCTGGGGTGGGTACTGTCTTTTAGTATCCTTTGTGCTCTACGCAGGCACCTCACATCACCAAAATTAGTGATGTTCGGATGTACCGGTGATATTCTGAAAGGTTTTTTATAACCCGCTGAAGAGCCCTCCTGTCCATGGCCATGCACATCCCATGCCAGTATTAGATGTTTCCGGTCACGAGGCTTTCTATTGCTCCTCTGTAAAAGTTTCCTTAATAAATACAGTTGTTTCTGAGCTTTCTTTACCAGCATGGAGATGTAAGATGACAATGTCAGGTTCTCCGTGATGCTGATTCCCAGAATTTAAAACTGTTCACCGGCTCCGGATTTGCCGACGTTCAGCTGTGGGTTGTTCACTCACACTTTCCTCACAATTCTGAAGTCTCATTGTTGTTTGAAATCCGGCTGATGATGAAGTTCTCTCCATGTCAGAGGTTGCAGTCACGTTGTATGCCATGTGGCAATCATCACTTCTCATGAAGTGCTTTAAGAAATTGGTTCTTCAGCCACATGGCGGTAATCATTCAGACTAGACTGCAAACTTTTACCTGACGATATGCCTACAAAATCCCTGACTTTGTGCAAGTGTACTAAGAACTGCTGCAGTTTTGAAGGCAATTGATGGTCATATTAAATATTGATTTAGATCATTCTTCTGTTCACTCACTTTGTATTTTGATAATTGATAAATATCAATGGTGACCTGTCCGGGGCGTACCCCGTCTTTCGCCCGATTTAAGCTGGGATTGGCTCTAGCCCCCCGCAACCCAGTCCGTAGGATAAGAGGTTGACGATGGATGGATGGATGGATGGATAAATATCAGCAGCATAACATAAATGTGATTGGCCCTGGTGCAAATATTTTTCTTGTGCCCCCCACCCCTAGCCCCAACAAGCACACTTGTTTACACACGGACGTATAGGCACACAACAACGCCATGCATTTGCAAACCTGCAGCCTTTGATCAGCACCATGGACAGCAGCCGAAGTGCCAAGTCTATCAAAGGAAATCTAACTGCCTTGCTCTGCACTTAAATCATCACAGCCTGCCATCTGGGACTATCAAACAACCGAAATAGCTTTAGCCAGCCTACAGTAACAAATCAACACAAAGTAGCTTACACAGTATGTCAATAACCACAGAACAAATAGCGATCAAGAAAAGCAAAGCAACATACACCGTGGGATCCCCTACAATGAGGAAGTGAAGCAAACAAAATGTCAGTAAAATTCAAAGTTTTAGTGAGTTTTTGGGAAGTTTTTGTCTTTTTGAATTTGGCTACAACTTTCTCTTTGCATTCAGCCAGGATGTAGAAACCTCCCTCCCACGCTGTCTGTTTGGGCGAATTTGAGTCATTGTTGGCTGTTGATCGGAAAAGGAAGAAAAAAACACTGCGGGGAAGTAATGCCTGACAGCCCGAAACAGGAAGAGAGAAGTGTTGTTTTATTACTAGAGGGGTAATAACGGCGCAGATAGCATCTATCAGCAGGGTGCTGAGGAGAGGCAGAAGATAAACTGTGGAGCACCTGAGCACAGATGATTCTCGACACTTCAGAGAAAGAGAGGCTAGGACCGCTGACAGAGTTAGTGACGTGCCCCCCATCACATCAGCAGCAGATGCACCAAGGGGAGACCTGAAAATATCAAACACGCTAAACTGAACAATAATTGTGTGTGTGTGCATCTGTACAGTATGCATGTGTTTATAAGGCCTGATACAAAGCCTGCAGCACTGAAACACTGCTGTTCACAAATGTGAAATGCTTTCGACAATAATAGAGTGTTTTCTGAATTTTAGTGTGTGTGTGTGTAAGCTATATACAGAATGTGCACTGTTTCGTGTGTGTGTGTGTGTGTGTGTGTGTGTGTGTGTGTGTGTGTGTGTGTGTGTGTGTGCGCACCTAGTCAGCTCCCTGGGGCCCTCTCTCTGGGTGAGTCAGTCTAGTTGCTGTAATCACTCTGCTCACTACCCTCCACTCCAAACCTGATTTGGCCAGATTGTTTCGTTTTCTTTTTCCTGGCTCCTGCCCCCAATTCTCCGTTTGTCTCTCCCTCCATCCCATCTTTCCTCCCTCCTTCTTCTTCTTCTTCTTCTGTCCTCCTTCTCTCCATCCCTCCTTCTAACATCCCAGCGCTCTGCATTCCTCCTGCCTCTCTTTCCCTTCCACCATCTTTTCCCCCCTCTTCCATTCCCTCCGATCTTCCTTCCCCTTCGTGGTAATGGCAGCTGATTGATGGAGTTTGTTTAGCTTTAATTACACTGCAGGTGAGCGGCCAGGCCTGTTCACGCCAGTGAAGCAGAAAACTCAACTTGGTTAGGTTTGAGATTGGATTTCCCAAAGTGAAAACACTGTACAGGGGAAAGGTCTTCAGACTATTGTATTTTATTACTGTTTTGTTGTTTGTTGTTCCCCCCTGACCGTTTTCCTCTTCATCTTATGAGCTCATTAGACATACTATATATCCTGTACATTTTCTGCTCAGCTAAACACACCCAAGATTTCCAGGCGCATATTATTTGTTCTTTCTAAATGTGTGATACAATGAGGCTAGTGGTTGTGTTTATGCCGTTTAGGTGAAACACCATTACAGTAGCCTATTTTAGCATACACCTGTGTCTACATTTATGCCGAGAAATCAGAAACACTAACACACAGAGCACTTGTTGTGGCTTTTGTTGCTGGAGACACAAACACAAACCCTTTTCGAAATCACATAAGCTTCTTTCACTTATGCTGAGTTTACTCTCCTCTGCTCTGTTATGAATTTTTTCTGCCACACATTTAAATGCTCATTAAATTTAAATGTATGAAAATGATTAAGACAGAGTGTACTGGGTTAAATGAACGGGCAATACTTACAAAGGATATCATACACAAATGGCGCATCACTTTAGCTTAGAACACTGAAGTCACAAATGTATTATTGATCGACAGCGCGTTCATACCACTTATTGGTATCAGCTGTTTGGTTTATGATCTTAAGGAAGAACCACATTCTTAAAGGAATAAGGAGTTTGTCCTGACTGGTGTTTTTTTTTTTTTCAAAGAATTTCTGGATTATACTATGATTTCATTTATTTGTATGCCATCAATTGTATAATTCACTATGCCCTGAGGATTTAGTGTTCCTGGCAGAATCCCTGCATGCTGCTTGGATCCTTTAGGGAGCTCCCTCGAGACTAGAACCTTTTCCATCAAGTGTAACTATATAACCATTTGCAATAAATAATAAGAGTCTTAAGCAGTACGTGTCTGGCTGAACTGCTTGTCAAAAGGTATATGAGCTTTTTCTTTCAGGTAATTAAAATTCTGATATTCATCATTCTGCAGCAGGAGTAATATGTATGTCTTATTTATGTAATTTATGTATTTCCAAAGTGCTGTAAAAATTACCTATTGCTCAAACAATGTGGTTACCTTGATTAAAGTTTCATACATGGACTGGCAAACTAGGTACAACTGAAGTAACTTCTCTAACAGCAAAAGCCATGCCGAGTCTAGACACTCCTTGTTTTCCTTAAAACCCCTCTTTAAGGAAATATCTGGCCAGCTGATTATTACTTACTCGTACCAGCCATGCTCCTACCTCACAAGAAACAGAGCACTTACTAAACAATTTCCTGCCCTCTGTCGTTCACTGCTGGAGCATGTGAGGATGACCATGGACAGAGCCAGTGGCTGGCAGTCTGAGTGGAAAGATTATTCTGTTAACGTAGAGCCTCACAGCCACAGCTTGTTAGTATTATTTGCATTCCTCATTTAAAATGTCTGCGAGCAGCTAACCTCCAGCTACAACTGATTGTGCCTTGGGGAACGAAGGGACACATGCACAAACCTTGTCCCATAATGCCACAATTGTATAGTTAGAAATTCAACACAGCGGGGCACTTCTGCAACTACACTTACCGCCCTTCCACACCACTAATTATTGTTTGTCATAATGGACCAAGATGTACTTGACGTTCACACCGCATGAGCAGTGAATGGCTTGATTTACTTGAAGCTGATAATTACTAAAGTAATTATCATTCTATATGCATTGCTGTGTTGCATTTACAGTGTTCACATTATTGAGCAAATCCTAAAGTAATCACCCATTACCATGCTCAGTCTAATTCTTTTTAACCTAAAAGGCATAATCTACAGTTAAAAATGACAAGAGAGCAGACAAGAATACAATGACTGAGAGATAGGGAAAGAGAGACTTTGTGGACCTGTGTGAGGGGAATATATGATTGTATGTAGAGATGAATTCTGAGCTGCACATGAACAGAATAGAGGGTATCTTCAGCAGGGATTCACATCTATATGATCCCACATACCCTTGCTCTTTCACTGTGGGTACTCTACAAAATGAATATCCCTGCTCTGATCTCAGGTGATGGTGCTCCACAGCTGTCTAGCATCCAAAGACTGCATTAAATAGTTTTATTAATACTCATTGTTAACAGCAACAAATAAACCTTGGATATTTGCTATGGCCCTGTTATTTATGAAATATACACTTTTCTACGTGTGAAGGTGGAACTGAAACTATAAACCTTTGGAAATATTGGTTACCATACTCACTCATGTCTTTGAAATCTTGATGAATGGCCAACGCTTGGATATGTAGCAGACACATGGGTCTAAACAAAGAATCCTGCAAGCATGGCGGTCTAGAACCAGGCTATTCTTTTAGAGCTTACAAATGCATGCTGACATTTGCCATTGCTGAAAATTGGTACAGTGAAGCTGGTGATTGATTGTCAAGATTTTTTTTAGATGCAAGTTAAAAATGTTTCATTAAGTAAAAAGTCAGAAATTGACATGAAATAAATCCTTCATGGGTTGAAGTGTTAATTTTGATGCAAATATCACTGTGTGCCTAACTTAGATGTGCTTAGTATCTCTGTAAATACAAACAGGCCAGTATTAATCCTGTCACTTTGATGAAAGTGTAAATTTAATCAAGATGACTGAGTAAATTTTGTTTGGCAACTTCAAATAGTGGAAAATGCGGAAAGTGATTTTTGTACTTCTTTTGAGATGTTATACAGAAAGGAAATTAGCACTTAGTGATGCATCTTATATACATGTGTAAACAAGAGTGGAAAATGAATAAGAAAAAGACGAACAAGAAGAAGAATAGTAAGGGGAAAGATGATTCCATATCTGCTTGTGGGATTATAAGAGGTACATGGCATGGATCGAGAGCTGACGATCTCCAAGCAACCTGGGAGTACAGAGTAACAGAGCCACGTTACTGGAATATTTAACTATAATGTAAATATAACTGTATTCCTTAAACTGAGGGTATCGTGCTGGCAGCTGCTTCAAGATTTCCTACAAACAGCTCTTCTTTCAGCACTTAAGGTTTGGGATCTTGAACTATGTTTTAATAAAGCCTAATAGCACATTATGAGTTAAACCGTGTCACGTCTCTTGTTCCCTTTGGCACTTAGATATATACTCCACTGCCATTACCCAAACCCCACAGCAGCAAGGGAAGGCTTGCCTTCTGATTGCTGTCATCAGCACTGAACGATCACTGACTTCTTCTTGTTGGACTTAAGTGCCAGCCATATCTTGATATACTCATAACTTTCTATTAAGTTTGTGAAGGCTGGCTGTGCTGTGTTCCACTTATTATCAGGCCTTCGCCTGTATTCATAATTCTCTTTTCAGAACTGATGATAGTGGACATGTTTGGGCATATCATCTTTTAGGCTCCACCCTTATTGTTTACACCTTTCCAACTCCATTAGAAAGGATGTGAAAGAGAATGTGTATAAGTGGTTTCACACCATCCTGGCTTGCGGCTATGATAGATATATCCGTTCAGAAGTGGTAAGTGGTACGTCACGTACATACAGTATACTGTACTTAATATTAATATTCAGTGGTGACCTGGGGTTAGCCAGAAAAGGAACACCAATGCCATCTTGATATCATATCACTCATTCTATCACCATTTAAAGGAATAAATTGAGGATGTGATCAATGCAGCTGAGAAGCCCATAGTTAGAATTAATGAGCACTGCCCGGCTCCTGCAATTTGTCTGCTGTGCTATTGAGCCGTCTTATTTCAATGTCTAATTTGTTATTGCTCCAAACGTCTCTTTCCCTGGGGCGATTTGAAGCGTCTCGTTGTGAGCCATTGCCAGTTGGCCGATAAACACCTTTATGAATGTCTTGGGCATTTTGTGGAAATGTAGTGCGTGGTGTGATTTTTCATCTAAATGCTGTGACAGTAAGATGATTCCCTTCCCCGCTCTTTGACTGATGGATTGTTCTTCATTATCCATGAAACTGTAACAACACAGAATGTGTGCGTAAATAACAACTATGGGGTGACTTACAATGGAGGCTATGGTGTTAGGTGTGCAAATTAATAGATCAGGGTTGTGGTCAAGAGATGTTATTTAGAAGAACTCAGAAATGGGAAAAATTATCATTCAGTGATTTTTGACTGCATAACACAATTTTATACAGATATTAAGCCCTATCCCATTGCTTTAAAACATTATCATATTGGAAATATCTGGTACAAATGTAGCTTTGACTGGTGACTGAGACTACATATTTAAAACATTTTCAACTTGATAAGAAAATTAAACAATATACTACACTTTAATTGGCAAAAATTAATTAGCTAATCATACTCATTTGAAAAAGAGGATCTGATCATCTGCCCTGGGATGGACTGGCGACCTGTCCAGGGTGTACCCCACCTTTCGCCCAATGTCAGCTGGGATTGGCTCCAGCCCCCCGCGACCCTGTACGCAGGATAAGCGGTTGACGATGGATGGATGGATGGATCTGATCATCTTAATATTAAACAGCTGTGACACTCTCAACACTGCCATGGAGCTGGATATTGCTCTATGGATAAAAGCATTATTGGTGAATGTATCATCATTATACCATCTCAGTCAACATCTTTGGTAATTTTATAAGCAGGCAGGTATCACACAACCCAAGCCTAACCAAATCCAAGACGGCAATATTCCCCATAAATTATCTGTGGTAGAAAACTTTGAGAGGAGCGTGTAACGTGAGTAAAACTGAAACACAGTGTAGCAGGTCTAAAGCTACGTATGATTTTTAATACATTTATGAGAATTAATACCCAATTATAAATTTTAATATTCAGAAAATATTAATCCATAAATCTCTCGTTTCGGGGCACCACCGGAGTTGTTATTAACCCAAAGTCTCCAGACCTCTGGGTAGTGTGGTGTATAATATATGTGCATTTGACGCATAACAGTTTAAAATAGCACTGTAGCAGCTGGACAGAGGGTCAGTGACCTAAGGGGAGAGTAGTGATTGGTAATTATGTAGGGACTGAACCCTTCTATGGAATTTGACCTCTGACCCCTTGTTTTGTTACCTCAGAATAGTACTAAACCCCTCTATGGTACTTAACAGATACCTACACATATCCTATATAAGCTATGTTTGATGTACAGAGAGACAGAGTGGCCATCGGGCTGGGTCACTCTCCAAGCTGCTGCAGAGCTTGTAATTGATGCTGAACTCCTTGATGTAATAAACTTTTATGATCAAGAACTGTGTCAAGCGGATTTCTTCTCAACACATCATCGCAGCATTATTGTTAGCATTTGTTAGTATTGTTAGTATAGCATTTTAATAATTATACAATTATTCACTAGTGATCAATTAGCTAATAATCGCTCAATTATCTTAAATCAATCAGTCAGTCCAAGTCTCATCTGAAGGGTAAATTCTCTTGGCAGGGACTTAGAAATAGGCAACACACACAATTCCTTGGTTACAGTGAATTTATTAACTAAGGTGATATAAAAATGCGGTTAAATACAAATAAACCATGGCTAAACAATGAGAATGTGGTTTCTATTGTGGGAGAATTTGACTCATACGGCAGATAATGAATGCAATTAGATGATAACTCGATTAAATTTGTCTAGGCGTTTCAAGGATTACATATGCTGGATTAACCAACTATTGGACATCACTGACCACAGAATGCAGGGTTTTGGTCTTACTGCTTGTGTTTCTCCCTGCCGGGTTGCGGTAAAACGGCCTCACACTGGCAGAGTCCGTGCGTTCTCGTTTAGGACAGCTTCAAGCCGCCGGCCAGTCGCTTTCTCTGCCAGGGAATTGCTCCGGGGGTCCGTCTCTTGTCGGCTTTAATGGAGAAACTCGCAGTGGGGCCTTCCCAACCCTGTCTCGGGTCAGAGGTGTTAGTCGTCCTTTGTTACTGCTGGCAGGACCACGTGACTTGGTCTGTCCTCGGTGAAGTTAGCTCGACGAATAAAGCTTAAAAAGGGAACTTGGTCGTTCTTGAATTAGACTACTGTAACTTAACGGACTGATAACTTTTAACAAAACAAAAGAAAGAAAATAAAACAAGTAAAGTTGCTGGAACGAGGGAAAACTGAAGTCGCGGCACTTCGAGTGTGTAGCTTTAAACGAAACAAAAGCTTTTGTTGCGCCGGGCCGAGCTCTTAGGGAGTTGCTGGGAGAGGGGGCACGCCGGGCGCGTGTCGAAAAAAGAAAATCTATTTGCGCGTATTATAATCAAATATCTTCCCACAATAAACCTCAATTGTCAAACGGTTGTACCATTCTTAGTTTTAAGCACTTGATAAGGGAAACAATTGTCAGATTACTGGTCATGATAAATAACGAGTGACATTGATAAGATGATTGCCTTTGGTGTGGGAGACCAGGGTCGATTCCCACTGTGAGACATCCACCATTGTGTCCCTGAGCAAGACACTTAACCCCTAGTTGCTCCGGAGGCGTGCGACCTCTGACATGTATAGCAGTTGTAGGTCGCTTTGGATAAAAGCGTCAGCTAAATGAATAAACTGTTTTTATACATTAACGGCATTTCGGACGATGGCATGTAATACTTATTTTATCCACTTGGGGGAGCTCGGGTTACATGAGGATAGCTCTGATTAACCCTAAGACAATCTTTGCTCAGGAACTGGGAAATTTGGTTACTTAACCTTAAATTCAGTATAGGATGACATTTCTTTATCATCATTTCTAAAGGTGGTGTCAGAAAGCATTGTGAACAAGCATTGGTTACACATAAAATGAAGGAATGTCATTAACCTTGCTGAAAATTAAAACACTACAAAAGTAACTTATTTAGATAACAACATGGTAACATAACTAATCAAACAGAGGCAACACCACTACTAACTTAGCAAGGATTATTATTTAAAGAGAACAACAGTTTATAAGGAAACATTGTTTTAGCTCAAGAAGGTTGTTGAGTGGGGTGCCCCTTTTCGCATTCTTGGCTTATCACACTTAGACATCAATCTTTGTTTGCATAAGGGAGTTCAGGTCTGTGTCTCTGGTGTCCTGGAGTTTCTCACCTAGGCGTGAAAGGTCAGTTGCCATGGTTACGTGTGTGTGTGGGGGGGCAATTTAGGGTTTCCTGCCCTTTCTTTAAGAAGAGTTCTGATAGGCTGTTCAGGAAAATGCTAATAAATGTTCCTTTTGTCAGTTTAACAGTCAATCACCGCGTTATCTGCCCAGAGACAGCACTTAGGGAGGGAAAATTTCAACCCCCCCTCCTTTCTTTCTCCCAGGGAGAGAAGAGGAATTGGGAGTAGTCCAAATTTATTTAATATAAAATGCACAAATCCACACTGTTGGTACACTACAACAGACTTCTCTGGTGTGAAGCTCGGAAGCATTGATAAAAGCCTGTTTATATTTGCCATTAAGGGGCTGACAGTGCTGCAATGACAACCTGCCGCGCCTGTAGAAGCAGCAGTCAACAGTTCCTTCAAACATTGCCACACTTTTGTTTTTCACATGCTACCTATGACAGAAATACAGTCATTGGACAAGGAAGTTGGGGTTTTGGATTAAAGATGATCCACACTATCTGATCAACCGGACCAGGCACCACAGTGGATGCTCTGATCGCCCAGAGCAGAGGAAAGAGAGCCGGGATAGGAACCATGCTGGCCCAGCTTGGACTTAAGGCTGCTACAAAAGGTCTGGTCTGGATAAAATGGAACTCCACTTTGCCCAAGCAACGGAAATCAGAGACTGTTGTGCCCACATCTTTACAGAGACCTGCCCCATCAACATCCCGGATCAAGCAATCTCTTTGGGCGGACTGTGTTCCAAACCGGCAGTTGGTGCTCAAACGCAGTTAAGATGGGAAGTGTTTCCAAAATATCAGACCTTATTTTATTTATCATGTTACTATAGATCTGAAAAGATAATTAATTAAAATATTAATTATCTTTTCAGATCTATGTGTGTAGGAGGGACTACTTTCTTTTTGTTATACAACCTTGTGTTTTATAATGATAAATAAACTACCTTGCATCTTAAAAAGCGTTTGGATTGGAATGTACCGACAGCACGACTCCTTGAAATACATGGGGAAGCTGAAACGGGTCTGTTTCTTTATTTAAAAGGACATGCGCTCTAACATGTGAAAATAATCAACCCTGTTCTCAGTCAAAACCTGAGTGCAGACCATAAAGGCAGAGCTTTATGGTCTGCACACAAGGTTTTGACTGAGTAATAAGTAATGAGTAATAAAGTGGAGAGCAGACGTTCATACAGACAAATGAACAGGGGTTGACTCTGCATGGAGCAGTAATCACAGAGGGGCTCCACAACTGGAGAACACCAAAATACACATAAACAAAGGCCTTTTTGATCTTCAGAGGAGCAAAAATATTGATTGACTCTCTATGTGGTCAGTGAGGCTCTGCTTTCAGAAATAAAGTGCAGCATGGTGGGCCACGGAGGGAGGCAGCTGAGGCGAAAAAGAACCTCAGGCTAGTATGTCTGTGTCGAAGGCATCATGGACTGAAGCGCCAACAGGTGGCCACCATGCTTCGGGGTACAGACTCACCTGGTGGATGCTGAGCCACAACCCCCACCAAGACAAATGAAGTGTTTGATCTCCAGCAAGAGGCTGTGGAGTATTTAGAGTCTCAGAACAAACACACAAATGTAGAACTGCAAGTAAAAAGCCCGATTTTATTTTCCAAGTGCAGCCTGCTCGATGGCTGGCCGAACACTGAGTAGTACATGTCACACTTGACATGTACATGAACATTTGACATTTTCAGAGGAGAAGAACAGAAGCAGACGAACTGATGAAATAATTTGGACTTTGATATAATTGCGGAAACGCAAACTTTTTAAAATTTTTACAGCATCACCTTGAGATCAGAGAGTATCATTATATGTACCTGACTACTGGGTGAAATGTTCAACCCACCTGCGACATTTTGTGTTTCCAAGATTTAAAGTTTAAGCTGCATAAACACTTTTAGGCAGAGAAAAATAAGAAGAAAGTGTCACGGGATCCAAATAAAATAAAGAACTCAGAACCACTATGATCTGAACACCTCTATAGTCACCAAGTCTGCCTCAGCCACCAGGGGATTTGAACCCTGGAACTTCAGATCGCCAGAGTAGGTGACTTACTGACTGAGCTACTATGCCCTACGAAGGCAAAGTGCAGTAACTACACATTTGGTCAAAATTGAGTTAAGACATGAAATGAGACTAAGTGATGTTACCGCGCTCTGGCTTGTTACAGTAACTACAAAACCCAAGCTACTACCAAGGCAAACCGCAGTAAGTGTTACTGCCTTCTAGCTGGCTTTGTTTTCCCGGATTTGACACCGCAGATCCTGCGGTCTGCCTTGGTAGCCTAATTCCGAAGGGGACTGTAATACTGTTTGCCCCGATTGTAACACACCCTCACACAGAACCAACAAGCCAACCAGCTAATGTTAGCTTACCATAGAGAAACACCATAGCACAATCCCGCAGTAAAATCATTGTTGAACATGTGTTAAAATGCAAATATTCAAAGAGTAGTAAGGAGGATAGCAAAATGTAAACATCTAACGTTAGCAAGGCAAATGACAGCTTTCTAATCAGTTGACATTAGCTAACTAAGTTGGCTAGCCAGCCACTTGCAAATCAGACAAACATTTTAGCCTACCTGCTCCCTTGAAGGCATTTACTCTGACAGCGTAATCATAATCTGATTTATAATCACGTTGATGTTTTTTGTTTTGGACATCTCTTCACATTTCAAGCAGCTATTCCAATTGTTGTGACAGAGGTTACTCCTTCAAAAGTTAGCTGGTTCCGGTAAAGTTACCTTAGGCCAGTTAAAGTTAGCTAAAGTTAGCTGTGCCTCCTCAGGAAAGTGGACCAGCACACCTGACAGCACCCGACATTCACGCACACACACACACACACACACACAAGGACACGCACACACTACTTACTTGTTGTACTTCCATTTCATTTTATTTGAATTGCGTGAATTTTTAAATACTGTTTTAAAAATAACCCTGTTTGTTATAAATAAATTTTTAATTGAAATGAAAATTCTATTGCAAACTAACACATCAACATTTATTTATTGCGTAAAATGCAAATGATGTTTGGGGAAATGAAGACAATGAAGATGACATTTTCTTCAAAGTCAATTTCTTAAGAGCAAAACGCTCTTTGTGGAAAGGGGCATTGTGATAAAAGACAACTTAATTTTGAGGCTTACTACTGAGCAGTTTCAACATTAACAACTTGCAAACATTAATAAAACTATTAAAGCTATTAAAAACAATCAACATGTAGTAAGAAACACAACAAGAAAGTTGAATGACCACATTTAGTTTGTAGATACTGCACTTTGCCTTTGCAATACTGTTGTAGTTGGTTAAGGTCATCCAAAGGCAGGGTGCAGTATCTGCTTTTTGGGGGTCAAAGGGCACATCAGTAGTCCTGGTTTTTATCTATAAAAAATGTCTTTATAAGAAGGTATTACATGAATGCATTACCACTGATCTAACCACAACATGTTTGACTGGCTAGTCTCAAAGACCCGGATAGTTTTGTCAGTTTAAACTTAAAATGCTTATAACTGTCAAGATGTTGGTGAGAAAATTCTGAAAAGAAATCACACATCATTCTACTGGTTTTGGGTGTGTTGTTAGTTATTTTGGTGGCATTTGATCCAAAACTGAGTTAAAAAAAAAAATTTCTACATACTTACAGCAAGATACTGAATATCACTGCAGACTCACCGTTTGACCGATCTGAAAACCCTTTGAAAACACTTCTGAATTGACCATAGGTTGGAGTGAGGCAAACGTTAGTCACAAATCAGTGGATGTGCTGAAAAAATGTCATCTCTACGGATGATTTGCTTAGATTTTTTGAAGTTAGGAATGAGAAATGTCTAGAAATTTACATTTCTTGTAATAAGCCATGCCCACTTTGACGCAGTCATTACCATATTTTATACATCAACTGAGTAGTGATCTGAGATTGTACAAACCAAATTTCATACGAATCCATCCAGCGAATTATGAGGTATAAACATTTTGCAAGTGTAGCGCCACCTAGCTAACGTACACAGATGATCCTGCCAAAGTTTCAGGTTGATTAGTGAAACCAACTTGGAAAAATTGCAAAAATAGGTTTTAGAGAAAAGTAATAAAAAGTCGTATAATTTCACATTTTTAGAGCAGAAGACCATTGGAGCAAAGATGCAGATGAATCCAGAGATTAAAATAATGAAAGAAGTTTTACTCTAAACGAAGCCGCTTTTGAGATAATTGTAAAAACGCAAAGTTGATTGTTATAGCGCCACCATGAGGTCTATGAGGGCCATTTTTTTTGCCTGAGTAGTGGGTGGAATTCACAACCTACGTGCCAATTTTGATGAGTTTTCGTTCAGCAGTTTTTGCTGACCAAACACTTTTAGCGGAGAGAAAGAAGAAAGAAAGAAGAAGAAGAATCAGAACAAAACCAATCGGGCTCCAGCTTCGCCGCTTGGATCATTCCAATTCATTTCCCATGTCACTTCTCACTTGTTTTCTTGACAAAACGTGGTTTGGAGACCAGCTGTCGGGTAACAGAGTCGCCGTCACCTCGTGTAGTGTGTGACCCATGGTCACCGATCAGTCACGTAGTGTGAACACCACAACAATTTCAAGACTCATGATTACAAGATGGCAATTTGTGTAGTCTGAACAGCACAGCAATCTGCCGACGTTGAAAGTCGTGTAGTCTGCACTAGGCAAGAGGGAAGCACTAATTGTAGTCAGGGTAGAGGGTGTACAAGTTCAGGACCAAGATTTACATCCTGCGTGTTGTAAGGTTTAGGCAACATAAGCCCTTTGTTTAAGGTTAGGTAAATAATGAATGACATTAATAATATGAATAAAGTACGCACACCTTGTTTTGTGCTTTAAGACGCTACAGAAGTTTCTGTTAAAGACAAGATTATACCAAACCAATGATCTTTTCCTAACTTCAACCAAGTGAAAAGAACAATAATCCCGGCAGTGTTATGTTTCTTTCAAAACATATTACAAGTTGCACATTGGTAGTATACTGTATTAACAATTCTGGCTACAGGGTACTTTCAAATATGTTAAAAACAACCAAAAAAATTATCTGTTAGAAATAGCCAGACTCAAGGGCCTTCCGTCATGGCCTCCTGTTTGCTGCATCACAGTGCCGCCCAAATCTCCTTCCATGTGTCTTAAGATCATCTTTTGCAGTCTGAAGAATTGTACAAATATGGATAAACCTGTTCACTTTTGGAAATTCTAGATCTTTTTCTAGGTTGTACATGCAAAAGGTAATGGTTCAGTAATGCAGATGTTGTGTGATGAATAAAACAGAGAGCCTGAGAGAAAAGTTTAAACTCTTCCAACTGTCACGCCTCCACACTGCCCACTTGCTTCAAATAATGGTTGTGATTGTCTGATGCACCCCCCGACACTCCTCCATTCCCACCTTAAATCAGACCAGTACTTTGCCTGAAGCATACTGAGGCCTTCACCCTTTGGTTTCCAGTTGTCACCCCTAAGTTTCCAATTGAGACACAGCATGATGGAAGACATACATAAAGAGCTGAGTGAAATTTGTCTGCCTATTGCTAAGAGCCGAGGGTATAAAAAGATAATTGGTGCTGTTAATGTTGTTTGCAAAATCCTCCCATAATTCAATCCTATCATCTTTGATATCTCTTTTAACATGTTTATGATCAATTGGGGATAACAACATTTGTATTTATTATTATTCTGTGGTGCATAAAAGGGCAAAAACTGCTTTAATTCCAATTGCAGTAAGTAATTTTCATTAAATGTCAATTTGTTATTAATTCAGAGCAACGCTGAAATCAAATAGTGTTCATTAATCACTGTGCCGTCCAGCTGGCTGCTAATTAAAATGTTGGGGGCGAGCTCGTTATTCACTGGCGGACCTGATTGTTAATGTCGACTCATTGTCCTCCTCCACCACGCTATCATTTATTTTCTTTGGTTTTCTTGTAAACTCTTGTTAATTATTAAATTGCTTTTTTGGACCCGTTGTGACACTTTTCAGATAGTCATCAAAGTATTGCCAGTGAGAGGAAGTTGTCCTGTTGTCTGGGACAGTGCACTGCAGACGACCAGATCAGGTAGATTTATTTTCTTGATCTTGATGTTTTTGATTGAACATTTTGATAAAACAGAAAAAAAAAAAAAAATTACGGGTAACTTGAACAAGGAGTTCTTCAATTTGCATTTATTCTGTGAATTAGAAGTAGCTTTGCATCTTTGTGTGTCATTTCTAAATCTCTGTAATATGAGAAAGAGTCACATGGCATCTTTTCACATTAACTGAAATAAATGATAACATGATCTTAGAAATGATATTGCCTTTTCATAATCCAATAAAAAGTATCAAAAACTAATCAGAAATAGTGTGCATAATTTTTACAATCTTTGTGTGCTGAACTACAGCACTTACGTTGAATATCTCAAAAATAAAATGTGGCCATAGTACAGAGTTTTTATAGTGTGTAGTTCACCATGATTGAATAATTAGCGTTAGGTGTTCAAACAGCGGTCTACTCCCACAGCAGTAGGCACAGAAAACCAAGGTCGGTGTCTTCGACTCACACACCTCGACCAGGGATATAACCTGTTTTCCTACCCCTCAATTATGCATGTTATCCACCAGCAGCCATATGTCTCTGTCAATACCTTTTCCTAGCATTCAGTGCGGTCTGTGTGGGATTTGTGTGCGTTAAATAATGCAGTACTGAAAGGTCAAGAGGGAGACGAGGAGAAGGGTCAATGCTTTGGTGAGTTGCACATGGGGGGGGGGGCTCAAAGAAGCTGCCGTTAATTTCCAGGTCACTTCCAATAATGAAATGCATACGGTAAATGTCAAACAGCACCAGTTGACGAGTAATCCACCTCAGCTGGGAAATAATGAATGGCTCTCTTTAAGACTCCAACTAACTCCTCCAAACGGAGAAATCAGCATACGATTGAATTATTTTAGGCACAACCTGCCTTTCCCGTGTCTTACCTTTCATTTTGTGGTTTCAAGTTTAACATGGTTGGACTGCATATAGATTAAAGTACAGCTATGACGAGCCAGATCAAAAGAGATTGAATATTAGTGAGTTTAGGTACTGAAGTTATTTCAAAATATTGAGTAATTGTTGTTGTTACTCATTAAGTGCAATTAATTACACAGTGCAGGACAACATGAGTTCCTTGATACGGTGGTGCTAAAAAGGCTAAAAAAGTTTTTTTGGCCCGACAATGACTGAGAATAGTGATTTGATTGAGGTTTGTCTGATTAGATATATTCATACTTAAAAAAACCCAAACACAGTGAAAGTGAGAGGTGACAGACTGTAATGATGTGCGATACCACTTAATTCCTATATGATCCAATACCAAATAATACCCAGGCTGGTATTGCCGATACCAATACCAATACTTTTTACATATTTTATTTCTAGTTTAATGTGACCTCCCCCCTCCTGTTTCTGTAGTTTTGAGAGAAATAAGGAGTACCAAGGCCTTACCAATTCAAAATAATAGCTGCATAATGACAAGACATCAAACTACTGTCATATTCTTTAATTATAATAAAAATATCCTGCTCAGAACTGCCGCTTCATAACATCATCCTATTATTGTGACAGACTTAATGTCAGATGTTTAGCGAAGTTTGCGGAGGTGCCAGAGTATTTCACTACCTTCACAGTTAAAATACAGCCAGACGTGACTGTTTTTACAGTCAGCCAGAGTCAGTATTCAATCGCGGGAAATGTAAAGGGCTGCAGCGGCTCACTTCAAAGAAGCTCCGTCACAGAGCTGAAGTGCAAGCATGACTTCGAATAAGGAAAGGAAGGAAAAGTAGTTCCTATCAACCAATTATAATTAGACTATCCTGGTGACTGTAAGATACTTCTAATAAAACACACACTCACTCCAAATTACTGAGTTTAGATATCGATCCTTTTATATTAGTATCGATCCTAGAGCAGAAAACGTTAGCACCAGAAATATCGATACTTTAGGATTGATCCGCACATCACTAACAGACTGGAATGTTCTTTAGACCTTTACCCTAAAAACCAGGCGGAGTACAGGCCATGTTTCTTAAAACAATCTTTCTATTCAACCATCTTACTTTAAATATGATGGTCCATTAAAATAAGTTCAACTAAACCAGGGAGACAGCAAACTTTAGAAACCCATACGCATTTTATGTGTTTCATTAGATTTCAGCAGATTTAAATTACTCAAAATGTTTTTCCATTTTCCTGCATCATGCTTCAATGTACCTTAAAAGAGGAATTCAACATTTTGGGAAATTTGCCTCCTTGCGGATAGTTAGGCAAGAAGATCACCACTACTCTCATGTCTCATGGCATGTGTTTAGTACAGAGCTAGAGCCATGAGGCAATTAGCTGAGCTTGGCATAGAGACTCGACTGGCTCTGTCCAGTTCAAAAATATATCTACCAGCACCTCTAAATGTCACTCACCATGTTGTATCTTGTATCCAACACAAACAGAAATTTAAAAATGAAGAAGAATGTCGTGGCTTTACAAGGAGTCACATGCTGTAACTATTTCTTGGCGACCAGCAACTCCATAAAATAACTGTTCGGCTGTTGTTCGCCAAGAAATGGTAACTCTGTGTAAAACCACAACATGCCATTTTCACATTCCGTTTCTGTAAGATGCAACATTTTAATTAGTGAACTTTAGGTGCTGGGAGGCAGATTTTTGAACTTTGAACGGAGTTAGGCAAGCTGTTTCCCCCTACTTTCAGCCTTTATGCTAAGCCAAGTTAACTGTCTCCTGCCTCTTCAGCTTCATACTTAGCCCACATATACATGAGAGCTTGATCAAGCTCATGAAACTACTCAACAAAAGCAAATTAGCAAACTATTCCATAAAAACAGTTACTGTTGCGCTCCACACAAAACTACATGTAACCACTTCCATTTGACAGCATCTGCAGAACATGCCAGGAGACATTGAGAAAGTGCATACTTCTATCTGACACGTTTATTAAACTGAAATTAAAGCATCAAACACTGCACTTTTGAAATTGAAATGTTCCTATTTTTTTCACAAACACGGCGACTCTTTGTATCTAAAAGAACAGAAAATGCTGTCAGGACTCTTCCCTGTCGTGAATGAAGACACTTCGGCTCTTATCAACAACAATATGCAATGCACACCTCTCTTAGTTTCATTGCCATAAATTATTGAAGTGATTGTTGGGAAGATAACAACAACACGGCTACCTTTAGTGGGAGACGAAAGCTGTAATGAAAGGGGGAGAGTACTCAAGGTGAGCATGACTCACAGACTACATTATCTTTTGGATGCTCTGTTCCAATGTCAGCGGCAAAGACAGATTCTCCTTTCATCTATGCCCTTGTTCTGTTTTCTCGTGTGTGCGTATGTGCGAGAGGATAAAATATGCTGGAATTTGTGGGTATGCTGTATGTGTGTGCCGAAGTGAGAGAAATCACTGGAGAAGCATCAGTTAGTTTGAGAGGCGTTGGGAGGGCGGGCTGGTGGGGGAGGGCGGAAATGACTAACGGCCTTTTGTGTAATTAATGAGGACAGCGTTGATTTCCGCCGATAATTTAGCATGGTTGCCAGCGCTTGACTTCTGATCCCCATTTACCCTGGCTCTGTCTCTATTTAGATCAGCCTAGTGTGGGAGGAGTGTGTTAACCTTGGATGATACACACACATCACAGGCAGATGCACAGAAACACACAAAGCCTTATCCACTTCCACACACAGGACCCCCCCGAAGCCACCCACACATACACACGCACAAACATATATACCCCCTTCCTCTGTTTCGCTCTTTCTCTTTTTTTCCACACACGTAGATCAACCGTGCACACACATGCAAACAAGGAAAAGGCTTTTGAAAGCACACACATGCACATAAACACCCACAAGCACCTGAGGCAATGGAATAAATGCATCTTTAATGATAGCAGATAAGGACTTCCAACCAGGCCTGTAGTCATAGCTCAGTGATTTGGCTAGCAGGGAAAGGGATTGTGGGAATGAAAAACAAGCCAGTGGAAACTTCTGGGCCTCCAGGAGTCAGCAACCAAAAACCCACAGTCAGTCAGTCGGACAGAGAGGAAAAGCTCCGAGCTACTCTTTCAATATGCTGTCAGATGCTAAACAGAAAGTCTATTAAAACAACAGAATCGTGCCTGTTGTGGTTTTCAGCATGCTAGTCAGAATCAACACTCTTCACAGCTGAATAATATTGAAATGACTTGTGTTTTTTAAGTGGACATCTTGGTAATGCTATGTTAGTGTGGTTTCTTCTGCTTTATTGCGCCTGTTAATGAAATTGCTAATCACTTTCTGCTGTGACACGTTAGCAGATGTGTGCATATGCATGTGTGCGAGTGCTGAGATGATGAGAGCAGCATTGATCAAAATACTTAACATCCGTCTGCGTTATTGTTTTGGGGGGCTTATTGTGTATCAGCAACATATGTTGGCTTAAGGCTCGCCATGTTCAGGGTCCTGTAAACCCCTGATTGACATGCAAGTGCCGGCATTCTTTATTCATTCACTTCTATCCAAACATCAACGGCACTAGGCTGTATTGCAAGCCAGAGCTTAAACAAATGGCACGGTTCTCCCTCAGGCCTCACAGCTGACATTTCCTGGATTTATTATGCATGTGGATAGGCTGCAGGGAATTCAGGTGCAACTAGATAATACTTGAGCTATAATAGTGGGTTTGCATGTCTTACAACAACACAAATGCCCATATGGCACAGGGGAACTGAGACGTGATGGTGTTCAATATTCAAGGTCTCCTTATGACAGAAGCGCATGCATGGCCTTACATATTTTAACTTTTTAATTTCACTGTTACTTATTCTTCAGTCTGTTCTTTCTTCATGCCTTTTTACAAAACGTAACTGTTTTTGCTGAAATGTATGCATACATGCAACCATAAAGTTCAGAGTAATATGCAAAAGTGTAAAAATAAACATACAGCAACAGTAAATTCAAATACACAGAAGCCTGGTGTTGCTTTAAAGGCATACATAATTTAACGTAATTTGTGGCTGATTGAAAGTAAGTCCATGTGTGTGTTTCCTTTTTCAGCTTGAGTGACTAAGCCCACCTGTCAGTGCATCCATCACTGAGGCTGACTAGTGCTGTGCAATTAAACCTTGCGCACGCTAGTGTTGAGTGTGAGACCCCCAACTGCCATCCATTATTCATGGTGTACTTATGTTTTGGGGGGCTTTTAGCAATGAGCTCAAAACTCGTTACAGGAGGCCCCCAGTGGTCTAAAGCAGGGCTTCAACTTTGGCATCAACGTCGGAGAATGTAAAATTAAAAAAAGAAATCACTCTGCTGGGCAGTGCCACGCTGCCCCCACTCACACACTCGCCTATGCCCATTCCCAGCCTGCAATGCCACAAATGATAAGCCTCTCATTCATATGTAAAGCAGGAGCAGTGGGGGTCGCCCAAATGATCCTACTGTTGGACTTCTGACGAGAGCGGCTCAAAATGCCACATGAAACTCATTAATCAGAGACAAGCCGATGTTGCTGTTGTAGGTGAATGGAACTCAAATCCTGGCCAGGGGTTAAATATGCCTTCAAAATTCTAAAATGTTGTTTCTATCAAATACAAAGAAAATTTACCAATGTTGAAAGTCAGGCAGAACTTCTGTTCACTTTGAGGAATTATAGACACTGTACCATTCCCATGTATCTTTAACACAGGTGAGAGGTCTTTACATCCTGTTTACAGCAAAAAGTTTTCTTAGAAACAGTATGTGACTACACTACACTACTGTCAACACACAATTGATAAAAAAACAAACAAAGGCATTCCACTGGAGAGTAGTTTTTATACTCACAGTCATATTGCCTATATTTATAACACAAAAATATGTCAACCATCACCTACTCTATCAAATCTTCAATTATAAATCACTCTTGCCAATGATGTGGCACTTTAAGAGGAAAAGGTGGTAAAAAGAGATGGATCATCACCAAAAATGGGAACAGGACAAAAAAGAAATCCTGTCAAGGGTATTATGGAAGTGTCTGAGAAGGAAGGCCATAGATCAAAGCGTGGGACGGCCATTTGTTCCTGAGGAATAATAGCTGTGATGTGTGTCGGACCCGCTGACCCACTGGAACAATAAAGCAGAGTTGCGGCTGCCTAAGAGCAATGACCTTGTGCGGTTGAAACCTGCCCGAAACAGGCAAAAAAGAAAGATGGATGTGAAGAGGTGCATGAGCAGGGAGAAACAATTACGATCTATATAAAGGCTGATTCCTGTCCAACACCGCCACTCACTCTGCTGGGAGAAGATTGTTGTCAGCTTTCTCTTAACAGTAGGGTGAGAAGAGGGAAGCTTTTACAATGGATGCAGGTTGCAGAGGTGCTCTTCAAGGCAGACCACTGCTATTCCTCAAATATAACATTGTACAGCAAGGAAAGCTGGTGCGTTTAAGACCCATTGTGTTATTCTTTCATTGACTAGAATGGCCCATTTTCAGTTCAAGATGTGAAATTTGAGGATTTGATTTGATTTGAACAACTACCAGTTATCATAAGCAACTTTTGAACACAAATTAACTTTGCCTTTAAAACAAGATGTGATGCCATGTGAGGATTGTATTACGGTTTTATCCATACTTATTCTATTCATGAAGGACTTTGATAAAGATGCCCAACAACAAGTTGTAGAGGCTTGGACTATGTCTAAAAATGAGTAACATATTCAATAGTCAAGACAGATGATTACTTTTGTCACATCTGAAAAGTGTGAGAAAGAAATATCCAGTGTGAGGGAAAAATGGCAAGGTACAAATCAAAGGAAAGAGCCATTCAGCCACCTCGGAGATAGGTAACAAAAGGCTTTATCCGAGCTGTGGGCTTCTCAACAGATAAAAGTCTGTCTTGGAGACAGGGCGGCAGACTGGTGTTCTTTGTGCTACCAGGGGAGGTTGCAGACAGTGGTGTGAAAGAAGCCATCAAGGTTGAATGGGTGAGAAAAGGGGATCTTGGGAGCAAATGAAAAGGGCCTGGATCAAGCATGCCATTGGTCTCAAAAGGATGAAATGACAGCGCCGTGTATGGAGGTAGTTTCAACATGTGACCACCAACAACCGAGGAATCACAATGCCAGGGAGTGGAGAGAAGAAACATCTGTTTTGGCTCTATTGTAATTGCTCACAAAACTAATAATCGTGTCACAGAAATAGATTTTGCCCACTTATCATACTGCAACAAAAATTTACAGATTTCTTCATTTTGCTTTGTTTGTGACATCTTCTTTAGTTTGGGCAGATTTATAGGAAACTCTCAAAAGGTGTAATTGAGACACACATCAAAATATTATTTTTTAACCTCTGGTTTTATAAACTAGAGAATAAAGAGAATTCTTGTCATGAGAAATCATTAAAACTGTATTTCCGCCTCGAAGTCCCTGTCACACAGTAAAGAATCCATCATTTACTCATCATTGCAAAGTAATGGGTTGTAGAAGCTTGGTGATGTGGGGACTACTCACAGGGCTGGCTGGTACATTTACATTTATTCATTTACCTGACGCTTTTATCCAAAGCAACTTACATTGCTATATGTGTCAGGTTGCATGCCTCTTCATTCAAAGGATGCATTTGTACCATGGACTCCTGTCCTATAACTGTCTGCAAACCATTCCTCTTTTGTCTATCAGTTTATTTGAGATTTTGGTAAATGTTATGATAGCTTCTTTCATTTTGGACTACTGTCTGTAAAGGTCAGCAGTGTCAAGATGGCTTGCTGTTGGTCAGTGGTGCAAATTTGAAAGCAAATCTTACTGATCATGGCAATCCTATTAAAATGAATTGATTTGGCCGCAACATTTCACAGTTTTAAATACTTGGTGTGATCAATTCCACTTCTTACCATACAACATGCCAAAATCTGCACCTGTTGAATGGCAAGTTGTGCTAATGCTGAGGTGCACTGTGTACCCTGATTGGACCATGGCCCATGCCCCATTTGTGGCACAAAGGCAATGCTGTGACCACTGCCAGCACCTGATGAAGATCTAAGTTGCTTATCATAAAATACAAAACCATCATAAAGCCTTCTTTGCACATGATGTTTCCAAGTTTGACTTTTTAAAGCATGAATAACCCTTTTCTTTTATCCTTGTTGATGATCCCAAATCGACACAACCACTAATACTGATACATGACAACTGAGACTTTTTACAATAGCTGTTTTTCAGATGAAGCAAGTCCACTGTTAAGAAACAACTGACTATAAGGCTTTAGTAGGCCTAGGTCGTAGGTGCTCTGCAAGGTTCAATCATTTCATGATTCATAAGCCTTAGGTCAAATTGTTACCTCTGAGCCTCTGAAAAGATCTGCTATATGCGAACAGGCACAAATCACACTGTCAGTGAGGATCAAGACAAATTAAGCTAATTTGAAGTGGGCGGGTCAGGATTTGTCATAGTGTGTGTGTGAGAGAAAGTGGCTGTGACAAATCCACAGTGATGAAAGCGACAACCAGGTCTGATTTTGTCTGAATGCCTTCTAATCATTTCAATCTACATTTAATCTCTCAGGGTAACTGATTCATAAATCACCGGTGCGTTTGTCATCAGTATGGTTTTCAGCCTACATGTGAAACCACAAATCTTCGAAAGACGAGCTTCAATTGGTGAGGACGGCGGTGATTCACGCTTCTGGGGACATGCTCTCTCCCCTTGCACATTCCTCCGTCTCCAGACACCAGGTGGTGTCACGGCAGTCTGCTGGCATGCAAATGTGTCCCCAACAACGCTTCAACTGTTACGATTCCCCATTTGTCACAGGATATGTTCATTACCCACAGCTTTGGGCCCAAAATTAGTGTCGGAACAAGACATCCCGGCTGTGTGATGAATCCACCCGCTGCCTGTCTTGTCATCCCCTGTTTCAGATCGAAGGGTCTCCTTCCTCCCCTTTCCTCCCTCCTTTGCTCCTACATGTCCTTCACATCTCTATGCCTCTGTTTTTTATTTTTCACATAGAAATATTAGTCAACAAGGCTGTGCACAGCAAGGGCCCAAACCGCGACTCCAGAGGACGTCACATTACCCTTCCAGATGGTGCGCTAATGTTGCAGTGGATATCAAGGTGTTCCAACTCATCATAATAAGGGGGATCCATTGCCGTCAACTGTCATTGAGTTATAACCTTGCAACAATGCATGGCATCTTAGCGTCAGAGCGTCAGTGTAAAGCTATGGTAACCTTGTCATGAGGACAACAAAGTGACACATGTTGATAGATGGAACGCACTAAATGGTTTCATGCATGTTGTGGGTAGTCTGTAAATGCTAAGAGAGGTCGGGCACAGTAATTACGTGCCACCTCATCTGAAGAGCTATTATTATTCCCATGCTAGAGTTATTTGCATGACAGGATTGGGGTCAACCTATGCCTCAGTTGAGTCAGTTGAGAAAATAAATGCAAATTTAGAGCTTTATTTAAGCAGAATTTCATCAGAGTAAAGGAAGAACTGCAGTGTGTGTATCATCTTACTTATTTGTGTGTTTGGGTTGGGCTAAATGCCCTTAACCGCTACTGAATAATGCGAAATGTCTCATGTTTTCAGGCAGACTTGACCAACTCACTTTAGGTAACACAGACATACGGAATAAGAGAAAGGACAAAGAGAAAAGAAGAACAAAATCTCCCCATAAAACAACAAAGTACCCTTCCCCTTTCCCTCCAGAACAGACACTGCAACATTATATGCCATGCCACACCTGTCATGTACTTCTGATGAGCGTCGGGATAGTCTCCCACCATAATGAATGCAAAGCCAGCACGAAGACGTTCAGTCATGACAGAAGGACAGCAGCCCCACCCTACAGTTGGAGAAGACAACAGTGCAGTTCCCACTTTCACTTCCCCTCCTCCCATACTGTGGTAATGGTTTCTCTGACCTCTGTCTCCCCATTACTGTACGCTTCACCCAACATCAACCGTCAGATGGCATCACTCATCAACACACATCAGACATCATGAACGCACCAGCGCCGCCTCCATTGCCTGATGCCCGCCGAATCCACTGGTAATATTAGGATGATAAAAATGAAGGGAACTGTGTTTGGGATGGCAATGATGACCCTCATGATAACCTAATTAGTTGAGTGCCAGAAGTGAGCCAGAAGAGTGATGGAAGAGTAGAAGTAAAGATAATGAGGAGGAGATCATATGGGTGTCTTGTCCTGCAAAAACAATCCAACACATTTTTTGAAAATTTGGAATCTTTGAAAGGACTCCCTGCTTTCTCTGCTTCTTGGATGACCTAATAAGCTACAGTACATACCCTGGCAAACCTTTTGTTCCTCTTTGTTCTTGAGCGGCAGCTTAAAGATTGTCTGTAAGGTTGCCAGTTTCTCAGCACATGTTTTCTCCATGGGACATTTGATTCATAGCCCAGCAGCCTTTCACACTGTGTCTATATAGAATGCTTACATAGATACGACAAATCTCCGTTAAACAAGAACACAACCTGTACCATCCAATGGTGCAACAAAAAGAATGTGACTGGAAAGAAGCGAAAGGCAGAAATAGTGTAAGAAGATATATGTTAAAATTTCTACTGTATCTGTCAAACTCCTTCTGACTTCTGACCATATCTTCCTATCCTGTCTTTTGTGGCAAATGCGATTAAATAATATATAATCAGACAAATCTGCTTGCGTTAAAGCATTAAATGCCAATGTAGATATGTTGGAAATGAAAGCACTACTGTGCAGATTTACAGTTTACGCTTAATCATATACAGTTAAATATAGAGCAGATATGATCTGTAAAACATCATTTTATAAAATTTTATAAAATCATTTATAAAATCTTGTGGCTCGTGTAGGTGTTACACACATGGCCACTAGGGCTGGGGCGATTCGTCGGCATAGTCGACGTAATCGATAAATACGTCGACTCGCATTACATGCGAAGGGTCGCTGCAATCGGTGTTAGTGGGATTCCCCTGGACAAGCTCCAGCTACAAGACCGCGCCTTCGACCGTCTGAAGTTCGGGAGTATCAACAACATGCTGCTCGCTCCGTGAGCTCTGTGAACTGGAAACAGCTTCACTGCAGCACAACTGCTGTCCACGAACACGTGAAGCAGCATGAACACATGAAGCAAAAGTATCCCGGAGCACTGACGGCAGCAATGCGAATCCTGTTTACTTTCTTGAAATGGCACATTATCAGCACGAGCACGTTAAAATTTATTTTCTAAGAACTTCTTCATTAAAAGTAATTTTTGCCCCACTGCTGTCATGGTAACGCAACGTTACACCGCGTGTCATCTAACGTTCGGCCGTTTCATATTTTCTGTTTATTTAACGGCCACATATGAGGGAGAAAACAGCTGAATCTAACATTACAGACAATCTGTGACTGTCTGCACAGTCTATGAGTCGTTTCAGTTGTTTTCTTTGACCGCTGATGCAGAAATACATTTGATTATGCAATACTCAATAATGAAATAAATCCAGGTCAGAAACATATAAAGTTTTAAAGTAAAGTAGCCTAATTCAAGTCTGTTATTCTTATTATTATCACAGCACATCAGTGACGTGGAAATTTGATTCATTTTAAGTTATGATGCTATTGTCATTATTCGAATGTGCTTCATCAGGATGATTGAATAAAAATATTGATTTATTGATTAGACATGTTTTGATATTTATTTTGGATAAACTGGTATGTTAATCGAGTAATAGGCAACGTTTTTTCTTTAGAATACACAAAATTTGTCGTTAGATTTATCGACTTGAAAAATAATCGTTACGTACAGCCCTAATGGCCACTGCCATCCTACCAGGAAGATTCATGAGCTGAGGAGATAACTATACAGTCATTTGGTTTCTCTGATGTCAGTCGCCTCACTTTGGCTGTGTGTGGCAGCTTACCAACAGAAACCAAGTAAAGAAAAAACTTTCCTTCTGTTCTTTTCTTCTTAATCAATATTACTTTCCCCCAGGTGAGGATTAAGAAAAGGGGTTTTCGTGATAGTCGTACAAATTCAATTTCAAATTGAATTGTTCTTCTCGCAGGCAGGTGCGTTTTGTCACATGTTAACATTTTATCACTGATGCCATCTTGACAGTTTCCCTTGGCAATGCTCAGATGGTAGGTTATTAACACACGCTGAGAGGGAAGAAAATCCATATTCCACGACTTGTTGTTTGTCAGTTTGACAGTCGTCAGCATTAACAACATAGTCAGCCTGCAGGAAACGTAGCAATTACCTCTAGACTCTCAATTAATGAGCTTTATGAAAACGTTATTATTACTGTTACAGCCTTATCAGACCTTGCCAGGCTCCTCTCTTCCCTCCTTCTTAACAGACACCAGAGTTGAGTGCACAATATATTTGTTTAAGCTTTAAAATAGTTTTTTTCATAATTTCCTTCTGCAAAATGTGTGTGTGTGTGTGTTTATTCCTCCACAAAATGACCACTTTTAAATTGGAGGCTTTCAGTGTTAACGTGCTGATTAAAAGTAAGCCTAATAAGATTATAGCAAATCAACTCAATTTTCTCTAAGGAGGAGGAAAAATAGAACAACTAGAAGAAAAAAGGGCAATAGTGGACAAACAAAGATTATTTAACACCATATTAACAGGTTCAGAGGTTATTCGAGAAAATTTGGCTTATTGTTATAACATTCAAAAATGTTGATCAAGTATGATTTAAGATTCAACAAAATGAATAGAGCCAACAGTTTTAAGAGGATAAGTTCTGGTTATATTTTGAATCCCATTAAAAGACCAAAACAATACTGACAGGCATGTCTGTGTAGCCAAACCCTGATGTAACTTATTGGTCTTTGCTCTCTGTCGTATACAGTCCATCCTCTATACACTGTCCTGCTGCTGTAAATACTCGAATACCAAATTAAATTTTAATGTGTAAGTGTATTAATCTGCATCTGAAAATAGTTCCCAACCCATTCGGTGTTTACCCTTGTTTGAGTAACGGGTTAAAAAACTACAGTGCCCAGCCATTTAAGGAAATTAATAAACCTTTCTTAGGTAAATTAAACTATTTGATTGTGACCTATTTTTTAAGATTTAGGGTAGGGATGTCACAAAAGTTGGTTTCGCTCTGGAATGGGATTTGTTAAAAGTACAAACATAGCACAACCATAGCTTTGTTTCTTTAATACTTCCTAACACAAGATTAGACCAAATAGCTGTGCACGTATACACAGTACATGATTTTCATATGACAAATGGCAAGTAGGAAACGTCTTGCCTCAACCACTAGGCCACCAGGACACCCCTGGGCACTGTTAACCCTTGAATCATTTTCTCCAGTGTAGTGTATTGCATCACATTACATCACAGGAGAGCATTCACCTCACCTCATAACTGTACAAATAACCACCTCTAAACAAACAGAAACAGTTATGCATAGACAATGTCAGACCATCATACAAATAACACATTTGAAAGAGAATCTTATAGTCATCCTTCATTTGGAAATAGTGTTTCCCTCTGACCTGTAGGAGGTGTTACATTGTTAAAACCGCTAGTGCTTATATAACACCTCCTTAGAGCTTAAACCACAAATACATTTGTGTGTTAATCTGCCCCTCAGCACCTGGTGCACAAGCCTTTTTCCATCTTTTATCCGCCGTCTTTTATCAGACTGCCTGTCTGGCGTAGTTCATAACAGGTAAAATACCAGGCCTATAAAACGGCTTCCACACATATGCTGCTTCCTATTCCTGGCTCAAATTCGTGGGTCTGGAGCCAATGTCAATGTCAGCGTCTGAAGACCGCAGGTCTCGCATCACCCTCCTCCAACCACAAGCTATCCTCCTCACTGAAACAGGCAGATGGAAATGGTGTAAGACTGTGAAAGAATCGTGTTGACAGAATTCAGGACCCAGTTAAAGGTCTCACTTTGACAAGACGAATCCTAGCCTCAGGCCTCCTTCTGCCTCTACATCCAATTCTCTCTCTCCCTCCTTCTCTCCCTTTCTCCCTCTTCTCCTCCCTCTATCACACTCTCTCTCCCCTGACTTTTTGAGCACGGGCAGTAGCAAAATTGCGAGGCTCCTTATTTATTTATCAACTCATTATGATTCCCCCTTGCACCCCAGTCCCGCAGAGGATTTTCCGGAGGAAGAGATACCTAAAACAGCCCTTATCTGGAGTCTCCTTTGTCCCCAAGTTCTTAGGAATTGTTTAACAGGATTATTACTGAGGTTACACAAGTGGAAGAAGGAAGTGGAAGAGTGATTTACATTAAGAATACATTTCCTTCCCCTGTCTACTTCATTTCTGACATAATTGTGTGCAAAAATGACCTCCACTCCAAGCACAGTGGGATAAGCCTTGGTGGTGCATTATAGAATTAATTTGAAATCTGTTCAGATGAAGAAAGAAGTGAAACCTTAAGGCATGCGGATGTAATAGACAGAGTCTCTATCTGTCAGGATCTCCCTGTGCATGTTAAACTAGAAAAACTTAAACATTATAAGATAAATTAATTGTATCAAGTTGGAAGATGAAAGACTTAATAATTGAATATGCAAATACATTACATGCTAGAGTGCCAAAACTAGAAAAATAGAATTTCTCCTTGTAAAACAACAAATGTAAAGAACTGTTGGTTCTGTGGTGTACAAGAGAGATAAATTCTTCAGGAATTTGTTCAGTGTTTAGCAAGACGGGAAAATAAACCAAACTGCTGACATGTGGAAAAGGACTGTGGGTGTTTTTCCAGGTTTGCAGGGTCTGTTGCCTAGTGATGAACATGTAATTGCAACTAAAACTGACATAACTTAATGTGTTCTGGTATAAAATCAAGTTTTCGTGTTGCAGATATAAGCTTTCCAATTGAAGCTCAATTAACTAAATTGATTGATGCTGGAATGGCTTTCAGCAAGACTGATAACAAGAGGAAAATGTGAAAGAGTGAAATAAACAGAAATTATGCGCGAAGACGCCGACAGACCTTTCCAGAGGTTTGTGTCGAGGCATGCAATGATACTTGAGACGGCGTAAGGGGCTCTCTGCAGTGGAAGCAGCTTCCCCCACCATGTGGTAAATGGTTTGTGACTGGTATTGAGTGATGCACCCGCTCTAGGATACCCAACGCTAATGTGTTCTGCACACAGTGTTTCATGCTGCATAGCGAGTACCATTCAGAAAATGTGACTGTGCACAAGACCACAATACACACAAAGAGAAACATTGCCTGAGATAGTTTGTGTGATTTGACTTTATACCATCTGTGCTGCACAACATAGCCACTGATCAAAATGAGGATGAGCTACAATGTGTGATTTCAAACATGCATCAAGACTCGTGAATGAATAAATTGTATGTTAACCACAAATTAAAACAGCTTGAAATGTTATTGAAAGTGCTGTCTAATGGCTTTGAAAAGCATTGACAACACTTTCACTTAAGTAAAAGCACTGCTCGAATCTCAGCTTGCTGCGTTACATATTGATAGCTTGTTTTGAAGATGACACACTCTGTCGTATTTTACAGAGAACTTTCCGTGTAGTGTGACTATCAAAGACCTCCAGGACTCTGTGCTCTCACTTCCTTGTATCTTTAGCTGCTGTTTGACTCCCATGACCCCACTTACATACAATAGAGCAGCATTATGCGATCAGTTATTTCTGGCAGGCCTTTGACAACTGTTTTCATCTTCATGCCCTCATATTGATGAGTTAATGTGCTCTTTTAGCTTTTCATTTGAGCCAGCTGCCTGGCAAGGTGAATCTCCCCCAGGCTTTAATGGCCTTCTGTACAGCAGAGAGTCAATCCTACTACAGACTGATAGATAAATCACTCCGAGAGAGGGAGAGATAGGGTGAGGTATGGAGGTGTGTGTAGAGCAACCGCCTGTGCGAAGGCTGCAGGTACATTTTCCACATTTTCCCATTCATTGCTTGTGTATTAATTGAGTAAAGAAGAGATGACCACTCCTCAACTTTTTTTTTTCTCATTTCATTAGTCAAATGAAGAGAATGACAGATGTGCATAGAGAGAAAAAAGATTGAAACTTGAGATGATGGCCACTCCATTTGGCAGAAAAATTGACTCCGACATCCTCATTTCCTCTTCCAATGGCTTCAAGACCCCCATCATATTTTTGACAAAATTAATCTAGCTCTTTGAAACTGTCAGTCAGCCCAGAAATGTTAGCGATGCTGTGTAATATGACTGTCCTCTTCTGCTGATTAATGTGATGGAAGAGTTGTGAGAGAATGAAAATAGCAACATTTGACAGACAATTCCATCCATCTCATTGTGTTTTTGTCGTCCCCGTAGACCTTTTTTTTCTCTCTCGCTTATGTTTGACCAAAATGAAGTACATTCCAACATAAAACCACTTGACAATTTTATCCTTGGAAAAAATGTAGTCCTCTGTTTCGAATGACCCTCCTTGATAGTGACACTCTGCTGTGTCTCATCAAATTAATTAACTGTCTGATGGATCATAAATCAGCCAACACATTAATGGGGCCTGGTGTTTTATGCTGATTCAAGCCTTTCTATATAACATTGTATAAAGTATATGGTACAAACCCTCCTTTGATCAGTGCTGCATCACCACAGGGCCGTTATTCTACAGTCACCCATGTCAGATCTACAGTACTATTGTCAATATATATCTGCCCAAGTGCAAAGTCTCATGTTTTGGAAATGTGAATTTAAGATGCAGGTATAAGTCAAAAGTTACAGTGAAACATTTAAGTCTGAATCAAGAATTTATGTGATTTTCACTCCTATTATAAGTGTAAAATGCTTGTTTTCTACAATAATTATAATTAGTGATTTTAAGCTTTTAGCAAAAAAAACCTCTCCAGGCTAAACCTGATTATTTTTTTCAAACTCCAGATGGTGTTCTGTTCATGCAGTGTGTGTGAAAGTACATGATGTGGTAGAGACACTGACCTCTTGACAGCTTCTCTCCACACACAGCTGCAAATCAAATGCTTCATTGGTTTCCAAAAAGTTTCCATAACCAGATCCTTGGATTCTTTGGTAGATCAGTGAAAACGGTTTGAAGGGAACGACGTGGTTCTCAGAGAGGTTTCAACATTGAAGTATGTGTAAGAGACCTGAGAGCGTCATCGTAAGTCAACATATCATTTCAACACCGTGACATTTATAGGAAAACATAAAATGTAAAACGTGGGGGTTTATGATCCATGCCTGAACACACGCCATGGAAACACACACCCAAGCGAGTACATGCAAGCATGCGATCTGTCTAGATGTGAGTAGTATCAGGTATACTTTATGTTCAGTGTCTCCCATAGAATGACAGTGTAACTGTGGCGGGGTATAGATTATTTCTTACTTTATTATTTTAATTCCACTTCATTCTCCACTTTATTTTGGTGTTTTAGTGTTTACTCACTACCTGAACATGCTCAATTTGCCTTTCCCTTCAGTTCTCTTTTACCCACACACGCACACACCTACACCTCTGGTCTTTTACTGCAAACACACCGGCTTGCCCCGCCTCTTCCTCTTTCTTTCTCCCTGTATGTGTCTGCTCTGCTGACTTTCTCCATCAGCAGTACACTCTATAAAGTCGCAGAAAAGACACAGATTTTTCCACTCGTGATTCTGTTTTCACAGCAGCAGGTGTGCCGTGTGTGTGGAGGCGGCTTGTTAATGACATAGCCTATTGAAACGATCAAAACCAACGTGGTACCAAACGACATCTGCAGTGGGGTGTTCACTGTTCACTGTTTTTTTTATTTGGTCCATGCTTGTAAAATATCCATCATGTCTGCGTCTTGTAACGTAATACCAGACAACATTCTCTCTCTGTGTTTCTCTGCAAAATGCTAAAATGTGTCTCCAAATATACTTTGGGGCAGTTCGCCCAAGTTAAGTTTATATGTGGGAAACACTGCTGTTACATGTAGACTCAAGTAGATTTTTTGAGTAAATTGTATTTGTCAGAGTAGTTTTAATGCTGCATACTATTTACTCTTTCTTGAGTAGATTTTTTAGTAAAGAATCATTATTTTTACACCGTTACATTTGGATACATTCATCACGCTACTTTTACTTATTTATCAAATTTCTGCTTACATGATCTGTTAAGAGGCAGGTGGTCAGCGCTCTGTTATCCTACTGCAGCTACGCCTCCACATGACTCTATTCAAAGCAGCATAATGGCTAAAACTACAGCAGGACTATGGCTTTCAAATAGTGCTAGCAGCTAATATTTACAGACAAAACAGTGCACAGTGCAGCAGGCTCCAGTTGTGAAGTCAGTACATCAGACAACCATGCTGACACTGAGCTGACAGAGAGCAGGAAGTGTTTCTGTGGTGTTAATGCTAATATGTTTGATAATATATACACACAGTATGTCATCACATCAGCTCCAGAACGACTACTACTCCCGCTTTCTATCTGCTTGTAATGTAGCCTAAATATTCAAGCTAATGGTGAGAGAGCATTTAACTAGTCATGCTCATTCGTGTAGCCTGATAAGGATAGACAGGAGAGTAAAGACCAAATTATGTACATGAGGAAAAAAAAAATATATAACTTTAATCAAAATGGATGATATCATGTTTCAATCACAGATGGTCTTCCTCAGCTAAAGGTAAAGATGTGAACAGGCATGTATTTAATGGGAAATCAATGATCCTAATTAGCCTAAATGAGTCATCTGATATTGGACATATCATAGGCTGATAGACTTCTCTAATCTTATTGTCTTCATGTGATTGGACAGACCTGGGCTCACATCTGATCTGTGATGGGAACTGGGACTTGGGACGTATAAACTGGAATGGTCAGAGTTTAAGGACACGGTAACATGTTGACACTCTTTATGCTCTCTTTATACAATTGACTTTTTGACATTACAGACATGGTCTACTATAGCAATGCACATGATTTGCTTATTTATTTGCCAAATAATAATATAAAATAAGAGACAACAAGCAAAGAATATACTGTTAGAGTATAATATTACTGTCATCTTTTGTGATCACACATGAGAGATACAGACTGGGAATATTTTCATGGTATATACGTGATAGCTTATCTAATCAGGAGATGATGACTTGTCATTTCATCACAAATAAATACCGGTGTTTGTTCCCGTCTTTATCTTTACCTGAGGTTGAAATGATTCCAGTCATATTTACATCAAATAGAACACTTTTCAGCTACTGTACACAATGCATACACTGACTGAAATATGTTTTTATGGCCGCACCATTACATCAAACAGAAATATTCAAGGTGACTCAAGGTGCATCATTTCACCCTTCATTTCCCTGTAATGAAGACTGACATATTTGGTAACTTTGAGTTGTTATAGTTGAGATTTTGACAAGAATAAATTCCATAGATTTGGATGATCCAGCAGAGACACATGGTTCTTTAGTTCAAGGAACTGACAGTTGATATAAGCTTCCGTGGTGTGACTGGATAGGTGCTAAATGCTAGCTGGTTAAATGATCAACATTCATTAAGAATCACATCAAACTCACAAATCCTTAAACCTGGCTGATCATTTATCCAATGTAAAATTTATTTATATAGTACAATTAAATAAATAAAAGTAAATCACAAATAAGAATAAAAGTGATTTTGTGTGCTCAGCTGGTTACGTTGTTGGGGTCTAGTTACTCGCTGTATTAGACACACTTCAAAGGCTCTTTGGTCGAGAGACACAGTACACATGTGAGTGATTTATTCCTTAAGTGGGTCAGTGGTTGACTTAATGAGTAAACTCTGTCCATTGGTCAGTGAGCATTTTAACCTGTTTGCGGTTTGCACATGAGACAGTTGATTAGGCTCACTATCAAGTGTGCAATGGCAAGTCAAGACACTATTTAGCCAAGGTATTAAGTTTCTTCAGCTGTGAATCAGCCCAAATTCATGGTGACAGACAGCCTGACATTATTTGAGGCTACGCTTGATCAGACCTAATGCTGCTTTAAACAGCTATGAAAGGTGAGTAAGCTTGTATGTTCAGTTAATCTTGAATTTGACAAATGACTGATTGACCTGTGAATAGGTTATTTTCAGTGCTCAAACTGCACAGTAGTTTGTGATGGTGTTGACGCCGATTTTTGCTAGGAAAGGAAGGGAGAGCTTGAGCATATGTGTGGATTGAGTGAGGTTAAAAATATTTGTCTTCCCTTCACTACTAGGGCCAGATATACTAAAGGTTTGCGTGAATAAAAACGTGTGCAAAATTGATATCACCAGCAAATTAACACGTAAGTTGATCTACTAACAGTGTGCACGGAGAATGACGAAAAGTGCATGATAGCACGTGTTGTTCATTTACTACTAATGAATATGCAATTTGGTGGCGTTTCAAATTTATTGTGCAAGGTAATGGGAGGGCAAATGCAAATATATTTATTGACTACACACAATGTGATCTATAAAGCCTAAAAGCAATTTCAGGTGAGTGCAGCAGTATCTGTATTTAATACATTTGAAAGGAAGGTGCAAACCGCCAAGTGTTGCACAGAGGTGGCTGCTGTTATCGTTGTGAGAAGGAGACACAGGCGTAATAAAAGAAAACTTAGAGAAATTAAAAATCTTAGATAATTATTAAATATTTAATTATAAATATATAATTATTATTAATTATATATATATATTAATCAAGGACGTCACTTTGTGTTGAAAAGTGGTGGGACATAAGGGTTCAGATTAGGGGTGTGACGATACACTTAGCTCACAATTCACAATATTGGGTTCACGAGAACAAGACAAGATATTATTATTAATATAATATTATAACACTATTTGATGAAATATTCAATGCTGAAATATATTTAAATGGGGGTCCCCTAGAAAATTCTGAGCACTAAACACTTAATTTCCTGCAATCTGGAGACATTTTCTGCACCAATTTATGGTAGAATTGTCTTCATTTAAAGAAAGTGATTCAGATTTTTTTTTTAGCTTAAACTTTTTTGAACAATGAACATTTGTTGCTTTTATCTTTAAATTGCATTGCATGTTTTCTTATTGTGCAAATAGACCTTTCTCAAAGTATTTTCATTTGTTTTTTTAAACATTTCTTGTTGCAAGCCATTTTTCAGAACATATTTAACAAATGCTTTAAAAAAGTGATGGAGACATGACATGTCTAAATGAAACCTATGAAATTAATACAATATTTGTGCACCAAGAACTCTTAAGGGGTGAAATCAAAAGTACAAACAAATTGTGCAGTATGAGTTGTTGCAATTAGTTACACCTTGGCTAGATAAGGTACTGTAATATAATATGCCAATTGCTTCAGTGACTATTCATCCTGTTTGTTTTTTGCATCTTTAGGCTGAAATACAGTGTTAAAGTATTGGCTTGAAAGCAGCAGGGATAAGGAGTTGGGCTCCAGTTTGTTTTTTCCTCGTCCCAGTGATCAGTGCATCTGGGTGGTAAATTCAATCTGCTTTAGCATGTTGGATGTTTCCATTCACATAACGTTACCCTACAACAGCGGCGCAACGCCGACACACAGACACGGTACTCATACACAACTGTCTCTCCGTTGCTGTAACATTCACTGACCCGGAACAGTCACTTCCAGCATGGATTAGTTCAATGTCAAGCTGATAAAATATTACTGTAACGTTGCAGTGGCAGTTTACACGAGTTTCTTGCATGTTGTGTGAAGCTCTTTCCCTGTCTGTCTATCATTGCTGTCACACTGTCTTTTTTTCCGGGAGTATTGTGCCAATATGCCGACTGGCTGCGCTGTAGATGTCTGATTGAAAAGCCTAAGCCGGCATGCTGGTATTTCCGCCTTTTGGCCTTTATGACTTCACTGTTTTGATTTAGTCCAACTGATCTCATCAACCTTTCACCAGATTCAGCAGGCAGCTGTTTTCAGCTCTGAAAAGCACTGATAAACCAACTGTATGCTACCTGCCCAAACCCAAACTTTCTGTCCGGCTATACCATGTCATTTCCCATCTGATAAAGGCATAGAATGTCCTTAGACAAAATTATTAACAATAAATAAATATATAAATAGACATTCAGTAACAGGCATAATGAATATATAGTATTGTAAACTTCTTGTAGTCTACTGGGTGGATTGGGATAACAACAGACAAGACATTTTAAGAGAAATGTCGATATTTGACATTGGGGTTTTGATTTCCTGTATACAAAAATCGTTTTTGATAGATGAAAGAAAATCAAAAGAAAGGCCATGGCATAAAGACTTCAAGTGTCAGCGCCAGCTCTGAGCTGCTGGCAGAGGCTACTGATCTCAAATAGATCATTTTATCAGATGGGGAGTGATTTTGTGTGGTGAGTTGTTATGCCAGCTCTCTTTCCAGATGCAGAGCCAAGTGAGACAGGATCACACTTACACATCCTGCATTCAAACAAACTTCCTGATCCTTGAATTTTCACCTATTTTGGCTATGAGACAAGGTATTAGTGGCTTCAAAGAAGTGAGAAAGGCGTCAGAGAAATCATGAGGGACTAATGGGCTCATGCCAATTCCACCTCCAGTGGGATGTTGTCTTAATCCTGGAGTGTTATGGGAGTTAAGCCCCAGTGTTGGCTCACAGAGACAATTCTTTCAGGTTTGATCTCATCAATTTCTCAGTGAAGGGTCCCCATCCAATGTTCTCCCCTTTTGTTGTGCTGTGACTTGTGTCATCCCCCAATTTATCGCACTGTGAGCGGGCAGTTTTTATCATGAAAGGTTTCTCTCCGTCTCTTTCACTCTCCCTCTCCAGCTCCCTCGCGCCCACTCTCTATCTCTCTCCCCTCTGTTCTGCTCTGTTTGCTGCTGCTGAAGTCTTATGGCTAAGTTCACAGCGGTGACACAATGTGGTCACAATTCACAAGGCTGATTATCTTCCCCCATTCATAATGTACTGAAACCTATTTCTGTCAGCTCCCTCAACTAAACTTTGAGCTTGACAGATTTCTGTTAGAGTGAGTAGGTACTGTTTGATAAAAGTTGATAATATATGCAAACATACAGTTAAGAGGAAAGTATTCTATAGCAGCTTGCAGCAAAATAATTTTATTTCACTGTATGAGTAAAAGTATTTGTGTGCTATTGTTTTGCAGCAGCAAATATGCATGACTCTAATTTACATAAATGTAATTTAATTTAATACTTAACTGTTAGTACTGCAAACACAGTATCTCAAACAGAATCAACAAACAAGTAGATAAAGAAATGTGCAACTTAACGACAAATAGACAACAACAACATGCTTATTAACAGCAAAATCGCTTTGAAGTTGTAGTCATGGATTCCATTTTCCCCAACTGTGTGGTAATCAGTCACAGCCAAATACCCCCCTCCAAAAATAAAATAAAATGTCTACCATCTTAAGACCACTCACAACTGATGAATATTCATAGCTCCCTGGTAATGGCCGTTTATATAATCAGCAGAGATGGGGTTGGAGATGGATCTGGGTTAATTATCAAGAGCAGTTTTAATTGCATTCTTCTTCACTACAATGATGTTAGCGAATTAGCAAGACACCCTCTCTCTGTATATATCTGTGTGTGTGTGTGTGTGTGTGTGTGTGTGTGAGTGAGGGGGGGTAAAACATGTGGGCGGAGCACTCTTGGGCATATCCTGCATCACTGTCTGTAACCCCAGCTGATTTGGAGACTGGAACTCTGAATGTTTATGCTGCTTCCAGGACTTCAGTGGATAAGAAGACAGAGCCAAGCTCGAGCGGGCTGCAAGGCCTGAGAGAGGTCTGCAGAGATGCCTGCAGAAATGAAGATAGTGGAAAACATGCTCCTAATCCTTCCCTGGGTCTCACCCTCTTAACCCCTCCATTGTTCTGGAGGCTTCAGCATTTCCTTGTGAGTGCTGGAGTCCCTACGCAGGGATGCCAGGTCCACTTGTAATTGTTTGCAGTGATGAGGAAGGCTATATGTCAAGATGGGTTTTTGCAATGTTGGGCTCTTCAGTTTGAATCTTAAACCAAGGTACACAACTGGCTAAACTCAGATTATAAAGATTAACATATTTATTTACATTGTAAATGTGTTCATATTTACAGCTGCAGACTGCGGTGTTTATTTTCTTCCTCCACAAAAGGATATTTCATATATGTTTATTTTCTTGCTGATTGGCCATTTGGTAAACAACTCCCCTGAACAGCGATCATCCAGTCTTATCTCAGCAACCGTAACTGTGCACAGCAGGCCAATTTTGGATTTGTCCACTGCTATAGCAGTGTTGTAGTACTCGGGAGACCGGTCTTGGATTCGACCGCATTTGTAATTGGTCTTGTCTCGGTCTCGGACATTGAGGACTTTGGGTTTTATTTCAAGACCAGTCAAGACCATAACTCTGGGAATATCAATAAATTGCTTGTGCATTGTCTGATTAATTTGTTAACATCCTAACTTTGATTCACCCCTTCCTGCGATGCTAAGCATGGAAAATGAATGTTGAATAAAGATGCTTACGTTGATTTCAGCTCTTAGTGTTTGTATGTGGGTGTTTTAATGAAAATGTGGATCTTTCAGATCAGTTTGAGAAGTACCTATGATCTTGATCCACATTTTATTGTGTGTCATGTAATGTGGGGAACTGGTCTTGGTCTTGACTCGGTCTTGGTCTCGACTTGGTCTTGGTTTGGGCGGTCTTGACTACAACACAATGCTATAGTAAGAATGATACTACATATAGTTTGCCTTTTGCAAAACCAAAAATACAATAGTAAAAGTGTAAGGAAAGGATAAAACATGGTGTTTGTCTGCTCTAACGTAAGCTACAAATGTCAGCATGTCCCACTAGTACTATTACTTCCAAGGCCAAGGGTCATTTCCTACTGCATTATTTTGTGGAGTAACAGGTTACATTAACGCTGGATGTTACTGTATCAGAGTCTAGGATGACGTTAGCATCTCGTGGTCTTTATTAAATTTGGGGAAGATTCCAACAACCCTAGCCAAACTCGTTGCATGGGATCAGGGTCTGAAATTAGCACCTTGTGGGTGGTGTGATTGTCATGTACTGAAAGACATCGGCCCTTTGTGCATGCAAACATGCATGTAATGTTTTTGTGTAAATATAATGAACAACGAATTACAGTTTTTACATTAAAGGATGCCTAAATGAGCTGAATGTTATTCCTTCATTTAGCGCTACCTTATGTGAACATATAAAAATCATCTAAGTGTGCATTGCCATTAAAGATTTTATATTATTTTATATAATATAGGAAATGCAATGACCCTATGCACAATTACATGAATACAAATGAGTCTTTAGAAGACAGTAATAGTAACTGCACTGAGCCAACAACTAACATAAATACAGAGTTGTCTGCAACGTTTCTCTTGTTCGGACACTTTTACAAATAATTTGTATATGTTGGTTGGGTGACTAAACTGCTTAACGTGTTATCATGTGCAGTGGGCAAAATGAGTTTGCAGACACATGACGCATAAAGCAGCAGAACAACGTGTGGAGTTTTTACAAGAGCATCAAACACTGGGAGCTTCAGTTTACAACTGTTAGCAAGCCAGACAGATAAACCAAAGCTTAAAGTCAACTCACCCTGCATTCGCAATAAGGCAACTTTTTTTAATCAAGTTCTCATTAGCACTCTTATAAAAACCAAAATACGACCAGACTTCAGTGTCTGAAAAATCTCTTCAGCACTGTCTTCCGCCATGTTGTCACTGACCCGAACAAACCCACGTTGCATAATGCGCATGCGTGCCTGCTTCTGGGAGACTGTCGCTAACTTTGATTGATTCTGGAGAGTATTTGCCTTGAATTTATCAAAGCGCAGTAACTGAACACAGTTATCATAGTAATTAAAATGTGTACCATAATAATAACCGTCAAGAATTTTACCATGGTTTATCATTAAACCGGTAACTGTTTCATCACCAGTCTCAAGCTTGTTTCCTGTTTAGTTCTGATTATCTCAATGTGTTTTTTTACCTGTTTGTTTACCCTCCCCACATGTGTGTATATTAGGGCTGTCCCCGACAAAGGATTTACATATTCGAATCAGGATTGTCAAGTCTCGCCTATGACTGATAGTCGAATCATGTGGTTTGTGTGGGGGCGAGAAGCTGCAGAACTAGCTATAGTCATTATTCATTAGTCACTGTAACTTACACTGAACATTTACAGCTAAACCGAGGCTTACTGTTGACCCTCTTCTCTCTGCTCTGCTCGCCTGCCATTCACCGGTCTTGTGCAGAGTTGTGCATATCCGCTGACTCGCCAACAATTGCATGCACGGAGACTAACCATACCTGCTAGCACATCAGCCTTGTAGCGTTAGCCAGTGGACATGCACAAAGTCAGTGACTTAGGTTTAGGCACTAACATTTCTGATGGTTATGGTAAAGGTAGAGCGTCTCATACACTTTTTCTGAAAGTGTCGTTATTGGATTATGTTTCTCACTTGCCTGGACTATTCTTTCATTTGTTAGTGGATCTTGAACTTTTTGTTGCACTGTTAGATAACCTTGTTTTCTTGGATTGCTTTATGTTTTGTGTTATTGGAGATCGGTGAACTTATTTATGTTACCTTTTTGATTACTTTGCCTTTTGGAAGACCTTGTTTTGTGTGGACTGCTTTTAGTTTGAACTTTTTGGACTTAACCACAGTTAAGTTGTACATTTTGTTTTCTTTATAATTCAGTTCGGTATGTTATTGTCTGCTATTGGGTCCTACACCTGTTTCTGCCTAAGCCCATAGCACCTTTCAGACAAGCGCATGCATTTCAAAAGTGGCACGTAAAATTGTGTGACAGACAAAAAAATACTTACCTACTATAGTAGCAGACAGTGAGAAAATGTAACTTCAGATCCTGCTAGGGACATATGCAGCCTTAGCCTCAGTCATTTGGCATTATATCATCTATGTAGCCATCAAGTGCATATTTAAGAGCCTTTACCGGGTTTTCCTTTTAAAACTAGTCAGCTAGGAACGTTGAAAAGTCAGCCAGAAACAGCATTTTCAACTAACCAAACTAACATTAAGAGTAATTAGCTAGCTATAGAAACAGCTACAGCTATAGCTAGAAATCAAGTAACCAATGTTTGGCCATACATCTCGAGAACTTGAATGGTACAACTGCATTATGTTCCATGAAAGAAAAGAAAGACGGTGATAGGGTTGGAAACTAAGGGAGGTGGGGCTTAGCCAGTGGTTGAAACTGTGAACAAAAATGTAATTTAAACTTCACTTCGGCAGACTGACAAAAGAAGCTGCATCTTACACTGCAGCTCTCTAGGGCTTTATTCAAGTGACTCATCCAACAACATTGTCGGCCACTGATGACAGAAATGTCATGGTGTGATAAATAGGACCATTTTAGTTGGATGAGGAGAGGTATAAGCTCCTTCAAACAGGGATCAGGTGGTAAAGAGGATAAGGAGTGGCTAGATTCAGGGAAGTACCACAAACCTTGGATTCTCCAGACACTCACATTTATGACAAGGGTGGTTTTCCCTCATCTTTCTCCAGAGATTTGCTGGCTGTTCCTCATGGGGCATCAATCACCGAGCCCCTCGTCACCACAAACCATTCATGTAGCCTGCCCTGTGCCCCAAAAAAGAATGGCCTGTCATTTCTATGGTTAAATTCAATCCCATCCACTTGAACATGCATCGACAGGGACCCGTCGGGATGAGAGCGTCATTCATCACGCCTCAGCTGCTGTTGTTGCCGTGCATAGTGGTTTGCGTGTGTGTGTGCATGGCAGCAGCCCAGATTTGTCTTGGAGACGCCAGGGAAAGATGATGGGAGCGCAACGTGATCGGCAAAGCAATAGAGCATTTAAGCTTGCATCAGACAGCGTGAGATTATGATTTTTCCCCTCTTCTTCTGTCTCTGGGAGGCAAGAGCATAGCACAGCTGTAGCTGTCTCGTCTTTCAGCCCCCCTCCCCCTCAATTCTTACTCACCCCACTGAGCTTCAATATTGGCAATTTTAGGGTCACAATGGGTCCCAGTGGTAGGTAAAATGGATGAGAGGTCAGGCCGTATGCCTGTAAATCCCCATGCGTGTTTTCATTTCTCTGTAATCGTTTAAGACAGCAAGCGAGGACTTAGATTTAAAGATGAGGTGACCACTGGGTCTATTTTGTGCAATTTAGCTTTTTTCATCCCCAACACATTTTGATGGAATGTAGAGAAAAGCTGTAAAGTCCAAGCTACCGCTACTGTACATCACATCTATGTTAGAGTACTGTGCAATATACTGTAGTGCAAACTGAAGAATTCACTGAGACACAACAAATCCTGTCATCTTCAAGTAACATCTGTGTATTGAATTTTACGTCAGAATCACTGACAAATGTCTTTTGCAAAATTGTATCTGAAGTTTTAGATGGATTGGCAAGTTTACGCAAATTCATTATGATAGAACATCTCAGAATGTAACTCAACCAATTACAAAAACAAAATGTGTCAGCAATGCAAATTTAGCTTACTGTCACATTTTTCCCTTTAATTCAACTGTGGTTTGACGTAAGCCTAACGATTGTTAAAACAGTTCAGAAAATTCATAATTTATTGTCCTTGTCATGTTTTCAAAACAAAACAAAGTGAATGACATTGAAAATGATGCTAATCGTTCCTCTCAATTTAGGCCCATTGTTTTGACTGCTGTTGTGTTTCCACCACTAGTCCATCTGAATACTCCCCTCCATCATCATCTTCCTAATGAGTATCTTGTCTGCTGCTGGCATTTAAAGTAATGCCAAGAGATGGCATCCATTCTGATTGCTGCTATTTGTTTAGAGGGGCTTTTTTGTTGTCCTGGGTGATTGCATAGTTGCAATGCTGCCCACAGTTTGCAACAATTTCCTTGTCTGTTCTTTGCCTTATTGGTTGTGAGCTGGTGTGAGCGATAAATGCCACAAAGCATTTACTGATAAAGAGTTCAATAAACTCATTTCCTTTTCTTTTTGTTTACAAGCATGAGCCTGCATATATTCAAGCTATACCTACTACTACCCAGTCTGCAAAAATACTTTCTCAAAAGAGTTTAGTACATTTCAATTTATCTGCCAATTATATAATAAAGTTATTATAAAAATGAATATTAATTATTAGTATTTAACATATGAACAGGACCCGTAGTTAAGTTGCACAGTTAAATAGCTATAAACCAATATTCAGCAATGCTTTGTCACACATTCTGATGAAGAGTTATTCTCCTGTTAAGCAATTTGAACTTTCTTGCTACTTTCTAAGAAGACGGTCATGATACTACAGGCTATGCGCTTCTTAGTTGGTCTCCGAGGCCCAGCAGGTGCGTGCCATTCATCAGGGAAGCCTCAGTGTCCCCTCTGTCAGCTCGGTGGGGAATATTCCCTCCTGCTAAAGTGTTTGGCCCCTCAGGGGAAGCCAGGCACAAACAGTTATGCAGCTTTATTGGACTTATATATCTGTTTTATGTATTAGTGGGCACATAGCTGTGAAATATTTACATTATTCTAGACACAGGCGAGGAGAGTTCGCAAAGTGCCCGCAATCTAAAAACAATAAAGAGCAGTCTATCTCTTTATCGCTGCCATTTTATGAAATGACTTGAGGCAGGAGATGATTTTATTGCCGGAATGTGGAGAGTCCAGAGCTTTCTGCTTCTTTCCCAGAGTCCTTTAACGGGGCTGCTTTTATGAAGTGTGTTTTAATACTGCACCACAATAGCAGCACTGACTTTTTAGGATAAGCAAGGCTGTCACATACTTTCCTGCTAATAAATCATTCAATGTTATGGGACTTTTTAAAGTTTCTATTATGTAGCCTAATTTCAAACAGGACATCAAAATGACACCTCGAACCCTAAGAGGTTCTTTATTGACATGCTTCTTGCATGTAAATGCTCTGTATATGTATAGCGCCTTTCTAGACTTTTCAACCACTCAAAGCACTTTTATAATATGTCTGCATTCACCATTCACACACATTCATTCATTGAGCCTAAGTGCTCAAACAGAAACTAACATTCACACACTGGTGGAACAGCCACCAGAAGCAATTTGGGGTTCAGTATCTTGCCCAAGGACACTTCAACACACAGCCTGGAGGAGCTGGGGATTGAACTGCGAACCTTCCAATTAACAAGCAAACCGCTCTACCTCCTGAGCCACAGCCGCCATCCTGGTGGCCACAACAGGCTTCACTGATCAGTAGACTTTGATTACTGTTGCATTTTGGCATCTTCAGTACCAGCATACGATGGTGCATTTTTAATGAACAGAATTGAAATTAAGTTTCTTTTTTTATTCCTCTACAGTCGGGCCAACAGCTGAAAATGACTGTAATTCTTATTACTCTTAAGATTCTCATATAATGTTAATACATCTGCAAAGTCATGGAAACATTTTACCAGGCATTTCGCAGTAAATAAAAGTTTCATTGAATTTTTGAGATTTCTTTGCATCGCATTGCCTTGTGTGGTTGGACTATAGAAAATACTGACTACAACACAGCCCATTTGTTCTCTTAGTGTGCCCTAGCCAAGACTAAAGCATTTCAAAACATTTCTCATTAGCGTTATACTCTTTAGACATGGTACACATTCTGCGACTTAGTGAGTGCAATTTCTGTTTGCATCTGACCCAATGAAGGGTTCATTCTGGTGTGACCCCTGGACAGCTTGGCCAGTCAGATCCACATATGCCTTCCTCCGAAGAAGCAGACCAGACCGCCAAACAGCTGCTGCTCTCCTGACCAGAACGGCCCCACACACCCATCATGCAACATGCTGCAGGGGCAGCTGGACAACACTGACTGAGGTCATAATGCACATGCGTATACATATGTACGCTCCCCTATACATAATGCACACACTCATATGCGCACAACAGCCAGGATACAAGTACAAACTGTAGATCAAATGGACGCCCCTGAGAAAATAACAAGTCCATTCTCTAATTCACTGTACTGAATGTAACTGAATGACCAGACAAATTGTGAGGAGAATAGACAGCCACACATTTCGATAGACAAGTGCAAACCATTTACACATTCCACATTTTTCTCTTTGTTGTGTGCAATCATGTCAACTGAACCATGAGGGAACAGTTCAGTGTGTGAGCAAATCAAGAATCAATGTAATAATATGGCCCATTAAGTTATGAAATGAGGTTCTTCACAAATTGTTTTGCTTCTAGTAGATTTCTCCAGACAGGTTCTTCAGTAATGGGCTAGAAAGACAAACACCTCTATCAGCAAGTCAACTTCAGGCTCGTTGCTGGTTTCCACTTTTGTGTATGTTGGATGAGGTGATGTGATGAATCTTGGCTCTAAGTAGGCAAAAGATCAATCTTTCATGCAGCTCAAGCATATGATACATAGATCTAAAATTACACACTGTACAAGGCGGTGCCATTTAGCATTCACATTAAACCCACTATTTTTGATTCTATGGACAAGTACTGACAACAGACTTGGCCTTCACTGAAATCGTTAACCCACAACATGCCATGAAGTCAGAAATATCCTGTACGTTCAACCAAATACAAACCCTGCATTACATTTTTAAAACGGCCTTACTCATTTTCTAATACTAATTTCGTCAACATTGACTAAGTTAATGTGCCGTGACGGTTGTAATTATAAACATAATATGGAATGCAACCACCCTATTATGATTGGGGACACATGGGAATCAGTGAGCAATCATGTATGCAGCTTGATATTTTAAACCTTGTTTGGACAGCCCATTTCAGCAAGGTGTTAGCACCTTGTCGCCACTCATCAAATTAAAATTTTGAACCTGAACAACGTGAACAATGCTGCTGAATACCAATTAACTGGGAAGAAAAAGTCCCTCTTAAACCACTGTATTTAAATAAAGTCAGTAATGTCATAACATACAGTAGTGTGATATATGTGTTGTGGGAGCAACATGGATGAGTTTAAAGCACATCCTATTTTGGGTTAAAAACATTTTGATTCATATTGCTGAATGTAAATGTAAATCATATCTCACTGTGTGTTTTCTACCACTTAACATCTTCATTTCAAGCAACTGCTAAACAGAGCAACCCTCGCCGCTTTGATAAGTACATTCATTTATGTGCTTGGGTATTTAAGAAGAGAGAGTGCCTTCAGCATCAGATATGCATAATAATATGCAGTACATGAAAATCATCACATCTGCTCCATAATGAAAAGGTCTTTGCAAAAGCCAAACAACTCGGCAACTCTATTGGAATTTATAAACAAATCCCAAAACACCATTTGTGGAGGGCAAAATGCAAATGCATTATTATTATTCCAAGAAAAGGGAAGCATTAGTCACAGATTATATAATTCAAATTAAAGTGTTTTGTATTTGGTAATATTTGTAAGAGAACATAAGGCAAATGGAATAGGTCTAGCTCAGCGCTTTCTAAACACTGAGTACGGAGTTTAAAATGCACCTTTTATATTCAGAGAAAAGAAAATGTAAGGAAAATGCGCTAGAGGATTTATCTCCTAGAGTCTTGGCTATAATTAACGATGTAAAGATACATGCATACATACATATATAGTATATATCATACAATATATACTGTATAATAGAAGGTATAGGTATCTAGGTCATCAACAACAGCATCACTTCGCAACACTCGCAATGTCACCTCATGTTACCAAGATTTAAAGCATTTAGAACATTGTCTCTGAAATATGTTTTTTATCATGTCAGTGCAATTGTGACACAGTGGACTTGATTTTAGGCTTGAGGGATGCTTTAAAGCCTTTATGTAGTAACATAGTATTACCCTTAGCTCACATTGTATTTGAAAGTGTTTTATGGCTCAAATAGAAGAAAAGCAATAACGTTTTTAGTCTCAGAGTTCAGTAGATCCTTCCATTAAGGTCCAGTGATCACATGCTGAACTCAGTCCAGGATAAAAAGCTTTCCCAGTGTTCACAACACCTCCCCTTACATTGATTGGCAATTAAGACCCACTGTCCAGAACATAAGTCCACATTACTGGGAGAATGAAAAAAAAAACTACATGTCCATTAAGGGTTCACTTTAAGCCACAATTCTCTCCCAGGGCTATAGCGGGAGGCTTAATAATAAAGTTAGCGGCTGTCATAATGTACCCCCTGTGGATCACAGTTCATTAACGCAGCTACGGCCTTACAAGAGTATAGAGGCTGGGAGGTGGCGCTGTATTGATTACAAATCCACCACCCCATATACACTTATGCACACGCTAGACACACACCAACACACGCCACGTCTGACCCATGTCAGCCTTGTATATAGTGTGGCCAGCTTTGACGATTCAGCACTTTTACCACAGCAGCAGAGTTGAGTTAAATGCAGGACAGGAGGGGAGGAGGAGGAGGAGGAGGAGAAGGATGAGGAAGGTGGGTGGTGGCACCCAGCCAACCCATCAGAGTGGAGAATGTGGGGTGGGTGGAAGGGTAAGAGTAGCAGGATGGGGGTCGGTAGTGATGTCATCTGATGCTTGGAGTGATGGATAACCTTACCAAGAAGAGAGGGGCATACATACACACAAACACACATTCATTGGCATATCTACACAAACATTTATAGTACAGGCAAACACATGCACGCTCACAAAAAGATATACACACACATACAAACTCTTACTGTAACTCCTGTATGCTCACACACACACACACACACTCACACGCTCAAAAATGCAGGCACACACATATATGCACACAACCACACACACACAGACGGACGCATCCACCCACGTACAGCCACAGAGTTTTCTCTTGGCATTAAAGCACTTCTTTGGCTCTGATGTCTTGTCACTTATCTTAAGCACTGGGAAGATGTGTGCCGCTGGGGGATGGTGGAGAGAGTGAGAGAGAGAGAGACGACACACAAGCCAGCTCCATTTTGCTGACTGCTCAACTTTAAGCATTGGCGAGTAGAGATTAACAATGACGGAATGTACTAACATCCATCCAGAGTAAAGCGTGATTCATTTTCACTTTTTTTTCGCCTTGCAGATTCAATGTCATCTCAAGTCTCATCTGACAATGAGCCATCAGGCCTTTGATGTCGATATATGTCATTAGTCATGGCTTTGCACAGTTTTTACCTTATATACAGTATCTGGTATCTTTTACAGAAAGACCTTGTCTTTGTGAGGCAGGTACCAATGATGACCACAGTGGAAAAACTGAAACAACAGTTGTATGTTTTCTAAGACTTGTGACATGCAATGAAAGCTACAGTTTATAACATAATCATGGAATTTGGCAATGAGATTTAAAAGCAATTACAGAAATGCAAGGTTGTTTAATATATTCAGCCTGTCAATGCTGATTGTTTTCTAATCTAAAGCTATGTGCTTTGATGAACAGGTACAGTATCACGGTTTGCAGCTACATCTCTTTTGCCTGCACTTGTCCCCACTCACTTTCCTAGAAATCCGCCTCATTCCCTTCACCTGAAATAATTCATTTTCCCTCTCTGTCTCCATTTTAAACTCTCACAGATGTGTGTTTCTTTCCTTTGAGAACTAGTTTGGTGCAGAGGCAGATTCTGTGTCTTCCTCTCTTCCTTTCTTTCTCCTCCCTTTGTCTTTCTCTGTCACACTCTCTCGCTCCCTGGTGCGTTTTCATTCCCTCTCGCTCCTTTGTCAACCTCCTCTTGCAAAGAGAGCAAATGTCTATTTTAAGCGATGTGCCATGCACCAGCCACCCCCACACAGACACAGCGCAGAGTAGAAGACTGGCACAACTCAAGCATGTTGAGTGTAACTATCCGTGTGTGTGTGTGTGTGTGTAGTGTAGTGTGCTGGGAAGAGCATACTCCCTTATCCAGAACTCTAACAATACACAACCTAAAACAAAACCTTCGGCAGTCCATCACAAGCATCAGTAATGTTGTCACAGTTTGCAATATGTTGACTGAACATGCTTTCATTTGAAAACAGGATACTGAGGTTATAAATATGAAATATCAGTGCTATCCTTCAAATGCCACCAAGCACAACACAACTAAGGAGCAACAACTAATGGTGCCTCTTATTTTTTGTTTAATGATGTCTAACCCAAGGGTAATGGTTAGAAAAGGGGGATAATGGATTACAAATACAGATGACATAAAACAGATCATTACAGAACTCAGAGATCAAAGCTTTTCATGCTCTGTGGTTGCTTTAGAAAGCTTAAAATAATGGTTACACAAGATGTCAATATGCAGATTGGAATAATAAGTAATAATAAATAAGTAAAAATAATCAGATAATCAGTAAATCTGTGTTCCAGCAAACAATAGCAGAGGATTAAAAGCAGTCTCAAATGTTTACCCAATGGCCCTAGCAACTTTGATGAAAATGCACCAGCCTACAAGACCTCACTCCACTAGTGTTCTGTAACTACAATGATTACTATTTATACCTCCCCCCCCACCTCATATATAATGTTTATTGTTAGCCTATTTTCATTTATAATATATCTTTAGTATTATGTGTTTTGAAATGTTCCAAAAATTAATGCTTGATCAAAATAAATATTATTTCTACCTGCAACTTGTTTAATTTGGTTGTATTGCTCTCAAAAGTTATGCAGTAGTGATGTGCGGATCAATTCTAAAGTATCGATATTTCTGATACCGACGTTTCCTGCTCTAGGATCGATACACATATAAAAGGATCGATATCTAAACTCAGTCATTTGAAGTGAGTGTGTGTTTTATTAGAAGTATCTTACAGTCACCAGGATAGTCTAATTATAATCGGTTAATAGGAACTACTTTTCTTCTGCCAGTCAACGTCATGCTTGTGCTACGGCTCTGTGACGGAGCTTCTTTGAAGTGAGCCGCTGCAGCCCTTTACATTTCCCGCGATTGAACACTGACCCTGGCTGACTGTAAAAGCAGTCAAGTCTGGCTGTATTTTAGCTGTGAAGGTAGTAATGTTGCTCTGTGTGATGTGTGCGCAAAGACAGTGAAATACTTTGGCAACACTGCAATCTTCGCTAAATATCTGAGATTAAGTCTGTCACAAAAATAGGATGCTGTTATGAAGCGGCAGTTCTGAGCAGGATATTTTTATTATAATTAAAGTAGTAGTAATTACAGTAGTTTGATGTCTTGTCATTATGCAGCTATTATTTTGAATTGGTAAGGCTACAGCCTACTCCTTATTTCTCTCAAAAATACAGAAACGGGAGGGGGGAGGTCACATTAAACTAGAAATAAAATATGTAAAAAGTATTGGTATTGGTATCGGCAACACCAGCCTGGGTATTATTTGGTACTGGATTGGATAGGAATTAAGTGGTACATCACTATTATGCAGTATCTTTTCGTTGCCATGCGCAATACCGTGCTTGGATATCCTTTCTTGCAACGGTTTGACCTTGTTAGGAAAATACCTGCAGAGTGACAGTTCTGATGGGTGAGTTACAGGTTTTATGCTGTTTAGAATAGGATCAGGGATGTATGTTGCGATTGTTACCTCTTGTAGGTTGCGCAAATGTTAAATGTGCACTTACTGTAACCTGTCTATGTAACGTCTCTGTCCGCTTTGCCGCTGTGTTGATAAATGATGAATAGGCCTATTTGTGTGATCATACCTGTAGACTCAGTGCTTGAAGTGGGCCAGTACGCACCAGAGATGGGGACTCGAGTTAGAGACTGGGACTCGAGTGCGTTTTAAGTTGCACACACAGTGACTTGAGACTCGTCCTCAAAAGACTTCAGACTCGACTCGGACTCGAGGTGCAGGACTCGTGAACAATGTTTATTTTTTAGGAAACTTCTGATGAGCTTGCCGTTATTCCCTCCCTCCGTTACCTATAACCTGCCTACGTAACACTTAGCATCTGCTGCGTGCGGCCACACGTGAGAAACAGCACAGCTGCTGTGCCATTCATCATGAACTTTGGCTTTAAAACTTCATACAACAAGACCCAAGCATACCTAAGCAACCTGGATTGAACGCAGCAGGTGATACAACATTCGTAATAACCACGAGAGACTTGAGATTTGACTTGGACTCTAGCTCAAAGACTTGTGAGCATCTCTGGTACGCAACGGTACACAGTACCAGCACCTCAATATTTTACTATTTGGCATACCTTTTCTTGCGTACTGGCACTTCTCACAAGCTGCCGGTACTCTCCTCTGCCCTCTCCATATCAGGTTCTCTGGGCGCTACGTGATACTCACCTGTTCCCGTTCTTGCCTGCCTGCTAATTTCTGTTTGAGGAGAGAGACGAGGATGAAGAAAAGCTCGGGTGCCTTTCACGCAGCCATGTGCAGAAAGTAGCTTGTCAATGTCAGTTTTCGTGAACCGACCAATCACAGCTTGGATGGGGCGGGACATTTAAAAATATTGACAGGTGCTAGATAGATAGGTGTCATTTACACTGGGGACGCTGGGGACAGATCAGATTTAGAATGTCTATATCAATTTTGAAAGCTTTTGTTAAAAATGTTCTGAAAAACACTCTTGCAACAAGAAATGTTAAATAACAAATGAAACCATACACAATAAGAAAACATGCAATGCAATTGAAATATAGAAGAAACAAATCTGCATTGTCCAAAAAAGTAACTTAAGGTAAAACAACAAGCCGCTGATTACTGAATTGTATTCCATTATATTATTATGTTTTAAATTGTCACCAGCCACCTTAATTTTGTTTCCCTTCATATAAATAAAGATATTTCCACCATAATCTGTTGCAGAAAGTATGTGTTTAATGCACAGAGTCTCCTGGGAGAGGACCCCCAGCCCCCCCACAGTGATATATTTCAGCATCGAATATTTATTCAAAATACTATTAAAATATCTTCTCATGTTGTTCTCGTGACCCAAGTGTGTTGTCACACCCCTAATCTGAGCCCTTATGTCCCCCACCACTTTACAAGATAAAGTGACGCCCCAATCAACAAACTTTTGAAATGTTTAATAATCTTATCGTTGTGGCTATGTTGATCTATGCTTATTGTCATAGTGTCTCTCTGTCTTTTGATTTGTTAGTGTAAGCTGGTTAAAAATATTTCGGCTGTTGAGGGAATTCTGTGGCCGTAGCTTTGATTAATTTGGCGGTCTGGCAGCCGCTTTCCATGTGGTTTTGATCAAAGGCTCATTTGTTGGGGTCCAAGGAAAAGCAGATAATTCGGTACGAGATTCTGGTGTCCTATGCTAATGTAGCCTTGAGCTACAATAATGATGCTATTTTTTATTCTATCATGATGGATGTTTGCTCATTTGGCTTTTTGTTATAATTCCAAAGACAACAGCTCAAACAATGAGACTAAACATCACTCCTGTCATGGGGTTAAACTTGCTGACCCAAATAGCTCTTCAACATAGTAAGCATTTCCTTTTATATTAGAAGCATAATCATTGCCACTCCCTCAAAGTTATACAGTGCAATTTATCCCATGTTGGATACTCAGGCATTATTGATTGGCCATTGATTTTAACCCCAGTAACATCATCTTGATGACACAATGTGTTCGTGCCCAGGCATTTGTGGTTTAGAGTAAAAGGTTTTACTCAGTACTTTGGTCTGTAATTAACCCAAAGCAGGCAAGACACTGATGCATTTAAAGTTCCCTGTCGACTCTGCGGTGACACACTTTTGTGGTTTCACACATGCATACATAATATTCAGTCTTTCATCTGCAGCTGGTTGATCTGTGTATGAGGCAGGCTACTGTATGTAAAATACCTGTGAACAAAGTCAGTCTTCCACAGTAATTTAAATGTGCGAACATCCTGCTTCATGTATTTCGAGTTTCTACAAATGTGTGCTTTCAGCCTATTCGTCCCTCGCCTCCCAAACATCACCCCTCATTCTGCTCCTTTTCTCTGTCTCTCTCTCTGATAGCTGAGTGTGAGATGACTCACGGGACGAGGCAAAGCGCCGGGCACACATAGCTCTCAGGTAATGAGAAATGATGTTGGTGTCAACGGTGGAATCGTCCAAATCATCCCTGAGCTGAGTTACATAATTCAAATATCATTCTTTTACTCCCCCTCCTCTTTTATCCGTTATCACTGCCTTGTCCTCTGGTGCACTCTCCCTCGCTCACTCTCAGTTCAAACAGATTTGATTTCTATTCCTCTATGTTCCAGTGACATCGTCGCTCCTCTGAGAGGCGTGTGCTGGGAATGGAACGAGGATCAAGTCACCCATCACTGCAAAGCATGCTGGGAAAGGCCAAGAGGTAGAGAGACAAAAGTATATATGTATGCCTCCGTGCCTGTATGTAATGTATGTTCTGGCTTTTATCTTTTTTAAAGCTATTTTCCTTGTCCCTTGGGTCCCTTTAGTGTGTCTGTATTTTTAATATTTCTTTATGTGTCTCTTTTAGTTTTTTTTAGTCTGTACCTTTTATATTCTGTTGCTGACCTCAATAGTACTACTTGGCTCAAGCAATAGCACAACATTTTAGGAACACTTAATCCCTTTCTTGTCAAGAGTCAGATGAGGAGATTGATACCACTTCCATGTATGTACAGTAAATATGAAGCCAGCTGTTGGTTAGCTTAGCTTAGCAAAAAGATTGGAAACAGCTAGCCTGGCACTGTTCAAAGGAAATATGATTCACCTTTCAGCACCTCTAAAGCTCACTAAGGTAACAAACAAGATATAACATGTCCATGTTACCTTAGGGCAGGCAGAATAACTGTTTCATTCACTATTTCCATTCTTTATGCTAAACTAGCCTAGCTGAATGCTAGTGGTAGCGTCATATTGACCATTCAGCAGAGATGGGAGTAATATCTCCTGATCAGTAGAGACTGATTTTGAATCATTTAAAACTGAATTTGAATTGCTCAATTTGAATAATTGAATCTGAATCAGCACATGAACATGTTAGCTAACCTTTAAAATAAACAGTAAAACAACACAAAACACGGCAACACTTACAGCTTCAGAGTTTGAAGTCCGATCACGTACAGCTCATGGCGATCCATCCTAGAACCGTTACAGAGCTTGTTACGGTTGTGGAACTTTTGAAGCACTCATTTATTAATTTAACACGCGATATTTCAATTTTGCAGTTATCGTGACAGCCCTAGTTCCAAGTTTGAAGTCGGCTTCAATCCATCCTTGTGCTTCAGTCCTGAAGTGAATCGTGGTTAGTTACATTACTGGTCCTCTTTGTGAAATGGTTAGTAACTTCAGTAACTTACAGACACAGTGCTGAGTAGCCTGTTACACCAGCTGAGTGTTCAAACTTAGCCTAGTTATTAGCATAGTGTAAATGATTACTAATGGGTATTTATGCATTACTGAAATAAAAACAGTTGCACCACGGAGAAATAGAGTAATAGAATTATTACAACATAACTCTAACTTAAATAAAAACTAAGAGTTACACAGGCCACAGGTTAGGTGTAGATCTGTCACTGTCACAGAATTATACTCACTAATGGTAAAAGCGCCGTTTTTCTTCCTCTCAGTGTCTCAATGTCCTCTCAACATTTCATTAACTGCATGTCGTTTAGCTACTAATTTATTGATATGATATTTCAATATGATCTAGCTTACTATGATGTGCTAAGATGCCAAGTGGCTACCTAGCCAGATGCTAATGCACACGGCCACTTGCCAAAGTTACGACTTTATGCCTAAATTAATCTAGTGAAGGTCTGCCCAAGTAATTGTGCTGCAGCCCATATTAGTAGCTGATTTAGTTACAAACAAACTAGTAGTTACTTAACCTCTAGTGTCGGCTTTAGGAGATAACTTGCACACATGGGGCAACAGGCTACCGGTGTGGAATACAGGAAATGGTCAAAAACAAATGTACTGATTGGCCGAAATGGCAATGTGTGCATCTGCACTCGATTGCTGTCCTGTCTGTAACCTTAAAAGTGAATCTTGTGGAACGAAATTGTATTTAGAGAACTGAATTTGAATTGAGAGAACTGAAAGTGAAAGCACACAAAGACTTAATTTTTAGAGAGTCTCAAATACAGTTTCAGTTGCAACAGAATTCATTTTCATAATATTATATTCAGTTTCAAACTAATAAATTCAGTTTCAGATTATACTATTCAGATTCAGTTTTTCAATATAAGCGGCACCACAAGTTAAACAATACAAATTCAAATTATGCAATTCAAATTCAGTTTTTTAATGCAATTATTCAAGTTGAGCAATTCAAATTCAGAGATGCAATTCAGCACATGACAGCAGCATTCTACTGTTCCACACACCAGCCCGGGTGGTGGCGGTATGCAGTTGGTTTGCCAACCGCCATTTAACCCAAAAGAAGGAGAAAGTCAGCAGGAGACTTTTAAAAAAGAAGATTTATGGCGGAATGTTTACAGTAAAACTCCTGGAGCTAGTCCGCAATTATCGAGCATGCATGCAAGTATAAAATCATGCCAGTTGTCTCCTTAAAATCCCAACCTGCTCAAGTGTCGCCTTGTTTGGTTTGTTTATGATGTGCAAATTCAGAGGTTGTCAAGGAAGATAATCCGGTGTTGTCAAGGGATGATCCGGTCCTGGCCTGCCCCCAAGTGGATTCCCGTTTAATCCTCCAGGTACACGCAAAGTATGCAGGCAAGTATGTGAACAATGCCGTTTGCGTCACTGACGCCTGTCTATGCCTACGCATTGTTAAAAAGCAAGTATATTCTTTTTAAACGCCTATTCAAGGCATATCCAAAGTTAATTGAATGCAGTTCTTGAACCATTTGGAATAAATACATGGTTTGGGGGCTTCCCTGAAAGATAATACTCTGAAGCGTCTAACCCAAAAGTCAGAATCACTCTAAGTGCTACTGCAATTGATTAATATATTTTTAAACACACTAAAAGTAATATTTTTCGTTTCCATTTATTAGCTGGAAAACACTCGGGGGCCACAGTTAAAGCCTTACCTTGTCCAATATTAAATTTTATATCAATATGATGAAAAATTACAATTTTACACAGGTTTTTCTAAGGGTATGTCTCAGCGTATTTTTTTCAAAAACAGCACCGCCCCTTGGCGGCAAGGGGCTGCTACTGCATCCCACCGTAGATTGACGCAGATGTGTTTTTTTGCTGGTAGATTATAAACTTCCTACTTAAAGCTGGATATCATAATTTTCAGGATTTTATTGGCTACAAGAAGTGCCAGTCAACGGCACAATTGGTTGCAACTGGCTTGGCCTACCCACAAAATAATAGTGGCCCTTCCTTACAGCGCGGGCTCTCGTTGGCTGTTGTAGGCTGTGAAAGGGACATGTGCTCTTATCGGGTCCCTCAGCGGCTAATTTGAATACAAGTTATCGCATCTGTTTACATCCAAATCTGAGTTATTACAGTTATAATGACATATTAACAACGTTTGCCGGCTAATTTATTGATGGAATAATGTGTTTTGGACTAAATATTTTTACCTGTTAAGAGGACTTCACATAAAGTTAACGTTACAACAGCACCAAACTGCAGCCAAACGACTGGGTGTAGCTTAAACTTAATGCTAGCTTTCTATGCATTCTATGCAAGTTCACTAAAAAGCCACAGTCACGTAACATACCTTTCTTTATGGCTTCTGTAGAGACGAATGAAGTGGTGTGGCTGTTCTGTTCTTCCTTCAGTCATCGACAACCCAATCCTTGAATGTCTGTGTTGTACTACACGAAACGGTCTTTTTCTTACCTAGATCCGGACTGCTAACGTTATATATGTGACATATCCAAATATCCAAAGCGACTTACAATTGCTATATCTGCTATATCTGGAGCAACGAGGGATTAAGTGTCTTGCTCAGGGACACATTGGTGTCTCACAGTGGATTTAAACCCGGGTCTCTCACACCAAAGGCGTCTGTCTTATCCACTGCGCCATCACATGGTTGCAGGGTTATGCGCAAATGTTGGAATGAGCGAATGCAAGTATTTATTTTAAAAAATCAAGTCATCTGTCTCAAGTCTAAATCAAGTCTCAAGTCGTGAACACCAAGACAAGTCGAGTTTTGTCTGGTTTAGTCAAGCAAGTCATGTGACTCGAGTCCCCCACCTCTGTGTACTATCCTGTGTACCACTAGCAGTATGCCAAAGACTGTAAGAAAAGATGTAACCGTACAAATTTGTTTATACTACTCTAGAGTAATGTAAGGCAGGGCAGCCAGCTAATGTAACATTAACACAGATGTGCTGCTGTTTGCTTCGTAACGTTCAATTTAGATTTATTGTCTTTTTACCAATACTCAGGCAAACAGCTTCTCCGCTGTCTCAGTCGCTGTAATGTACGTGACCCACATAATAAACAATAATGGAACATAACGACGCAGGACAACACCACAGGGGAAGACCCATTCACTACAGTAATGTTACTTACTGCGGTCTGACTGTTTGCATATAATTTATAATAATCCGTCTAGCTCACTAACCATTTTATTATCATCCAATACATTTAGCTGTGTTGACATTGCTCAGCCTCCAGTGAAAGATACACAAATAGTTATTGAAATGCAGCAGGCGAGCTAACGCCGAGGTAACGTGATCATGTAACCAGCATGGATCAGTTAAACGTCAAGCTGATAAAAATATTACTGTAACATTGCAGTAGGAGTTTCCCTGAGTTTCTAGCACTTTGTGTGACGCTCACCGCTAGTGGCCACAGAAAACTGCTGATATTAGATCTAATATCCCTGTTGACAGTTTATGTTCAAACGGGGACAAGGGGGCTTCGAAAGCCAGTCCTCCACAAAAAGCCTTTCAGAGGGCTCCTGTAAACAATGTACTGATGCAACACATTGAACTCAACTGCCTGTGAGTACTATTTGTGGTCAGCTGTGGGGAACGGAAATGGAGTTCACAAGATTGGTTTTTTGGAATCTGAATGGGAAAAACTTTCTGGGCCCTGAGTCTGTATTGGCCAGATTGAACTGAGATAGAGTGGAGAATATGAGCGGAGAGATGAAGTTGACCCCAACCTTTTCATTTCTGCTCTCCCCCACCCCCATGCCCCTCGCTCCGTGCTCAGCCTAGCAGCCACTTCCTTGGCAAGGTAGAAGAAAATAAAGCTTTACTGTAGTCATGGAGTCACTTCAGCTTCTGTCTCGCTTTATTTTCACCCACTTGTCTTCACTATGATTCATTGTTCCCTTGCATTCACTGTCTGGAGTACAGTGTTTGCACTTCCTGTCTCTTTTGCACACATACAAGCATGTCCATGTGCACACACTCGCATTCCCAGACATTTTTCACTTTCATCTACTCTGACTCTTCTCCTACTTTTCCCATCGCTCTCCCTTCTTCTCTCCAGCAGTGGTTGAGATCTTGGATGTATTGGCATGTCCCTTTCATCACCCCACCATTTGTGAGGAGGATCGAGGAGAGTGTACAGACCTGAGAGTGTGTGTCGAGGCGTAAAGGACCCTCTCAGCCCTAAGCCAAGCCCTGTCCGTCCAACGGAGAGCCCAGACGGTGTGATTCAGCCCTCCTGAAGCCCAGCCAACTCTTACTCACACTCACACACACAGATACACACACTCTGAAAGCCACTCAAAGAGAAAGTCATCCTCTCCCCTCTCCTAAGTCACCATAGTGAGGCTGCACTGGAGGGGTGGCAGGGAGAAGAGGTGCTGAGGGGCAGCACTGTGGTTATAAATCCTCAGGGCAAGGTCACCTTCACCTGGCTAGAAGCAAGCAGAAGAGACACGAAGACTGAAGAGGGTACAGGTTAAGTCTGACTTCTAACAAACTTCCCTCAAAACAGATTCAACTCCCTTCAGGGCAAACACATAAATTGATGTATTGGTATGGGGCAACTGGCATGTTTTTATACTTGCATGCATGATTTAGTGGGAGAGAGTGCTGGATGATGGAGAGGGTCATAAGCATGAATCTATAAGCCATAGGGAGTTTGACTTGGATATTTGTGCATTTGTACGATTGCATGAACCACAAGCTTGATACGATTCCAAGGGTGTCATACAAATGCGTGGTGGAAATCTCATACAAAAATAATCTTTTTTCAGTGCCAATGAATGTTGTTTTCTGTCCATAATTTTTTTCCGTTTTTGAAGAAAAAAAACCTTAAGGCACATAAACTCATTTTAATGACATTTTTTAACCAGATTAAAATGAAACATTCAACGCTTATCAATAACATCAGCTGGAATTGCTGTGATCTGGGTGAATGGCAAGAGACGACAATCTACCGCCCCCGTGTTACAGTAGGTTCAAAAGGCAATCTTTTCATCAAGTGTTCCCATCTCACCACTGAATTAATTAGTAAATTTCATCAGGCGTGGAACAGTATACAGGCTGGTATTTCGCATTGCATCCCAGACTTGTCAAAATGTGTCTGTAGCAGTGGCCTCATTGTGTCCAGGTAGGTTAGCCTTGTGGCAACGCTGTGGCAGTAGGTTAAAGGAGACTTTCTCTTCCTGGCATCGTATCAACCCTCCCCAACTTCAAAACCCCGCCCCCAAGGTACCCAGTGGGAAGAAGCAATGAAAGGCTGACCCGCCACAGGAGTTTGCTGTGGGAGCGGTTTGATGCACCCACACTGGTAACGTTGACTTATGTGCTTTCTGGACATATCACGGGAGGTAATATCATATTATGAAGTTTGAGGACAAGGCATAACAAAAATGTGTGTCTGCATGCAAGTGGGACATTGTGACTAATTTTATCGGTAACAGTACCGTGAGTGGAGCAAATATTCCATATTTGAAGCCAAGGGAGACCAGGACAAGTGAGAGTAAAAAAGAGAAGGGAGGAAATAGAGAGAGAGGGAGAGGGAGGGGGAGTGTGACAAGCGCCATAACGTCCTCTGAGATGCATTTGGACAGAGTGAGCATCTGTCAAAACAAGGCAGCCTCAACGGCCGCCTCACTAATGGCTATGGACGTGAGCGACAGAGGGGGAGGAAAGATGGGGGTTGGCACTTGCACATTCAAAGAGACACACAACACTGCTAAACGCGCACAAATCACACATGCACACACGAACACAACAGCTGCAAATCCTTTTTTTGCTTGCAGTAGATACAACCAATCATTTGATACCAAATTTCTACAAAGCTACACTGTAATAGCTATTAAACTAGTCTCATGTTTGGGTATGTGTGTGCATGTGTGTAGTTATGCACTCGAGTATGTCAGTGTCTGCGTGCGAGCGCAGTGTGTGCATGTTTACCTTCTAACAGTGTTTTTGGTTGTCAGATACCTTCTACCATCTCTCATTGTGATGAATTGGGCACTGTGTCAATCACTCATCTGAATTGTTTTTTTTTCTTCTTATTTTTTTCAAGGCAATTTGGGCAGAGTTCTCTCTCTCTCTCTCTCTCTCTGTAAGAAACAACCATGAGCAATCACTCTTGGGTTTAAATCACAGTGTTGGAGGAAATGTGACTTTCTATGGTAGTTATAACAATTACATTGCCCACGCAAACAATATCATAATTTTGATAACATCCCAAATTACCTTAAATTAAATATACTACCTTTTACAGTTGACATTGCTCTGTGTGTTTGATGAGAACAGTAGATAATTATATAAGGGAATATAAAGTAATGTTAGACTAGTATTTCCTGTTTCCCCTGAGGTCTGTAGAGAAAGTGTGCAACAAAAAAAAAATACTACAGTGTTACCCAGCTCTTAACTGCCTAAGGCTTCTACAACTGTGTGCACAGCAGGAACCCATGCAAAAAGTGCCAAATGCAAACTAAATTACCCCTACACTGAAACGTATTAATTAAATTTCTCAACCTTTATCATTTATCTTCAAGAAACTGCCTTTTTTAGTGTACATTTTTTTTAAACTTCCCCTGAGTCAAAGTGACAATTTTTCTAAAATTGTTTCTTATCTGTCTCGTAGTATACATATCTGGGCTATTTTAGCTTTTTATTTAAAGGGCCATAATTATGAAGGCATCCTAGAGACAACCATGAATACAAATGCTTTGTGAGTCACACAATTGCTACGAAAAAAATATGAATGCTGACTACAAAATTTAACAAATCTTCTACTTCTCTGCTAACAGCAATGCAGAGGAAGATGGAAAATAGTTCTTCAAACTAGAGCATTTATATTGCAAAACTGGAAATCTTAAAAAAGACATCCTTTTGTGGATTTTGAATCATGACACATGGAATTGACAAGACGTAAAAATTGGTTGCAGATTAGACCTGGGCTCTTTTCTCAAAACAATATCAATCTTGGAAGTTAAAATTGTATTTGTGTAAGTAATGCTCAAAGAAAGTAATTGTACACTCAAAACAGCACTCAAAAGTGAATGACAATGCAGGGCTACAAAAGGCTTTATAATGTTTGCACATGGTGTTGGAGTATTAATTTAAATGTAATTTGGGTTATTTAAGTGTCTGGATGTTATATCTTAAAATGCATAAAATCCTAAAAAAAAAAAACTATTTCAACGAAATCAAAGCATTTTATATGCATATTGTTTTTTTTCACATTCCATTTAATTGTTTAAATCAAATAAGCAGATCCTCTCCTCCTTCATGTACAGTACATACAGTAAAAACTACAAATGCTACATCTAATACTGCATAAATTAAAAACTCACCCATAATCTTCACTGTGTTTAAGAAAGCAAACAGCTATTATTTTAGTCTGGCTATATCATGATGTTGATACACCCACGCTTGACAAAGCGTAGTTATTTCACATAAAGAGTACCTTTCGGCGTGTGTAGGAGACACCCTAGGTGTGCGTGTATGAGACGCCTCCAGGCGTATCTGTATATGACGCCCTGGGGTGACCGGAAACGCTAGTAGCGCTTCCGGTCACTGACTAGCTAGCTAGCGAAATTTGTGTTTAAGGCATTGACAGTCCCCAGAAGGACCTTACCCTAAACTTAACCATCACAGAAATTTGTGCCTAAACCTGAGTCAGTATATATGCATATCGACCGGCTAACCCTACAGCTGTGCACATCGGTGCTAGCAGGTAGGTTAGCCTCCTTTGTGTTGCAACGCACTAGCAAACTGCAGCGTTTCACGCACACGCCGAAGGGTACCTTTAGCATAAAATAACTACGTTGTCTCAGAGCGTGGGTATATGAATGTGGGTATACGTGTGATAGGTAGTGTGCATGAGACAGAATATATAACCTATTCAACATTAACAAACAAACAAAAAAGAAAGATCTGCAGCCTACAACAGGAAAAGTCTAAAGTAACACCATGTACACTTTTTTTGAACTGGGAAAACTTTGGGTTTAGTACTGTGGGTGGTGTACTTTTACTGAAATGTGGTTAATTGTTTAACCCCTATATCCCCAGCAATGCAGCTTGTTCAGTGAGGCATTGTAACCTTGCATTCACATGAAAGCTTGTTAGGTTCACTATTATCTAATGAGGACCAGCTGGAACAATGCCTAATCAGGTCACCTTTACTGTAAAATGCCCTTAATTAAGAGCTTTGGTCAGCAAGTTTTGTTGGGCCGTTCTGCGGGACTCCGGTATCATACATGTCCATTCAGTCAAGCAGTGGTAGATGCAAGTGGTAGTAAAACAAGGTGCTGAAGAAGTGTTCATTTAAATAAATGTTAAGTCACTATCTATGACTGAATGAGATAACAATATGGTGACAGAGCCTATGGCCCTTCTGATGAAAATGCTACAGCATTTATATGTTTGTAGGACAAATTCATTTTGGGACCTGTAGCATTAAAACCACATTTGCTGTTACCACTAGTAACACAAATCAACCAGCACATTTTACCTGTTGGCCTGAGAAATTAATGTACATTTCTGTCCTCTGTGCCCACTCTGGGGTAGAGGATGGGGATAAAGAATGTCACTTTGTTTATGTCACTGGACAATTTACTGCTGTAATTGTTCTATAGTACTGAGGTTAAGAGAGAGTGAGAGTTGGTCGTATGAGGGTAAAAAGCAAAATAGTTTGATATTTTGGAAAATATGCTTGTTTGCTTTCTTGCAGAGCATGATCAATCTCGTGTCTGTGCTGTAAGTATGGGGCTGCCAGCCAGGAGGCATTTAGCTTTGACTTGCATAGAACTTGAAATTGTTATGTTTTGTATTATGCGGACCCAAGAGCAGACACAGAACACAGAGTAAAATATTAAGTCTTTATTACTGAACATGCAGAGGTAGTGAGGGCACGTCAACCAGGCTATGGTGAGGTCCAGTTCAGAGAAGCTATGGCTGTAGGTCATGGATGTGAAGTCACAGGTAGAAACACGGGAATCTTTAGGCACAGAAGAAAAGTAAGTAAGTAAACTTTATTTATATAGCACCCTTCAGAGATAAGAGGGGCCACAACGTGCTTCACAGTAAAAAATAGAATAAAATAAAACAAATAACACTTAAAATACAAAACTATATGGCTAGTTAAAAGCTTGTCTAAAAAGATGTGTCTTAAGGTGTTTTCTAAAGGTTTCCACAGAATCCAAGGTTCTCAAGGCTAAAGGGAGAGAGTTCCAGAGCCTTGGAGCCACCACACAGAAAGCACGATCACCTCTTGTTTTATAACGTATACTGGGAACAGTTAAAAGGTCTTGGCCAGAAGACCTCAGAGAGCAACCAGAAATGTGTGCATGCAACAGATCTTGGATGTAAGACGGAGCTTGACCATGCAAGGCTCAAAACAACAGGCATTACTTAAAAAGGTAAGCAATCATCAACGACTACATAAACGAGAGACTTTGGAGACAATAAATGGCCTGTACTCCACCACAAAAGGATTGGAATAATCTCGTAAAGAGTCACAGGAATGCTGGCGGATTTGAGCTGGGGCTTGATTAGTTGATTGTAGACCTGTGTGTAACTCTGCCATGTGCCCAGATTGTAGTCACACCCATGACACACACACACAGACAAAAGGGAGGGGAAACAGTGAGCAAACCAAGAGCCACAGCACCCTCTGTGACAGAAGCATGGGTACATCTAAGATGATCTTGTCCCAGATTGACAATTCTATGCTAGATTTGTGCTGAATTTACTCTGATGGCAAGATATCAATGGATTGACCAAACAAACAAGCAAGAACATACATACACCAACCTGGTTAAGTCTGAAGAAAACTGGTCTGATTTGACTGACAGTCCTTGTTTTAAGATCTCACAAGTTAGACACACAAACTTTACCTCTTTGCGTTTCTCACACATACACACACACACAAAGAGCATTGCATGGTGTGTTTTTGTTGGGATTTTGACAAACAACAACGGTGACCTTTAAGGGAGGCGAGGCAGCATGGCTGTGATCACAGGGAATGGAAACGGAGCCAGAGTGAAATGTCAACCGTCCCTGTGGTCTTAGCACTGACGCAAAACTGCCAGAAAAAGGAGTGTGTGTGTGTGAGCGAGAGAGAAAGACTGTGTGTGGTGATTTTGCAGGAGATTGTTCTGTGCATGCTTGTGTGTATATGGGTATCAACTGGTGTATGAAAGTGCATCATTGTGCACGTGTGTGGCAGAAAGAGCGTATTATCTGCATTGGTTTTGTAAAGTTTAGTGTGACTGATGTGTCACAGGGGACAGCATGTTTTATCATAAACATTTGGCAAACATAGCTGACACCCGCTGAGATTCATCCTGGTGGTAAGACTACAAAAAGAAATCGCTGCTCTTACAGTTGATGCTTCATCACTTCTACTGAGTGTCGAAGAGTTCCTTGGCATTTAACCTCTGTGCATGATTCACACTGTGGTGTCACATGAGAATCATGGAAGTGGCATGGCTGTCAAATTAGTCACTATAGTGATATGATAGATGTGTGAAATGGTATGAAATGTATGAGGTAGAATGTTGAATCCCTAAGATGGTCACTGTGACGACACCCCTCCAGATTCTGGACAGGAATAAGCTAAGTTGAAGAGCTACTGAGGCGCAGATGTTCACAACAGTGGCAGACAGCCTCCACCACAACCACAAATGTATTACAAATCAAACCCTACATAAGGAATACCAGTAGGGGCTGTTTGGTCTTGATTATTTGAGCATGTCATCAAACTTTAAACATTGCTAACTAGGCACTATTAGTTCATTTGGCAGCTGTGGTGGTTAAATTCATTGATCAGTCAGTGGCTGCATTAATGACAAAAATTTCAACCACATAAATAAGTTATCCAAAACAGAGAGCATGGGATCTGTAACACATTTAAAGCACATAGATACATCTGAAAGCCCTCCCTCGAGCTACAACGTTTCACAGATATATACACAAATATAAAACTGACTTCAGTTTTTATTAATGCTGAAATTATTAGATAACTTTATTGACATTTAGAGTTTATGATTCTATATCAGCCTGCTTTTTCTTATACATCGTATCTATGCCGGTTAATATGGTTTATCAGTAAATTCTCTTTAAATCCTCCCAAATGGCAGATTATTTTTATTCATTGGGCTCTCATAGATACCTGCAGAAAAATATTCTTAAATTTCTAGATTGTTACCCCCTTATTCCCTAACTTCACTTGCTCTCTTTATTTACATGTAGGTATCAGTACATAATATACTGACAACTGTTAAATTTGAAAGAATTACACTGTACGTTGTGGGCTATAGTGTTACTGTTTATTTGTTTTTTGTTCATTAGGCCATATTCATTTGAATTCTTATTCCTGACTGACATTGCACGTTGGACATCTTAGTGCAAGTCCAGTTGAATTATTTATCGTTGTGATTATTCGTCTTGACCTTATGGGGTTAGTGTTCTTCTAATGCAGCCAGATCCTACAGCTTATCCTAAAAATGTTATAGGCTCCCTTCATATGGAGTACATAATAAGCTTTATTTGTCTTGCTACAGCAGGTTAGTAACATCAAACATAGCATTTAGCAGCACTTGTTTATGCTTAATCAAAATAAATAAATGATGTTCTCAAATGTTCATATTCATGTTACAACGTTGTATTCAGTGTGTAAGTTTATTCTGTGATACAAAAGGTAGCCTTGGCGGTTGTACAGGAAAACAGCTTTGAAAGGAATTTTAGTTTTGAGGTATCAAAGCGAAGTAGAGTTTTCCCCACAAGAATGGTTTCAAAAGCAGAAAGATACATTTTAAATCCCTCCATTCAAGCTTCAGTGAGTAGTAAAAAAAAAACAAAAAAACAACCCCACAATCAATATGATGGCCTCCTGTGTTTTGCAAGAAGGGAGCTGGGAGAGAGACCAATTTCTGAGTTTTTCATCTAATGTTCATGGAACAAAGACAAGAAATTGCAACAATTATATTCCAGTGGCCTGTCTTCCAATCATATTTTTAAAAGCTTTGGGTGGATTTAACAACTAGGCCGCTCCTTTGTTTTCTCATACTTTGTTTAGGCTTACATTTAGGCTTTTTAAAGACCATTGTGCACTCTTACCCACCAGGCAGAAAACTTAGCTTGAGGTGAACGTGACTATTATGCAAATAAAATGCAGGAGGTACATCATGAGGGGGGTTCAGGTGTACTTGGGTACCCCCATAGGGGCCCCTAATGTAGATTCCACTTCATGAACACCTGGGGCACCAGGGTGTCTGTAGTTTAGTAGGGCAGAGGGAGACACAGCATGTGTGGATCTGGCACTGTTTGAGGTAAAGGAGCCCGTCTGTCCTAACAGTATGGATACTGTAGAAATGTGCCAGCTGATAGAAAGGCAAGTGGGAGGGTATCACCATGGGGGGTATACACCCTTTGAAACCCCAAGAGCTGTAACTAACTTACACAGAAACAATTGCATGCTCCGCTTTCCACTGTGGGAGGCATACATTTAATCAAAGGAAATTAGATTGCAGACTTTGCTTGTGTGTGCTGGTCCTATGGCCCAGTAATCAGATCGTATCATACTGTATCACACATTGTACTATATCATATTGCATTGTGGTGTATCATAGTGTGTCATATCATGTTACTATATCACAATTTAATTACATCATATGTTTGTTGTGAGGTGTTTTTTTTGTTTTTCATTGTATCCTTTTGTGAATAACAACAAAATGTGTCAACACATTTTATGAGTTGCAGAGTTAATATGTATTAGATTTTTGCTATGAAGATTTTGTATATTTTTACTGCCTTGTTAATGCTTGCCAGTGGGTGTAATTTACTGTACCTGAAAGGGTTGTGTATCTTCAGTGGGTATTTTAAGGGGAGCATATTTACAGAGATACACACACATTCACATCAATGTTAAAGCAACATTATGTAGTACTTTTTATCTCAAAATACCAGCTTTAAAATAATTTTTGCTGGTACACTGACTTGTAATAGGGTGAATGGAGTCTCTGTCATAGTCTAGTTTATCACGATAACAGGGTAATGGTTTACGGCACCAACATGACACAAGCTATACGAAGAAGGAAAAATTAAATATCATTACATATTGGCATTTTCAGTATGGATGTCATGGCTGAGGCTGCAAAGAGACTAAGAAGATGTCAGAGGAAGCGGGGGTACAAAAGTAAATATTGGACTGGCCTTTTCTCGTGTGAGCTGAAAGAGCTGAAAGGATGCAGGACAGATGCTGAGCTGGCCGTATTACCTGGCCTGCTATGCAGTAACTTGCTTGATGTTTGCCTATGTTAGCAAAGTTGTTGATTCGAGCGAAATCAGACAGAGGTTTCACAGAGAGAGGTTTAGCCGCTATAAATCTCAAGTTGATGTTAGCAAACTTACTAGATAACACACTCGGACATCTTACTTTAAATGCTTTTGCGTTGGTTGGTGTCTAGCTTTGTTGGCTAGCTTGCTACCTAAGTTTCAAGCAACATTATGTTGCTGCAGGTGGAGAGCGGCAATGCAGCTCGGCAAGCGGGCAACATAACCGGGCTCAGCAGCCTCAATGGACATAACGTTAGCTAATGGCAGCGGCAGAGAGGACGTTGATGGAGGAAGCAAAGGAAAGAAAAAGAGAGTGACCAAGTAAAAGGCTCCCAAACGTTGGCTGCAAGACAGACGTCAAAATGGACTTCTTTCTGTGTACACAGTTGGACAAGGTAATGTCGCTATGGTCTGTGTTGTCGTCGCACTTTCTTGATGTGCGGCTGTGTTAGCAAAGTTGGCAACTTGCTAGTTTCTGATCGTAATGTAAACAAATGCACAGTGAATCACTCTCAAATGGGGTCAAATCACGCCATAAAACATATCTTACATAATGTTGCTTTAATTCTTGTCGCTGAAAACTATGAGAAAATGATTTGTTGAGGACCTATTTGTCATGATAAAAATGACTAGACTAAAACTAGAGAAACTCATTATTGTTTTAATGCAAAGTTATATTCAACGACCTGCTTACACATTGTATTCTATAACTCCTGATTAGTAAAACAACGTGCTCTGCCGCTCAAAATATCTCTTGTTCATAATTTTACTTAGCTGCTCGACCTGTTGCACTGCCATTAATAAAAAGCATTTCGCATCCAGTAATGTTTTATCTCTGTTGATAATGTTATCTTAGTAGAAACAGATTTATTGAGTACTTTCATCTACAATCTACTGAGAATTAGATATAAAAGTGGCAAAAAAACAGCTGGGACAAACCAAGAAAACATGCAGACTAGCCTGCCAATTATAAAAAGATATGCTAATGTAATATTAGCAAGTGCAGTCGATGTGGATGTAACGTTAACATTACTTTCAGTTGGCTGCCCTTTGGTTTGCTATTGGAAGGAATGTGTGGTGACACCTGTTTCCATGGTAACTGTAGCTAAAATAGATGGCGACAGCTGTTGCCTCAAAATGCTTAGAAGTCATACAAATTAAAATCCATAATGAAAATTGGACTAAAATTTCAACTAGACTGATGTATATATACAATTTGAAAGTGTGTGTGAAATGTCTTGACACTCAGTAATACTCTTCTGGTGCGTTCAAGGGGCAGAAAAACTCTGAAATTCACATTTTAAAGCCCTTTTACACTTGTTCAAATCTTTTTGACTGCAAAAATGTAAGTAGATGGAGTGTTCTCCAAAGACAGCTGACCCACAAGTGAAAGGCAGATAAAAATGATGGAAAGTGAAAAACAAATGCGTGTGCATGCATGTGTGTTCACAGGAGTATTTGTGTGTGCATGTGTGTCTCCATCTGTGAGTGAATGAGTGAGCTCCTGGGCTGTATTGGTATTTTGAAATGTGATTGACAGGGGAGAAGTCTATTAGGTGAGATTGTTAACAGAGTTGAGCCTGTTATCTGCTCCGGGCAGCCGTGAAAGGGGGACGGCTGATTCACAAGGAAGCTATTGAGAATTTCAAAGGTGTTGTCTGACTGATTTGGGCCCGGGCCCACGCCACACTGAGCCAGCAAGCTCAGGCTTGTTCTCGGATCCACGCTGATCAATGCGCTTTCACATTCTCCCCCCATCGCTCTGTCTGTTTCTCTGCGGCTCTTTTTCTGAATACGTTTCTCTGTTCTCACATTTCTTCAAGCATTTTAAGCCTCTTTTTGTTTCAACTTTGCTAACTTTGCATTTTCCTCACTCTGTGATACAAATTGTGCCTTTTCCTCAGTACTGCACTTTTCAATACACCAGAAAGTTTGCTTATACGGAACACAACTTAATCCGCACAATTAAGCATATACACAGACAACTAATCAAGCTACACTGTCGCACAGGCAAGCCCAAAAGCAAATACAGTTAGCTGATTTGCTTACACTGTACTTCCCATACTTGCATGAATATTTTATATCCTTTTTGTTTATGTTGCTTTTGAGCTTTAGTTGAACAGCCATCTCCACCCAATGAATTTCTTTGAATAGCAAATACAGTTAACAGAGTGAAAACTCTATTCTCAGTGGCTTAATAGAAATCTAAGAAATTTAACTCCAGGGGCTGCACACTCTTAGACCAAGTAGAAATATGGAAATAATAGGCAAAAACATTGTGTGTCTGTGTAGATTTGTAGAGTCTGTTGGATGCATTTGTGCACAATGAACTCTGTTTGACCTTGGTTTTGATTCACCAAACATTGCCAGGGGGATGCAATGAATTCATGTGCATGTGTCTGGGTGTGTAAATGCTTGTGTGAATGCATGTGTGGCAGCGTGCAAGGTTATCCATTGGCTAAGGCAAACAAAATATGACATCCAGCCACGCATCCTGTCCACAGCAGCTCAACGCGTACACAAACACGGATGCACACAGACACACATCTCACGACACACCTCTGAATGTACCAAACACTTTTAACACACAAACTGTGCAACATGAAGGCTTGTGTGTATTTGCTGTGCTGTGGGCAGGACCCCAGAGGCTGTCTGCTGGGCTCATTGGGCCCGGCTTTGAGAGATGTGATTAACCAGTTCAGAAAGAGGTGAGGGGAGAAGCAGGAGGAGAGCCGCGGGGGAACTAGTCCACTAGGAGCATTACCCCAAAGAGCTTCCACTTTGCTGATCCTGGAGGGTTTTTAACAGTCCTGCTGTCTTTATGTCACTGCATGTGTGACGTAAAATAGTAGCCCACCAATGCGAAAAAAACACAATGTCAGATGTAGTGCTTTGCTTTAAAAATAAGAGGACTATTATAAACACTCTGAAAGAGCAGGGATCCAGTGACAAAATGTAGTGGGTGTGATTCGGGGGCAAATTTTGAAATGCCCGTAGGAAAAAAATGTGTACTTTGACATGAACTGTAAGTCTAAATGAATCAGTGAAGTAAACACTGCAAACGGCAGTGTGTGAAGGTACAGAGATTTATTGAAATGTATCTGCCATCTCTCTTCTTCCCTTCTGAATTCTCACCTCCTGTAATTTCTCTCTTCAGCTCTCTCTGTGCCTTGCCTTGGCTTTTTTCATTCAGTTCAAGCTGTGTAAAAAGAAAATGAAAAAAAAAAAAACAGAATTAGCTATAGTGTAAATGATATTCAGCATGTGCTAATCACCTTTGTTAGGGCAGAGGGTTCCAAACACAAAAGGAAAATACAACAGATTATCAGTGCTTCACATACAAAGGTGTCTTTATTTCAGTAAAAGTATGCTTGTGTCTCAGTTGGACAGAAAACACAGATGACAAATGACCGACTGTAATGTTACTGTTAGACAGAACTGCAAGGTTAGCAAATAAACAATGCTGTGTATGGACGCTTACCTATACAATAAAAATCATATTTACATGTGCTTTGTGTTATGTTCTGTGTACTACTTATCCCTCACTAACTCCGACTGTGGAGTGAAAGAGTAACAAATCATATCTGTCAGCATCCATGGATGATATGAGTAAAAATAAATCTGCAGAGGCTGTGGGAGCTTTTAAAAAAACCTTACTAGGTTTATAGGAATGCTAATTAGTCTTAATTGTTTTAACAAATGAAATATGAATGAAAAACAAGCACAAAAATCATGAAAGTACAAAACATCTTCTCTTCTATCCATTTTTTAATTGGTTGTCTGGTCACAAAGGCAACATGGTGAGAACAGCCAAACACCTCTCCCAAGTGCTAACAACATGACAACAATAGGAAAATCCCTGTTTGGCCCTTAGGACCTTAAGCAACCTCATACTCTCCTTTGTCATTAGGCCTGTTCTGCTCGTAGGCATTAAACAATGAAGGTATTAGCTTAACCAAGTGTCAATCCAGGCTGACACTCCAGTGTCCAAATGCCATTAGTGGAAGTCAACACATTGTTGTTCAATATTTGGACAATCAATCACTTTGTTAGCCTAGAACCCACCAATTTTTCTTTTGAAAGAAGAAAAGGATCCATATATCCCATCTTTGATTTTGTTGTTGCTGAGTCTTTATTGCCACCTTTGGCCTTGTTCCAGACATGACCAATTAAAATAATGTGTAACATTACAATCACCCACCCACACACACCAATCCTGGATGAGCTGCCAGGCTCTGGTTCTTGGGGTTTAATGTCTTACTCGACGACACAAACATTTGGACATGCTGGCTTCAGTGCAGAGGAGGGTATGTTTGTTTTGTTTTTAGCTCTAGTTAAGACAAGTGGGTGGTATATAGATGGATACAAAAGAGTCGCTTGTGTACTAAAAACGCAGTGTTGTGTTTTAGTGTTCCACATCACATGAATAGTCTACACTTGATCAAAACATTTTCTGAAAGCAGACTAATAAATTAAATAGGAAATAATAAATGCAAGTGATTAGAAATTGTTTCTTAATGTCTTTGCACATATAGCTACTAGTATGCCTCTCCTCCTTCGTACTGGCAACTCATACAGTGGCACCGTCGCCACAGTAGCAATTTTCTCACTCTATTGAAAATGTAGCCCAACGAGTTTCCGCATCTGTTCTTTGATTGCTCCCCTACTACTGCACTCAGCGGCTGGCCAGGTGATTTGTTTCTCTGCGTGATTCACAAACAAGCATGGAGAAATTGTTGGAGGAGGTAAACTTGCATTACTTTCACTATAAGAAAGTCAGAAAAATCTCTCTCTTGAAGAATTTAGTTTTACTTTTTGCTCTTTTTTTTTTTAACATTTAGCACGTTTGCTACACTCCTGTAGTTATAATTCAGTTTTACTCAGTAACTTATTGCTGGGTTATGGGTATACAGTATAGCAACACACCCACTTTAAAAAATAGTTTAGTAAGTTAAACAACGTATGCGCACAATTAGACATGAAAAAAAAACCATGTTAAAACATATCGTGTAAATCATGTAGCAGGTCTACGTATGATTTTTAATAAAATTATCAAAATTAATATTTCAGAAATATTAACTCATAAACCTCGAAAAGAAGGGCACCACCGGAGATTCAATTCGCCCAGAGTCTCCGGACCTCTGGGTAATTCTTTTTAATTATACAATTATTCACTAGTGATCAGTTAGTTAATAATCGTTCAATTACCTTAAATCAATCAGTCAATCTAATATCAAAGGAGTAAATCCTCGTGACAGGGACTTGGAGTTAGACAATAGACACACACAATTACGGTGAAATTTATTAACTAACTAAAGGTGACATAAAAGCGGTTAAATATACATCAAAGGAATAAACAATGGCTAAACAAACGACAAGAATGTTGAGTTCTATTGTGGGAAGAATTTGATTCATAGGGAGAAAATGAAAGCAATTAGATGATACTCAGTTAAATTTGTCTATGAGTTTAAGGATTAAAGATTATGGATTAACAGACTATTGGACATCACTGATCACAGAATGCCTTGGTTTGCCTTACTGTGTGCCGTCGGCCTGCCTTGGCCTGTTGCACGGGTCCCCACGCTAGCTGCCCGATTCCTGGGTTTCTGCTAGGGAATTTTCCGTGTCTGAATGGAGAAAAACACTCCAGTGGTGACCGTCCTCGGCCTGGCATTTAGGCTGTTCTGATTTGGATGGCCCATGTGGCTGGGTCCGGCTTCAGTGGGAGCAGTGTAAGATAAGTCGACAGAATAACTTAAAAGAACTTGGTCGTTCTTGAATTAAAAATGTGTAACTTAACGGTCTGATAACTTTTAACAAACAAAACCAAAAGAAAATAAAAAGCAAGTAAGTTGCTGGAAACGAGGGAAAAGCAGAGGGAAAAGCCGAGGTCGCAGCGCTTTGCGTGTGCGGCTTGAAAATAACAAAAAGAGTTTCCGAACTTCTTAGGGCACAGCGGGGAGACGGGGCACGCTGAGCGCATGCTGAAGTGCCAGGGAAGAGCAAAGAGGAGCCAAGAGAGCGAGCGCGTGTCGCTGCTTTTGTTTGTTGGGGCGTGGTTCCCAGGGGGCTTGTTTCCGGTTTCCTATCTTTTTAACTTTTAATATGTCTATTCAAAAATCTATTTGTGTGTATTGTAATCAAATATCTTCCCACAATCAAACCTTAATTGTCAAATGGGTATACCGTTCTTAGTTTTAAGCATTTAATAAAAAGGAAACAATTACTTAATCGTTGAAATGATTGGAATGGTTACCAGTTATACACATTTTCGGGATTTCAGAATGAAAGAGACTTACTCAATATTTCTTGGATAATACTGGCTGTTACACATTCTTACTTAGAGAATATAAGCAAGATACACGAATGGCTGGCGAGATTATGAAACTGAATGAAATACAGAGTGACATTTATACATTAAACGGCATTTCAGAACGATGGCATGTAATACTTACTTTGTCCTCTTGGGGGAGCTCTGGTTCCATGAAGATAGCTTTGATCATTTCTTTAAAACAATCATTTGCTCAGGAGCTGGGGAATTTAGTTATTTAACATTAAATTCAAGCTGGAAAATTACTCCAGTATAGGATGACATTTCTTTATCATATCCTTTCTAAAGAAAGTGTCAGAAAGTGCTGGGAACAAAGCATTGGTTACAACATAAAATGAAGAAATGTCAGGGATCCTTGCTGAAAATTAAAGCACTGTAAAATTAACTTATTTAGATTCTTATTTTCAACAACAACATCAACAACAACATGGTAACATAACTACTCAAATGGAGTGGAGAGACCTGTTAAGTAACTTAAAGATTATGTAATTAAACAAGGTAATGCTTTGAGTTTTGAGAAGACTGTATTCCTTGTTTACACAAAGGAATTCAGGGCAGTCTCTTTCTCTGGCATCTGGAGTTCCTCACACCTGGCTGTGATATCCTTTGATGTAAACAAAGAGGAAGGTCAGTTGCCATGGTTATGTGTGGGGGGCAGTTTAGGGTTTCCTGCCCTCTCTTAAAAAGAGTTCTGATAGGCTGTTCAGGAGAAAGCTAATTTCAGGCACCGAGCCTTATCTCGGCTGCTGCCAAAGGTGGCCAGTTTTACGATCGAACTGCCCAGAAACAGCACTTAGGGAAGCAAACCTTTCAACCCCCTCCTTTGGGGTCTCTTCAGCTGTCTGTTGAGGGTTGATATCTCAACCCCCGCCTCTTTCTCTCAGGGAGAGAGAAGGAATTTGGAGTCTCCAAATTAATTTGATATAAAATAAAACAAATCCACACTGGCTTGATCACAACAATCACTTCAATTTAACTGACAGTCAATGTAGCAGCGCTGGTCACATTCATGTTTTTGGCGAGAAAACATATGAACCATAGGTCCAGATCAGTTAAGAATAGTGAGAGTAAAGTCAAAAGATGGCTGCTGAAATAACTGCAATTACTTGTTTGTTGTGTATTCTACTCTTCACAGTGCTGCTGCCTCTAGCTCACTGTTGTTCTAATTTGACCTTTTTGGACTAAGTTGAGCACTCACTTGAGCAAACCCTCCATGCAGTTATATTCTGTAACTAGGACAACAGGTTAAAAAAAAACAAAAACAACATCACTGTTGCATGAGTGACTTAAAAGTCCTGTGTTGATTCTTGCATTATGAGTGCTTATTTCCTCAGAGGCATGGGGTAGATGAAAACATCAAGGTGTGAAATAAATAACACATGATGGGAAGAGTGTAAATACTGCATTCTCTCGACCTCCCCTGCACACACGAGCGCGGCATGTCCCCAGGATGAAAGTGGTAACTGGCATCTGAGATAAGCAAATGCCTTTGAGCTGCGTCCCTCACATCCAAGCAGATGCATTATTGATCGTGAGTCCTCATGGTATGGGGATTTTACCCCAGCTAGCAGATGCCCCTAGGTGAGCATCAGATGAGCTACTGGTTGCGTTTTATTTCTGTAAGTTGCTTGCTGTTTTCCCTCTGTTTTCACTTGTTTCTAATTGATCTAAGAATTACTCAATAGAGGAAGGTAATGGATAAGCGCATGTCGAGGCTTTACTTATCCAGCTGCCTAGAGATCCATGATAAATATTGTATAAAGTGGGCGCAGTTTGGTTAGTATTCCATTGCCCAAATGTACCAATAATACTCACACATATTTTTGATATGTGGACACTCCCAAAAAGCATAGATGACATTATAAGGTAGGCTACATTTGATACAAATACTTTTCCAAAACCTTAAAGGAATAGTCCAACATTTTGGGAAATATAATAATGTGCTTTCTTGCAGAGAAGACTGACATCACTTTCACCTCATCTGTCCTTTAAATATAAAGCTATAGCCAAGAGATGGTTAGCTTAGCTTAACATGCAAACTGGAAGCATGGGGAAACAGCTAGTCAAAAAAAAGAAAAATCAGCACCTCTACAAAAGTGTATAAATCACACGTTGTTTTGTATGTTGTTTTGTGTATTTCCTAAAATGTTGAACTATTCCTTTAATTTTCTGCCCTAAATAAACTAATAAATAAATAAATCTGCTGGCTCTTCATTACTGTTTATTGTTAACAGGCTTGTCCTTTTGCCTTTTAATTGCTTGGTTTGAATTGTAGTTAATTATCTTTGGTTCTCTCTCTCTCTTTGTCACACACAAACACACACACACACACATACACACACACACACACACACACAGTAACACACTCTCTCTCTCTCTCTCTCTGTCTCCGTTTGCAGGTTAAGAGTACTTCATTGCCATGGTCTTCCAGTGCTAGGAAGGCTGAATTTGCTTGTTCTCGTTAGCTTGGTTAAATAGTCTTGGCTATGCTTTAATTAGTGTAAAAAGATCAATGATGTATACAGGAGGGAGAAGGTTTTAGGTTAACTCCTTACTGCCCACTGTAGCTGAACATCATTTTGAATTAAAACAGAATGAACATTCAGTGTGCTTTTTGTCGACACCCTTGTAAATTGTGGTCAGTATGTTGGAAAATCATGGACAACTAAATCAACTACACTCTCTAATTCCAGCCGAAGTACAGGACTGTCCATCCATTTCTTTCAAATTACAACATTTATGTTTCAGTCTTTTGAACGCCTGAAGGTGGCATTAGCCATAACTAGACAATGACTCATAGCTTTTTGAATAGACTCTAAATGCTGCTTGTCTGAGCTCGATAGAGTTCAAGAGACACTAAAAACTTTTTTTTTTATCTAGAATGGCTCGTGTTGCTTTTCACTGGGCTAATGGTACTGTTAAAAAGGACTAACTACACAAATGGCAGGGGAAAAGGGAGGCAAATAAAGAAATGTACTGTAGGAGGAGCTGTAATAAAGGCATATACTGAAAGATTGGTGATGTCAATACCTGTCAAAGAGAAGTACCATTTAAAGGCCATTTTTTTACATTAGTAATGCAAGCTGAATCAATGACTCACACTGTAGCAATTTCCGTAGAACTGAGATGATCAATATTTGAATTCCTATGAATGATGTAAAGAATATCGAGAAATTGCCTATTATTTCTAAACCTGAAGTAAATCATTAGACATTTGCAAACATAACACTGTGCATATTGGGTTTCCTCTTCCATTCAACTGAAGGCCTACTATGGTGTTACTATTATTACTACCCCTGATATTACTGGTATTATTGCTCTTGCGCTTATATATATATATATATATATATATATATATTTGATCTATATTCTGCAAGACAAATTAAATGCACAGAAATGCACTGTTTTTAACAAAAATATATGTTGAGTCTCACTAGCCATTCTTCTATTCTATTCACCAGATCCTCATCTTCTGCTTTCTGCTTACTACCTCAATACTGAACTCCTCCTCTTCCCCTGTCTTATCCCCTCCTGTAGCTGTGCTCCTTTTCCTTTGCTCTTATCTGGGCCAGAGTCCCCCCCACCCTGAAGCTTGTTGCTATCTCTACCAGTCGGGGTAATCCACTCCTCCCTATGTGTCTGATGCCTGCTCCACTCAGCGGAGCCCAGGATTATCTCCCCATAGCCCCCACGGCCCAGTGCCACAGCTAAAGGGGAACCTGGCACACTCATTGCTAAGGCTGGTTAGCCAGATCCCTCCAAGAAAGTCAAAGTTGGCACGGCTGTTTGTGTTTTACTGTCTGGGCGGATGGGTAAGAAAAAGAGGTCTCTATAAGGTCTGGACTGATGAGGGGTGACACACCTGTTTCAGATCAAATCCATCACCATTGTGGCTGCACATGTGGATTCCAGGAAAATAATAACCTCAATGTAATGGAACTCTTTACGGCGGCCAAGGTAACTAACTTGAAAGTCCGGTCTAAAAATACGAATTTGTTGAATACTTTCCGAAAAACTCTTATTACATTATTCAGGTGCTCATGAAAATATTTATACCTACAAATTTGCTGTAAAAAATGTCATGTAAGGTCTATTTATTCCTATACCATATGTAGTGGTTGTGTGCGAAAATGTTAATATGTTTATAAGTAAATGTCTTCAGACTTCAGACTTATATATATATATATATATATATTTATAGTACATAAGCCATTATATAATATATATTACAATGTACGATACTGTGAGCACATACTCATCAACATTGGGTATTTCTTTTTTTTCCTGCTTCAATATGATATCATCTACTTTAGTTCCAGTTTATCAACCATGCTCAATGCCACAGAGAAGCATTATGTTTGTCACCAAGGTAATGTGGCTCTCACATTTCAAAATGGCCCCTATACTGCACAATTGCATTTTTATACAATGCCATTTTATGTAACCGTAAATGATGGAGCCATAAATTCAGCCTGAATGGTTGAGCTTGTGAATTATAATAGTAATTATTATGAGAGTGTATAATGTTATGTGCATAACCATAGGTTCTGAAGTGAGCAAAGAGAGGAAGTAGTCCTCTACTGGTGTAGTTTTAGCCTATAGACTGCAGTAGATTCACAGTCCATTCCGGGCTATATCTGATTTCTAATCTATATATTTCACTCGCTGCTTTCTTATTCAACTCCTTTTCCCCAAGACACTTTCCCATCCAATTTTCTCTCTTTCTCTCCCATCCACTCTTTTCCCCCTTCCCCTCCCACCTCTCACTGTTCAGTTTAGATTCGGGGATGGAAAGCTTCATAAACAATTTTCTTCCCTCGCCGTTGAGCCACTTTTACCCAGGCACTGTGTGAACGCCATGCCAATTTCCTGAATCCATACTTCACAGCCCCCCCCCTTACTCCCCCCCTTACTTTCTTCCATTCTCACTCCTCACTCCCTCTGTCCATCGAAACAATGTCCATGTCAAGACAATTATACCCACTCTCTGCCACACACACTAACTCGCTGTGTTTACCACCGAAGGGCTGGTGGCAGCAAAGCAATTTCCTCCTGATGTGAATGCTGTATCTCTCTCTCTCTCTCTCCCTTCGTCTCCCTCTCTCATTCACAGTCTCATGTGGCTCCTCTACCCCTGCAGACATCTGATCTCATAAGCGATATATCTGCTGTTATAGCCACTGGCACCTCCTTGCATCCGGCCACCAGCTCTGCCAGCACTGGTTATTTCTGCTGGGAGGTGGCAGAAACGTGACAGGCACAGCAGCAGCGCAAACTGAGGGCCAGCGGCCCCACGCTCCTGGCTCGGTGTGTGTTGAGATTATCGCCAAACCCACGGGCTCCATTCTAGCAACACTCTCTGTCTGTCCCAAAGTGTGGCCATCTTGGTTTCACAAGTCACATACATTCTCCTCGCCTCTCCACTCCGGGACGAGTTACAGAAAAGAACAGCCTCAGTCCCAGCTTTATGACACCGTCCATCATGGCTGCGTGTTGTGTATCCTCTCCGGGCTGACTTTGCCTTGGAGCTGCTGTGTGCGCTTAGAATAGGTGGATACAGGACATGATTTAGCCTGGTAGAGATGAGAGAATATTAAAAAGTAAAGAGGTTAGAAGCTACGGCATCCCTGTGGTGTATGAAGGCTCATGTTAGTACCATGCAAAAACATCCAGAGAGCCCAAGTGGAGCTATAAAGCATAAACACACACAAATGCAGAGGCACATGTGTAAAATCACACACAGTCCAGTGATTTTCTTTGTTTGTCCTTGAGGACAAAGGGTATTAGTATAGTTCTTCGGTCATTGGGGTTGCAGCTAATAGGGTAGAAGAGGTGAGGCTTAAACGGACGAGAGTCCATCCTAAAAAGGGGAATACATACCCCATCTCTTTACTCCATTATACTTTGAATGTTCTTAATGAGGGCACAGCGGCAAAACAGTACAAAACCCTCATTATAAACAAGCAGAACATTTTTTTAGTCATATTTAGTCATTTCTTCCACCATCCTGCACGACTAAACCTAAAAACATGAATGCAGCTCTATAATTGGCATAGGATTTATGATATGACTCACATTTACTTTATTTATCTATTATTATATATCGTACATGCAACATATATCTATCCATCCAGTTATTGGTGTTTTTTATGTGCGAGTTATTTTTTAAGATCAATACTTGTGGTTGTCATTGCTTTTACGGCTTTAAATTCTAAACTGAGGATTCTAAACTGAGGAGGAGAAGAGGGAGCAACAATCCAATCTCAGACACTGTGTCCACGTTAGCGGTGTGTTTGCGCGCAGAAGCTTGTGGTCTGCAAATGAGTTTGATCCCGGCTGACAGCTCCTGAGAATTCCTCATGCTTGGGTCACATGCATTTTCCTCAGGGCTATCCCAGGCGGCAGCAGGAAGTATTTGTGATTCATGCTCTAATCTCCCCCTTCACAGATGTCATATTGAGAACCAAATTGGAATGCAGCTTTCGACAATGCATTCTTGGTGGTAACATTATCTTTTGCTGAACCCAGGTTTCATCACAGAGATATAATGAAAATGAAACCTTCAAACTTCTATATCCATTATGGAAAAAGTGTTGAAATGATTCCCTCTTTTAATTGCCTTACATTCCTTTAAGGTTCTTTTAAAACTTCCCTCCTTTCTATTTTTATCGTATCCTAATATTAATACATTTAAAGAAGCATTTGAGGTCAGTATTAACCAGTGTTCCATTGATTCCAGTGAGTGTGTTGCCTATGGGATATTGTAGTGAAATATAGCATCACTTTATGGAGTTTAGAACGAGTTCAATCAGGAAGACTTCATCATTTCACCCCTACTCTGTCATTCTCTAATTAGTTAAGCTACACCTCTTGGCTTCTTTCCATAACTGTTCCTGCTTCCCTCATTGACACTCTGTTAAAAATTCAAGAGGCTTGGTTTGTATTGTCCAGTCATGTAAGGTCAAAACCATCCACTCTTTCTTTACCCACATAGGAGTCAATCACTAATCAGTGTACTTCTCTGAGCCACCTACCATATACCTCTAAAACTGCTGCCGGTGCTCTCATTCAACAGCAACGGTTTGCTTGTGTTGCTTTAAGAAGATTCTATAAAGGGAAATAGTCATAGCCTATGCTTCCTGCTTCTGCTACCAGCTGTGCTGCACCTCCAGAATCCCATGTTATCCCTTCATCTTTACTGACTGGTCAGTGACCAATTAGACCTGTAGCACCCCCTTCTCAAGGGATGTCATCACATGTAATGCTGTCTGTCTTTGCAGAAGAGTCAGTCTGTCGTTGCTTTACTCATTACATCTTTGTCATTTTACAGCGAATTGTATAAACACAAACACGAATCATTATTTTGCTGAGCTTCAGTTTCAGAGTGTTTTGAGAAAATCAGAATGATTATGATTGGCTGGCTGCTCAGTTGGGTTGCAAGCATCTACCTGCTTGCAATAAATACTGTACAGCTCATGATTAGAAAAATGTTTTGGTTGGGGTTTATTTTGCATCTACGTCAGATTGAAAATCTCATCATTGTAAACAAAAAGCATTGCTACTTTAATCATCTTGATAACTCACACTCGCTATTGTTGTTGGTGACTTCATCAGCCAGTTGGATACCGAGAGAGCTTGATCAGACAGCTGGTGGCACTGGCACCACAACAGCCAGCAGCACATGTTGTGTGATTGTGTTCATCTGACTATGTTGTGTGAAGTTTTATGTGTCTCCCTTTTTTTACCTGCATTCTGCTTTGACTGGTGCTTACCATTAGCACATTTCAAACCCCAGCTTGTCTTTTTCTGTCTTTGCGGTGGCAGAGTTAAGGCAGAAACAGCCAATAAATAAAGTGATTTCTGATTTTCATTCAATCCTAAATGGTTCTCCTGCTCTCCCCGTTTGGTTCAGAAATCCTTTTCATGAGTAAAGCTGCAACTCTTGGCTCCTTCAAGTTCTTTTCTATTATCAAAACCAGGGTATAACATTGAAGACGCATCCTCCATCTGGCTCACATGACCAAATCAAGTAAACTTGAAATGTTCCATGCTGTCTTTCTAAAACACACAGGAGACAATCACCAATCATAGTGCTTTTTACCCCATCAGTTGCTACATTATTTCGCTGTCTCCAGCTCCTGAAAAAGATCCACTCACCACCTTGCCCACGACCATCAGCATCAAGACTCCTTTTAGAATCCTGTGCAGTGATGATAAAGAAAGGGGGGGGGGGGTATTTTTCTAACTGATTATGGGCTTGATTTCCCTGATTGCACTTTAGCCCCCAAATAGACTCTACAACAAACTTATATATACAAGTATGTTAAATCACTGAAACTTTGAATTCATAAATAGTCTCTCCTTATATCACTATTGTAGAAGTAGAAGATGGGGTAATGGGGTGATATAATGTAACTATCTTGGCTTTTATTGCTGCAAGTGAACTCAAACCCATAAGTTCTCTTTAGGCACACTACACTTAAAGTAACATTTTGCAAATCTACTGCTTTCAAGAAGACTATCATGCCATATGCCTATATCCTTGTATTGAGATGTTAATTTTGCTATTCATGCAATTTGGGTGAGTTGATTTTCAGTATTTATGTTCCCCTTCATTGAAGTAGTTAGCTCTTCAGTGGTGTGTTTCTGTGGGCCTTTTTCTAGTATAAAAGAGCACCACAGAATGAAGTGGAGACATAAAATAGCCTTGTTACACCTGCACAGATATCCTTATGAATGAATGATACTGAAACCCCTTTTTGATGAAAGTTAAAAAAGTGCAAGAGTTTGTCTTTCTCTGACAAATTTTTACAGACACAACTGTCCGAGATGATTTGTCATCAACCTCCTTTCATATAAGGTCTGTGCTGTAAGTGCTGGGTTGCAGAACAAAGTGGCCTTTTCTTTTTCTTTTTCCTGACGCTCAGTCTGTGGCCTCACTCACTGAATGAGAACTTTCAGAAACTAATTACAGAGAAACCATCTTCATCACATTGCCATTATAGGGGGAGAGGGGACGGGCCTGCTGACTCCCTGGGCTCCTGCAGAGAGCAAGTCTCTGATACACTTAGCCGCAGCCCTGCTTTAATTGTGCAGAAAATGTGATTTGTGCCCCAGCTTCACTTTCTAGGGAAAGTGGTGTTCGCAGTCGGGGGTGTTCCAGTCGCATGAATAGCTACGCTATTCAGCCACCCAGGGACCCTTGCATGTATGTGTGCATGTGTTTGTGTGTGTGTGTGTGTGTGTGTGTGTGTGTGTGCTCACTCGCCTGTTTCCAGTTTGTGTGTGTTTGTCTAAGTGTGTGCTTACAGTCATTTGCACATATTCTGTTTGTCCTTCATCAGTAAACAAGATTTCCACAATGTGATTAACCATTAAATGTTAAAAAAAGTGTTGCAGAAAAACAATAAAATTGATATGAATATACATATTTAACTAAATCAAAAATTTTAACACGTGATATTTAGTCATTCCCTCATACATCTTGCTGACACATTTTAATAACTGATAAGAACTGGATAGGATACAATGATCTATATATGCTTAGCATTTGAGGAGTGCCCAAAGCAGACATGTTCACATGCCACTCATTTTTTACTTTCTTTTTAAGCTCCTAATAGGATACCATGAGAAGACTGGGAGCAAATGTAGATTTTTAAATGTAAAGGGATCTGCTTACAAATAACCACATATATGTGCACACACAGTCTTGTTGGGAGAAAGAGATTCAAAAAAGAGAGAGATGGAGAGACTGAAAGGAGTGATATGGGCTTTGAAACATCTTGAGGGAGACAGAAAGAGAATTGTAAAGTGCAAGAAGGAGAGGGGGAGAACAAGGGAGAGACATATTGGCAGAGGATAAGAGAAACAGAGAGGCGGGGTGGGGTGAGGAAGAGGAGTGTAAGAGTAAAAGAGACTGATAGGGGAAAGGAAGAAATCCTTAACATACACCTCTCACCTGGATATGGTGCTTGTGAGCTTCGCTAAAAAACTGCTGATGTGACATGAAGAGCGAGAGCTAGCTTTTCAGTGCAGAGAAAAGTGCTTACTGGCTCTTCTTTTAAGGGAAAAAGGCTTGAGGTACACGCCTCACATATCCTCTTTGTTTGGAGACTTTGCAGTGGCCAGCACTTTCTATCTCCCCCCTATCTGTTCTCCATTTTTTTTCATTTTCTTATTCATTCCGTTTGTTCTTCCTCTCCTCAACACTTTCCTAGGACACAGTTGCACCGTCTGGCAGGCTACTTTTGGATCGATTTGTTCCAGAATAATCTCTGGCAGTATAGCTTTGGCTAAACTTTACTGTTGCTCTTTCTATTAACAATGTTCCACTGTGGGAATATGGCTATGGATGGGAACAGTTGAGAAGTTGTTGTTTGTAGAGGGTGTTTCGTATGCCACTTAAAGGATCCACTTAAAAAGTTCATCCATAACACAACCACAAATGTCCTCTCTTTATTTGGTTTAGAGAAACACAATTAAATTGTGATGTAGAGTGATTTAGATGTTGGAGATTATAATAATTATTTCCCTTCAATTAAACCTAGTAACTATTCATTTGCAAAACAAAAGCATGCAAATTTAAGTAGGTTTTCTGTGTTGCATTTCAGTATCATGACCTCTGCCATTTGATCGACAAAAGTATTGTTCAAATTTTGACCTGATGACAGCCCTAGGTGAAATGTTGAGTTGCCATTAAAGTTATTACAATTCATCCTGAGGGGAACATGAATGTCTGTACAAAAGTTTAAACCTTGACCTGCACAGTCAGTGGATAACTCTTTTTTATTTTTTATTTTTTATTAGATGATGCAACATGTAACAGGTGACATACCTAACAGACACAACAGTACTTGGTGAAAATAACGAAAAACAACTGTGCACAGACATAACAGCATGTTGGATATTAAAGATGTTTAAAAGCAATTTGTATATGGGTGTGTGTGTGTGTTTGTGTGTGTGTATGTTCAAGAGGTAGAAAAGGGGAGGTGGTGTGGGGGAAACTGAGTTGGGAAACATAGATTGAAATTTTAAAATAAAATGAATGGGGGGATTTACTATAAAAAGAAAAACAACAGCAACACAAAAAATTATATTAAAAGTAATAATAATAAAATTTGATTAAATAAAACGTCTTTTCTCCTCCCTACTCCATCCCCTCTCCTCTCCCGAGTTTATTTTAGGGTTTTTTTGGCCCACATCAGTCACCCCTAGAAGCTGGCTGCTGAAGGGCATCACCCACTGGTTGCCCCGCACCTAGAACAACCCCCCTAGTCAGTGGATAACTAATGTCAGTGGCATTTATCCCCTCAGAACCTCTACAAAACTTTATGGCAATCCATCCAATAGTTGTTGGTGGACCAACCAACCGATGGGCCTACATTGCCATCCATACAGATACGCCACCTGCATGGATTAAAAAATACTACTGGAGTAAGTAATACCATTGCTCAGTACTTGCTTGACCAAACATTGTCAGAATTACCACATGTTCATAATGAATAGGAGGACTGTAAATACAAAGGAGTGTTGATACCAACATTGACCAAGTCATTTCTAGGCTTGTTTCTCATCCAACAGTGATTAATCTAGAGACTCAAATCAATTCAAAAGGTTTTGGTGGATTGAGTGTTGGTTTTGGCGTGAGGCACAATAATAGCCAGCGTGCAAGCGAAAAGTACAAGGGATTTATCCCATCTCAAGGTTTGTCTTTCCATTCCTAAACCCCTATGGTTTTGTAATCAGTCTTTCTAAACCATCTTAATCTCTTAATTCACTTGTATCACTCAAATGGCTAGCTCTTTCTTTCCACCAGCGGCACTTTGTAGCTTCTAATCCTCTAAACTGCAGGAGATTTCCTGACCGGCACCAACCCCAGCTCACATTAAGAGACATAACCAAAATATATGTTCACAAGGAGAGGATAACGGCTCTCACTGGAGGGGACATTAAACTGGCTTTGGGTCTTGTGGTCAGCAAATATCCTACAGAGATTTAGAGAGTATGTAATCCCATTCTTGTTGAGACAACCCGTAATGTCTCTGTGGAGATAATGTGCTGATAGTTTCAGCTTTCGTACGCTTTAGTTGCGGTTACTACAGAAGACCTATTCTTTCAGTTTTAGACCTTGGAGAAGTTTAAGGACTGGATTACAAGAAAGAAATCTCAATTGTACAGTAGGATGGAACTGGAAAAGGGTTGGGGGTGGAGGAGGTAGGGGGATCAAAGGGTTCAAATGGCATAGTCCCTGACCTTCCTGAACAAGGTTTCTCTGTAGCCTTAAGGAAATGAGTTTTGTATCGACTTTAGCTGTTAAATGTACAGATTGTGTAATGTGCTAACTGAGCACACTACCACTCAGAGTATGAAAAAAAGCCATAATATGTTAGTGGTCCTTTGTTTTGCCAAATACCTACCTCAGCCAATTCAAGACAGTTCTTCATTTACATGCCCCCTTTAAATTGTTTATGTCTAAGTTTAATGGCAATCTCAGCTGTGCTTGTGTTTAGTGAAAATTAGCTAATTAGCATGCTAATTAGTGAAAGTAAACATCATACTTACATCAGCATGTTAGCGTTGCCATTGTTAGCATGCTGGCATTTAGCTCAACGCACCACCGTGCCTAAACACAACCTCAGAGATGCTAGCATGACTGTAGACTCTTGATCATGCTATTAAAATATTTCAGCTGGTTGAACCTTTATACTCACATTTGGCTTTCAGTAATATATGTAGAAAATGGTCGTACAAGTATGCTTCTCCTAATAATATAAAAATACTATTTTACTTTGTCTTTAAAATCCATGTAAATAGATAGTTTTCTTTCTAATCACCTGATACACAGCTCCTGTGTTAATTGGAGGTAGTGAGTCATTAATTTATTTCCTACTCGTTTCTCTTTGATGGGCAAATGATATGTCAAATGTTTCACCTCTGTGGGAACCACTCCCTGTCTCCCAAATAGCATCCTCCTTTTATCTAACAGAGGGGGAGAAAAAAAAGAGAAAATGTTTCAATGCCTCTGTCTGACGGGCAAAATAAATTGCACTTACAAGATCCAAATTACATTGTTTAACCTCAAAATGATTGGCCCGGGCCCCTCTCCCAGGGCCTGATCAGTTGGGTGATGTATGGCTTTAGTTTACTCCAGCACTGCAAATCCCACAGTATTCTTCAGGCCCCTGGGGCAGAGCTGGGAGGGGTGTAATGTGCACACCACGATGGAGCCAGAGGACGTTTAATGTTTTATAAGCCCCTTTTCTTGCACTCGACTTTAATTTGGAAATATGAAGCTGCATGTGTTGAAAGAGGGGATTATTAGCTGGTGTTAATCTCTCTTTCTCTCTCCGCCCTTGTTTACTGCAGCCCTCCTCCCCAGCCCTCATTCTCAATCCCAAACAGAATGAAAGAGGAAAGAAAATGACAGTGAGGGGGCAGAAGAGGAAGAGAGTGAGAGGAAAAACCTGAAATTGGTCTTCTTGTTTGTTGTGCCGTGTTGTGTTGTGAGCATGTAATAAGGCTCAAAATGTCACTGGTTCAAACAGTCACCCTCAGGCGGCGTGGGATTGTGGGGATTTGTGCAGTGGCATGTGTGTGCGTTGATGAGATGTGCACATAATTTTGAAGGATTAAGAAAACTGAATTATCCTGGAGTTTGTTTTTTTTTATTGTTGAGTATAATCTAAACAGATAAATACCACTTCAATAACTTAATTTTCATATGATGGATGTCTTTTACAATGAATAGCGACATTGAAGCATAAATAAAGTGATGAGAAAACTGTTGTAATATTACAAGTGTGTGTAGTAAGAGGCAGTATCCAACAGCTGTCATCTGGCCTTCCATCTTCAGGGGGAAAAGATGTTTAATTCTACTCTTTATTTTGCCCTTCCCTCCAAAACAAGGCCCCTCCTTGTCTGCTTGCCCAGTGGTGGTATCTTTTTGAATTGTAGGAGGCACCATCTGGAAGAGGGAAATATTAATGACAAACCCAGATCCCAGCATGTCTTGCTGCTCTAATCAGCCAGCTTTCGGTTCCACACTGCTTTGTGTTTCTGGGGATTGGGGAGGGGCGTGGTTGGTGGGATGGGGGTGGGGTATGGGGGTTGGTGGGCAGCCTGTGTGCTAAAGCACGATTGATGCTTTGTGTAGCGACTGAATACAAATGAAGGATTTGTCAAACTGCAATATTTGGGTCCCAATAGATTACCATACGGCACCAGGGTAATTATGCACACAGTTGATTGAATGGAGTCAAAACAGGGGGAATGTGTAAACTTGTGGCTGCTGCAGCGTTTGATTTCCATAGAAATGGAGGAGGTGACACACGCACAGACACATGCAAATACGCAGACAAATGCATATGCACAAACACGCACTCACTCATTCCCACACACACACACACAGGGTTGTGTAAATGAACGTACACACACACAAACACAGGTTGAATGCAAAGGTACACATTAACATACAATTGTAGACAACTTTTCAACTAAGAAATATCGATGTGAGCATGCACAAAAGGAAACCCACATCCTTAAAACACACAAGTGTGACACTGAAATTACAAGCGTAATGAAGAAATATGTTAACAGCAACTATTAGCAGTCACATTCAAACTTCAGCCTGAAAACATTTTACCTGCTCACCTGCAGTATATAGATAAGGCTCATTGTTTTCAGGGTAGGGGTGGGGGGGTTGTACATATTTTCTCCAAAAAATACACTGGTTTTCTTAAAGGAACATATGTTCTTACTTTGTAATTTGTTAGACATTTTTCAACACAACATTCCCAAATTTTAAACAAGCCCTGTATACCAATTATCACAAAGAGAAGTATGCACAGATAATCATGTGTAAACAAATAGGTTTACTAGCCTGTCACACAGATGTACAGTAAGATACAGAGGAGAAGCTGGTGGATGTACAGTACAGGTCATAAGAGACTGTAGATAGGAGTGTGATTTATTCAGCCAACCCCCAGTTAGGGTTCAATCATTCCCTGTGGGAGAGTAATAGCCCATTCCGTCGCTCTCTTTATTGTGTTCACACACATTTTGATTGTTTCCTTTTATCATTATTCCTGCAGAATTAAACACAGCATGAAATAAATGCTACTGGCAGTTCTATTATGTATTATTGTCACATTGTAGCACACACTCACTACTTCTGCAATCATCATAAAGACTTGTGTTGTATTTTAATTCTGTCATTATCCCTTTTTCCTGTATGTTTTTTTCCCCCAAGATTGAATTCATCAATATACAGCAATTTATAGTTTCATTTCAAGTGAATATGTATTCTGTGGAAATAAAAATAGAGAAGTTATCAAAGGAAATGGCAGGAAAATTCCTCTGGCACCTTTTAAGTTATGTAAATTTCACTGACATTTGTTCTTTTTCAAATGTTTGTTCTTTAAAAAAAAGCTCCCTTCACATCTTGGCCTTTTACAGCATGTGCAATAATTTCAAGCTTCAGTGAAATACAATGTAAGTATTGATCATTTGAAGGTATGCAATGCGAAGCGAGGTTTAGGTCGTGTCACTTCTCCATTATTCAAAGTTTGAGATAATTCAGAAGTTGTGTAATGCATTCAATTCTTATTCAAATGCCATATCACAGGTGATATTTTCCTCCAGAATGACATTCCTTTCTACCCATTCTCATTCCTCCATAACAGATTCCCATTATGCACTTTCGACAAACTCAATTTTCAGCCCTGGCCATTAAAATGTCTGAAATGTTGAAAATGGCCTTGGTCTTACCCTTTACACAAGACATTCTCAAGACAGCTTTGTTTGAGGCATGTGGAAAGCAAAAAATGTGCTGTCTGTTTGAATGTAAAGTAGCTTCAATATGAGCTGTATGTACAGTAATGATCCATTAGTCAATATGTTATTGATTCTTAAACATCACCAAGTCTTATATTTTCTAAAATCATTAAATCACAAACTGGATAAAAAACAAAATAAAATGTGATATTAAACATAAACTGGGGACTAAAATAGAAATATAGTCCTTTTTAGGAGACAGCATTGAGCTCAGGTGCACTAAAAAACCTCCCCTATTCACCTCAGCCATCTAGTAGAAGTTGATGTTGTCAGACAGTGTCTCTGTCTTTCTGTGTCCTTGATTCACAAAGGTTATTCTGTAGAATCAGATAGGATGGTGGCAGTAAAGAATCACTTCTGTGGTCGCTGCATCACCCACGTATGGTCTATGCCACCTGTCCCCAGAGGATAGTGTGTCTATGTTTGTGCATGCATATTTGTGTGTGTTGGTATATATATCTGTGTGTGTGTGTGTGTGTGTGTGTGTGTGTGTGTGTGTGTGTGTGTGTGTGTGTGTGTGTGTGTGTGTGTGTGTGTGTGTGTGTGAGAATGGAGCAGGTGGCGGTCCTTGTATAGGAAATGTCTACACCAATCAACAGACATCCCCTCAACCTTGGGATCCAGGGTCCCGCCCAAGCCTCAGTCACATCGTTTACAAAGCGAAAGAGACACAGACAGAAGCTGTTATCCAGCCTTATTTACTCCCCCACTCAGCAACACACGCCCTCCTCACACCTTTTTCAAAGGAAAGCTTGAGGGCCCAATTGAACTTAAGGATAATAACATCAGCTACTTTATTAACTAAACAAGTTCATTAAGAACACATTTTATTACAGTGGGAGCTTATAAATAATGGTTCTGTTATATTGCTGATTAAAACCTACGTGCAGAACACACATCACAAGCATTATTCTGTCTTCAGTTTTATATGTTATATAGACACAGCAGGGCAGCGGCCTAACCTCCTTATTGGGGGAGCTTCATGTTTTAATCTGGGAGGAAAACCTGCAGACACTACCCTGGGCTGAAACAAACAGTAGAATCTCCTCTACATATCTTTCATTGAAACAACATTAATCCATATTTTTACAACTAACAATGTGTAATTATAATACTACAATTGAGCATCAAAGAAAAATGAGGCAGTATCTATTCCTAAGGAAGGTCTCTATCAATGAAACTTTATGTGTCTCTAACTAATAGTTTAACTAGCAATTTACAGTACATAGCATTTTTTCTATTGGTTTATGTATGCATAAGATAAGATAACATAAAATATACTTTAATGTCACCAAAGGGATATTTGTCTTGGACTCTTTGTCCATTCTGCATCTTTACAAAAATAACACAAAATAACAATATAACAGACATCTCTCAACACAGCACATGCTCACATATACATAAGACTGGTAGCTATATAAATACACACATTCACGGCTTCTCACAATGGCTGGTTTTGATGGCACAGCCCTTATAGCCTGCAATACAATAAAGGCTGCACAGCCCATATAGCCTACATTGCACAAATGAGATATTGTACAACCCAAATAGCCTACATTCTGTGTTGTGTTATGTTGTTATACTAAACTGTATATTGTTATACAATATATAGTAAATAGATACTGACAGTTTTTTTGGACAATGAAGCCAGAACACATGACCAAGCCTGTATACCTTCACAACAAAGAAACACTACCAGGAAGGACAGAGATAAATTAACTGAAACTTACTGCAGACATTAAGCACTTAAGTTTATTGGGTGAGGCAAGAGATGAGCCTGATTGGTCAAGTCAAACTATTACCCATGGTGGAATTTCAGGCAGTCGGCAGTAATGGCAGTGAGTACCAGGGACAGCTCCAGAATCAGCACTCTGGACAGCAATCATGGCAGGTTCAGCAGACTCCTTTGAAAGGAACGTGGTCTCTGTGAGTATGTGTGCATTTTTACTTGAAACAGTTTACTACTTCAGTAAAAGTACAAATCATGACTGAGTGCTCTCAGTGTGCAGCATGCAGGCCATGATGTGACAGGACAGATATTATTCACCAACTAAAGATTTGGCCGTTAAGAATATAGTTTTAGAAACTATACAGGTTAGGTTAGTAACTCCTTTACTAAAGAGGTAATATAATAGGTACCATTAAAGTATGTCAAAACATCCATTATGATGATTTGACTGTTTCCTTTAATCCCTAGTAGTATATACATTTTAGGATTAATTAACACTATGAAAGAAGCTGCAGCCAGCCGCTTGTTTGCTTAGTCTAGCATAAAGACTGGAAACAGGGAAACGGCTATTTCCAAAGGCAACATCTGTACCAGCACCAGCGTAAAAAAGACACACTGTGGTTTTACAGGGAAGGCCAAGAAATAGTCCAGCACATAACCCCCTATACAGCCACAGTGAGGTTTATAGGTGACAGTGGATGGATTGTGTTACCTTTGGATAAAGCCAGGCAGGTTGTTTCACTGCTTCCAATGTTTGTACTAAGCTAAGCTAACCGGACCAATCTTTATTTTTATATTAAACATTTTTTTAACAGCTAACCTTGTTTTTGGAATTTTCTTGATCAGTTACCATCATGTTTTTAGCTTGCTTTAGATTTGTCTGGTTGCTCAGATGTTTGCAGTTGTCTCTGTCAACAGAAACAGCTGACCCAATCAGCACCTCTGCAGGCAGGAAGTCCGTGATGTTATCAAGCTGTGTTAGAGCCAGAAAGACCAGGATTCCTCAGACATACAAAGTTAAACCACTTCTCTAAAACAATACTAGATTGCATATAACCACAACTCAATACAAATTTAAGCATGAAAATCAGCTAATCCAAAACTATCCTACATTCAATTAAGATAATAACGAAATAATCATTGTTTTGGTTTTCTTTCTTTATCAAAAGTTTCTTCTTTATATTCAGTGCAAGCAGCAGACAGCATGAAAAGTGAGGTGTCAATGCTGACTGTATTTGCCATATTGGTGATGTCTACCAGATTATGTAATATACCAGTCCCCAAAATGTAAATGCAACTAAACTAAACTGAAATAGGGTTCTAAAATAAAAAATAATATGCTGCACTTCTTTAGTTTGGCAATATTCATGTAGGTTTGGATCGTTTTCTTATTTCAGCAACACAATATAGGGGACTTATGGCTTATAGAAACACAGAATTTGATTGATTTTACATTAATCATTTCAAATATGAAATTCAAACACAATATGTCAATTTCTCTCTCCAAGTAGCCCCAATATAGTAAAATAATGGATATGTGGACAGGGTTCGCCATCTGGGAGACAAACCAAGTCATGATAGGACCTAACTCAACATTAAAGCACATTGCAAAGTTTTGGCTAAAAAGATAATTAGAAAGTCATTATAATTATAAAATGCAAAACAACCCGTGTTGACAGACGTCCTCACTGTGCTGGACATCGTTAAGTGCTGAACTTGTTTTAGCATTAAAATCCTTGGATGCGGTCTTGGAAACACAACCAAGTAGGCAACAGAAAGTATAAGAATAAAGCTCTGTGGGAGGGAGCCTCCAGGAAAGTGCAGGGCTGTGGGCTGTTGCCTAGTTTGCCTCTGCCACAGGCCAGCCCTGATGTAGTCCCTCGCAGCACCACCACTTGATCAATATTATGCATTCATTTGTCATGGGTTCTCATAAATTCAATTTTAAGGATTTTAAAAATCTATTTACTTTTTGGGGCTGATTTTCCTTGCAGCTGCACAGTGTTCGTTTTGACTCAGCTCCCATTTGAGATGCTTATCAGATGCTTGCAGGTAAGCATCTGTCATCTCCACTACGTGTCTTGTCAAATCACTCAGTCTGCTCAAAACACTCTGAAGGGAAAATGTACTTGTGTAACGGGGAGCTCCTTCTTGCCTCGTCGGAGAGCACAACATCAAAAAGTTATCGAATAAAGAAGTTGCCATAGAGAGGGTAAAGAAAAGAGGAGCCCTCTGTGTGGGATTTCAATTATGATCTTTTTTCCCTCCTCTTTTGTTTCTTTAATAGAGGTCCTCGATTAATTTCAGGAAGGTTTTCTCCCATTTTTCTCTCCGCTTCCTCATTTTCATTAAATGTCCCAGTTGGAGCTTTGCACACTGTGTATTGCATTAGCCGGTTAGCCAGGAGAGAGCGGAGACATTGGTCTACGTTTCATTACAACCCGTGTCTTTGAGATGCAATGTAAATCAGCAGGTCAGGGGGTCAGCAGAACACATTAATTCAACGCTGTGGATGAAACAATGAGAGGAGTCTTGTCTCCAAGGTTGTGTTTCATTGCCCCATCCTCATCACATGCAATAATGTCTAACACTGAACAAGGACCTTTTAAAATAGCACATAGTTAATTAATCTCAACTGTGGAATCTGTGACATTAAATACATTTCACTAACGCACAGGAACAAAACATGAGCAACATTAGAAAACTGAAAGAATACACTACATGCAATATTAAATTAAATTTCTGCCTAATTTTACAAATGCAAATAATGTGTAATTAAAACACAGCGACATACTTGTGGTTTTTTGGATATTCATAAAGATATTTCTAGTTAGCTGTGTTTATGAATGATCAATAAAGTGAAAATGAATCAATAGGTATAGTTTTGTGGCCATATGTTTAGCAAAATGCATTGAAAAGATGGCAATCTCCTCTTAAATTATATTTGCTGTTATTTAAGGTAATCCAAGAGCACGCACTGAACAGCTTTGATGCTGCAGAGCCTTTGCCACTTTGCCACTCTATAACTTTAAAGATTCAGCCATATTCTTGATAGAGTACCTAGTGCATATGAATACAAATTCTACGTGAATCTCAAGACATTGAGCAATTAAACCAAAATTCCCTTATAAACATATTGTATGTATCATAATTTACCTGACATGGCAATGCTCAAAGTCAAAGAGAGCATATCCCAGGCTCAGCTGACAGACTGATTCATCTGGTAGGTCAGTCTGAGCAGCTTTATAGTTGCATGTTTCATGTAAAGGTCGGTGAGACACAATGTTGAAAAATGATAAACATCTAATGTATCATCTCAGCCAGTATTTAATCTATTCTACTAATATTTTGTTGCAGTTGAAATGATAGATTGAAGGAAGATAAGTTTAGTAGATGTTCAGGTACAACAGGGAATCTCAAATGTACGTTTTGAGTGAACACATAGATTGGGATCTTTTCAAAATATCAGTATTTTGTTCTCTGAAAATGAAGCCCCAAATCATTAATTCCAATATCCACAAAAGTCAGATTACTCAGATGAACTCAGCCATAGCCTCATAATTTCTGGGAATTTCACACAAACAGTTGGTGGCAGCTGCTCGTTACTGTTGTTCCATATTTAACTTAGTGGTCTTGCAAAGGGGGGGTGGGTGGGCTTGTTGTACCATATTCATTCCACTATACTTGTGGGGTCCAACAGCTTTGTGGAGAACAAAGTAAATTAAAGGACTTTTTGAGGGTCAGGACATGGTTTCAGAGTTAAGGTTAGAACTTGGGGTGGTGATGGCACATAGATAAGACGCTTGCCTTTGGTGTGGGGGATCTAGGTTCAATTCCCATTGTGAGACATCCACCATTGTGTCCCTGAGCAAGACCCTTAACCCTAGCTGCTCCAGAGGCGTGTGACCTCTGACATGTATAGCAATTGTAAGACACTTTGGATAAAAAACTAAGTTATGGTTAGGGTAAGTGCGAAGGTTAGGCACATTTGGGTTGTTGAGGTTAGGGTAAGGGGCTTGAATGCACTATGTCAATTATGGGTCCCCACGAAGAACGCATGGATAGGTGTGTTGGCCAAGCAGCCTTCTGTTACAGTGAGTCCAGAGGCCTCTCAGCGGATTTCTTTGGGCCTCCTCCACCAGCTCTCCTCACAGTGCACACTTTAATTAATAATCAAGCTAATTGGATTGAGGTCCCCCATTGTGCAACTGATGTGTGTGGTGTGTATGTGTGTGCACGCGTACAGTATGTATAACATGAGTACATTTGACTGCATTCAATAACATGTGTGTTTTTGTCACTGTCTGTGGCTGAGAAGGAGAAGCAGCCAGCGTTTAGGTGCTGCTCTCCTTGTGCAAGCTAAAGATGATAGTAAAACTTGATGGTGCTCAAGAGGCAGCTCCCATTTTATAGAAATGTCTTCCTTATAGGTTGTAAACCATGTACCTTTCGCTACCCTCCACACACTAAAGGTACAATAAAGTGATAAAGTAGCACATTTATTGCATTTATTGCATAAACACCCAGGGAAAAACAGTGTTTAGCCCAGAAAGTTGATTTGAATTTAATGGCTGGATATTCCATCTCTTTGACAAGGTTGTAAATACATTAAAGACATTTTACAGAACTAATTCATAAACATATAATAGTGAAACATGTTAAATGTGAAATTGTAAACTATTTCAGTTTCATTAGAGCTTATGTCTAATGGTGCATTGTTTTGGTTTTTTGGCTACAAAATACCACTGGTGACAAATGCAAAGGTATGTCAGGGCACCCTGGAGATTTTTCGGTCCTCTAAGTCTGTTAAGATATACTGTAGGGTTTGTGTTTAGTTACTTTATGCCTTTCTACTGAGAGAAGACTATTGAGAATTCCATCTCACCCCACTATTCTTCCTATCCTCTAACCTTCACTCCTCCTCTTCTCACTCCCTTTCTCTCCCCTCTTGCCCCGCCAGTTCCTCTCATCTGTCTCTCCCCCTCTCCCTGTTCAAGCTCCTCTCTCTCCCTGCCCCCTCCCTCTCCACTCCCTCTCATTCTGGACGTTTGGCAGGGAAGGCGGTGTGCGCTGCGGGCCAGTTCTCTATATTAGATGTCAGGCCTCAGATAGGGACTCAGGCCTGTGGGTAAACACTTTGACAGTTTCTACAGAGGATATTTTGTCGGTGAAATGGAGTCTGCATTACTCCAGGTGAAAAGAGACAGGAAAAGAGACAGAGAGGCAGAGGAGGGAAGAGTCTCACTCTTTCAAAAAGAGCTCCTCCGATGTAAGGAATTGCATCTGTTTGAGATTCTGGACATAGTTTAGAGGTAAAAATACATCTATGAGCTGATCATTTCTTTTCAGTTATTTTTTGGCATTATTTTTTTTGACGGCATAGTGTTTTAACGCAACACTACATCATACCCCAGGTTTAGCGGGACTAAAGCTGACTTATTAAGATTAGATAAGAGATTAGATTAGATTTACACAAATGCTAAAGAAATTAACACATTATTCCATGCAGCAATCCAAATTACTTAATCTAAATAACACAGACAGTAACTGAGAATCTTTGTGAATGTCACTGGATGTCACCAAATTCTGCACCTACTAAGTAGTATCAACAGATTATATGAGATTCTGTGTGTTCACCCCATAGATTGAATTAACAGCAGTAAACGTCCCAACTAAAATATAGGGACTTTATGCAACATCTTCCCTGTTTATGATGGTATTAAAAATCATGAGCATAGGACTTGTGCATTCTTGTGTGTGCATATGTGTGTGACACAAGGTTGAGGGTATACAGGAACATTTCTTGGATGCATGAGCTTCAGTATGGCAAATTAAATTTGAATGCAAATGCAGCGGTATTTCTTGACAGTCGGTGATAAAAACCCTATTATGTTTAATGATATGCTTTGTGAATGTGCATGAGTGGAGAGTGGCCTGCAACTGTGCGGGTCATCTTCAAAAGTCTGCCTACTCTCTCTGCAGTGGCTTTGAACAGAGGTGGTGCACATATGTGTGTACAGACTATGTGCATGCTTTGTGTGTGCATGAAGTTTGCCATGCAGCAGCTTCTCTCATGGATCGTCATCAGGAGCAGAACACTATAACACTGAGTCGAGCTCATCCAAATCTCTGAAGAATTCTATGAATGCCACAAAGTACTTTTTGAATAGCTCAGCTGAAGTCGTGTCCTCCATAGACTCGCATGTTTTTATCAGGTTTCCATGGTGCTGTCTGAGCTTTGCTAGAGCATGATCATTCACATATTTGGTGCTTCCAACAACGTGGCATTGAAACATTTCCCTGAATTCATTTATTGAGTAAGATGTCTTATTTGTCATACCTAGAGGTGTGACGGGAGATGAACAGTGGGTGTTTTAAGACTAACTTATAATGTGGCTTTCCAGCAGGAACGCTGAAAAGGGTTAGAGGGGTTGTGTTTTTTCTCTGCCTCCCTTTGTATGTGTGGGTGTTGTGTATTTGTAGTGTGAATATGTGCCCATGTGTGCATCTAAAATATGAGCTGGTTGTCTTAATGAGGGAGAGAGTGTTTAGTGACCTGTCCATTCACAGCCTATTGATTTGGTTTGATGTCTCTGTAAACAGCCAAGCACTTTGTGGAGATGCATAGCAGGCAGGATCATAAAAACAGATGCATCAGTCATCGCACAAACATACTCGTTATGTCACCACATGGCTGCACACAGGCACCAAATCCTTTTCTTAAAAGCAGTCTAATGATTTCCCAAGTCCAGCCAGAACTGTAGTTAAAAGTAACGATAGATCCCTACAGATTCATGTTCTGTCGTGCTTAAAATCTCTTTGAATCTTCCCTGGTTTGGTCATTTGGTTTTTGATGCCTTGTTGTAAGTCGTTCCATGCAGCAGGGGCAATATATCTAAATCTTTTATAACCACTTCAGTTTGATCCTCCTTGAATTATTGGTATGTTTTTAATGTGAAATATCTACAGCAAGTGTTGAGTTTCACAGAGTAACTCAGAGAGGAAAAAATGAAGTAGAAGGTAGAGAAAACTGGTAGAGAAAAGTGACTGAAAAGTCACAAATCTCAACCTATAAGTTGTGCTAGAGGAAAAGTGAGATGTTCACCAAATTCATTAGGATTCATCCTCTGGGGATAATGCATGTCTGTACAAAATTTCATTGAATTCATTCACTTATTGTTGAGATATTTCAGTCCAGACCAAAGTAGCGGCCCAATTGACAGATCAACTGACAGACAGACACGACTCTGTTATTGCACTCTGTTCTCACTTCCAACGCATCAAAACTTGGCCAGTGGACATATGTTTCAAACTATAACACTGTAGGTATCCCTTTAGTGTCATTTCTGGATGTGCCCTTCTTGCGTTACGTTTGCTGTTAAAGTTAGATGACATATTAGAGTACTTGATCTTTTTCTTAGTCTAACCAAGTACTTTTGGTCCCTAAACCTACCCAAACTTAAAACCATTTCACAACAGTCACTTGACTATGACAAAATTGCTCTCAGTGAGCTTTATTTTGAAAGTCTACCTGGACATGGCATTTGTTAGTGCTAACTTGACTCCGGAGCCCTGCACTTTCCAAAGTGATGCTAGAGGGGTACCTAAAGCATCATAGTTTGAAGTGTACCAAGCTGCTGTATTTGCAGCGTTGGGAGTGTTGATTATTGCACGGATAGAAATAATTCTGAAATGTTCCAATTATCATGATAACAGATACACGTGCAGGAAGTGTTAAGACTGCATTAACAGCAGTCTGCAAAAACAGTAAATTACACAAGAGCAGATAAGAAAACAAGGAGATTTCTAACCAACATATGACCAAACACATTTATAAGACAAGTAAAGTTAGAAATAAATATCTGCATCTAATAATAATTGTCTTTCTTCTCTCCTGTTACATAGTTCTTATAGTATTATTTTGAATTGAAAACATATAACTGCATCTTAGGTGCTCATTCAAATGGTCAACAATGCTTTCCTTAGCTGATGACCTGGACTGTACATTAATGCTTGGCTGACCAAATGCATGAGAAGGATTTATTAAGCTATATGTTTTGCTGCTAGCATAGTAGCAGCTTTGTCCTGTGGTGGGGCTCAGGGGTTGGCTACAGCCAGGTGGAATGAGAACAAACAAGCTGTCAGAAGTAATCACATCTCCCAGACATTGGACATGTGACTGCACCAACATATCTGTCCATCAGCGCCTCAGAGCCAGTGGCCAATGTCTGCCCCCCCCTCCCGGGCCACATCACAGACTAAAAGAAAGGTTGGCACTGACGAGGGCTGTTGTCTTTATGTTCCACAAGAGAGGAAATTAAGCATTTTTAGAATTTATCTAGCCTGAATAAACCAGTTTTGGACTGTGCAATGAGATAATTGTCTTCAAATACATATACGATAGGAAATAGACTAAGCAGACATAGTAGCTTGGCTTTAGGACACTCATATATAGTAAATATATTTATAAATGACAAGTGATTCTCAACAGCTGGGTATTCAAGTAAAAACTCCCCCAGTTAAACACAAACAAAAAAAGGTGAGAAACGCTGCAGTACTTCAAAAACAAATCTCTTAAATGCTTGTCCCTGGCCTCATTTAAGTTACTTATCGTTTTAGTTCATTATTTTATGCTCTTAATGCAATTTTGTTTACTTCCACACAAGCAAAAAGTTGGAGGGAGGACTGCAGGGAGTCAAAAAATGAACTGGAGTGGAATAAATATGCTTTTCTGCTAAATCCATGAGGGAATGTCCCTCCCTCAAAACCTGTTTACCAGCAAAAAACATTTCTCACTCTTTCTAGTTTAATCCTCTCCTTTTGAATGACAGGATTATTTTTTTTGTGGAGAGAAAACATTTGAGATAAGTATCGCTATCTCTTTTTCCATCACTCCAACTGCAGGTTATTGAATATCCCAGTGGAGGGGAAAAACTAATTACGAAACATGTCTGGCTAAGAGAGTTATCTGCGAGATAGCCCGCAGTGCAGCCATGTTTTAGCCCTTTTGTTTTTTTGTTGTGCAAACTAATTAGTTTTTTCTCTTCTTTTTTTTAAATAGAGAAATGCTCAGCTGCTCCCCAAACTAGTAATGACCTTCCATCGGAATTATGACACCGGCAGATGTAAAGCTTTTGATTAAGCCCATTTACATGGAGCCCGCACTAGTTGAGACGTTCAGCTCTGATGCTCAGGATTATAAGTCCCATTCTGTTTTGCCGTAGGTGGAGTGCTTTTCCAAATTGCTTTCATTATGAATTCTAAATCTCTCCCTAAACTTTGATGAAACCTTGAGATGATAGATTTACTTTGCTTTACATTTTTTTCAAAGCAGTTTCATGCAAACTTTGTTAAGAAGCTATTACTTGCACATGTAAGTTTGTTTGCCAGTTATTAATATGAACTACTTCAAACTAAGCTCTCTATTTAAAAACTGAAATTGACTTGGCTGAAGTACTGTGGGTGTACTGTATTAGTTCAGTATTTTGGTCCTTAACTTTGGGATGAAACAATACAATTAGCCGCTCTAGCGGATGACTGCTCAAATCCCTGACATGTGTTAGACTAATAGACTCTGTTATTAATGCAAGTCAAAAAGTCATGTTGACCATTTTGACACCAACGGATTACTCACTGCATGCTTAGGTAACTTAAACTACAGAATAGTAATTAAAATGTGCATTCTATGCATAGGATTTCAGTTGTGAAGTCTACAGTTTACAACACAACACATTAATTTAAACAGGAAAAAGTCTATAATCACTGTGCCCCAATGTGGCTTGATTAAAAAAAGAATGAGGAAAAGTCATTTGATGATGCTTTTCTCATCTTTTTAAAAAATGAGAAGAGCAGACTATTGACTACAAACACTCTCCTTGTAAATATGATCTAGGGAACAAGTTTTCTTAGAAATAAAAACTTACCTTTACTTAAATCCAATTTATAGGCATAGTTTGACATTTTGGGAAATATGCTTTATTTACTTTGTTACCGAGATCTACATGAGAACGTCTATACTACTCCCATGTCTGAATGGTAAATACTGTATAAAGCAGAGGGTTAGCTTAGCTTAGCATAAAGACTTGAAGCAATAACTTCTGGGTGTCTCTGAATCCAGGAAAGACATAACATGTTAATCAGTGAGGTTTAGAGGTGCTGGTAGGTGGATTTTGTTACTGTACCTTTGGACAGAGCCAGGTTAGCTATTTCTCCAAGTATCCAGTGTTAATGCTAAGCTGACCAACTGTCTCCTGGCTCTAGCTTCATATTTAGTGTACATACATGAGAATGGTGCCGCGCTTCTTAAGTAACTCTAGTAAATAAATTTATTGACTGTATTTATTTCAGATTGGAGGGCATTTATCAGGACCTACTTTAAAAGTGAAGGGACAAACACAATAATACACTGCTCTCTTCGCCTGTGTGAGCTCGAAAACTAGGGATAGTAGAAAGGTTTGCCTGCCCCATAGGCTATAGAGAATAGAAATGGAAAATGTACGGATGGGGGATGTCAGTGAAAAAGCAGGAGGAATAAAAAGAGTGTTCTCTCTGTATGTGCCACAGGAGTTCACCTCAGGGACTTATCTCCCGTGCTCGTGTTGCCGATCTGTTAATGACTGGCATCATAACTCTTTGCGCAGAAGCTGTTTGCTGCAGCTTCTGTCACAGGTTCATCATTACGCTGATAGCTTAACACTTGGCAATGAAACAAAGTAGCCTCCCACTGGTGTAGATCAATCCTCTGACACGAGGAGAAACCCTTAGAGTATATCCACAGCACTAATACAACTCACTGTGAGGAAAGAAGGTATATAAGGCTGTTCAGAGCAGTACACTTTTGCACTGATAAAACGTGCCTTGAATAAATGTTTCTTTTTTCATGACTAGCTGATGAAACCTAAAAATGATCATACTGAACAGCTGTTATGATCTGACTAAATATAAATAAATCGATTTGTTCACGTTGGTTCTATTTGATTTGATACTTTTTTTTTCTTATTATGTATATCTATTTTTAAATTATTGCAAGCAGAAAAGCGGCACTCAAGTTGCAACACATGCTGTACGTCCCCAGGTTTATTGTTAAAATTACATGCAACAAGTAGCCAGAAAGTAATTGATCGTACAGCTCTAACGTAGACAGAATTCTGTCTCACTTCAAATTGTTTGTATTTCTTGATTTAACAAAAGACTTGCTCTGCCCTTTGCAAACTGGCTGGTCCTGGAGAGGGGGAGTCCATGCAGAAGCCACAACAATGAGCAAACAACAAAATATGAGTATAAAATTAAGAGGTAAAAAAGCCACTGTTTAAAAAATAACGTTTCACCAGCATCAATATGTTCTTTCCATCTAATTATGGTGGGCATAGTTTTTACTTGTAATCAGATTTACAGTAAAAATATGACCAAGTATGACATTTATGCTTTCTTTACACAGATTCTACAGTGAGGCACTGTTGAGAATACAGTATTAATACTGTAAAAACAACACAAATTATTTACAGTGTTGACAGTGCTTCTGTTCTCTAAGGTAAGAAGGTTGTGTGTCAGACCTTCATACATGGGTGTCTTCTTAGAACACAAAAAAAAAAAAAAAAAAAGACTGAAAAGCTGGCCTTTACACTCAAATTGCAATATTCTATGCTGAAAAACACATTTCACACATACAAGGTTTAAGATCTGTGGCTCTGAAGTCAAGCTGAGAGCATCTGGTTAAGACTGGATATCTGTGAAGGTTCTCAGTCATCATAGTTATCCCAACGAAGGTTGAGGTCAAGGGCAACTGGACTTGGTTGAAGAAAAACTAGAAGACCTTTCATCCCTCATCCAAGAGACTTCTTCAGTTCTGAATGACTATTAGGGAAACTTAGCTATTTAACTTCTTTGGGATCGTTAGCTAGGATTGTCGATACCGCTGGTTCATTAGTGCTCCTGGCTGTGGTAACGACAGTCGTCATGGTCGTTACAACCACCCGTGGCCAAGTCTGACCGACCATCGTTGGTATCCCCTGAGGCCAAGAGGAAATGCTTGTTCACTTTCCTGGGAAGTGATGAAAGGACAGCATTGTAAGTGGGTGATAAGTGGTGGTGTAGACCCCCTCCTCTGTTTAGCGACGGCTTCTCAACCTGAGTGGAAGCCATTTACACCTGGGTCTTGGCCTCAGGTGAAGATACCAATGATGGCATCAACAATTCTACATCAAATTTATTGAAGCATCCGCTAATGCAGCACAGCAAGGAGAAACTTATAGAAAGAAACTCCGGCCGCTACTGCCAGTAATGCTTGGACTCGTCAGGAGAGAGTGGTGATAAGCAACGTTTTATTTTTTGTTTAAACACGGAAAATTGCTCTTATAAATGCATGTGCAGAAAAACAGTAGGCCTAGGCCTATAGTTCAAAAGTCGGGAGTGGGATTGAGGGAAAGCAATATAGTAATGTAACTAGTTACTTTTAATACCCAGTAATAAGTAAAGTAATATTACATTTTTAAGGAATAATAAGTAACTAGTAACTTATTACATTTTCTGAGTAACTTGCCCAACACTGATAAAAAACATCATGGGGACATAAAAAGGTCATAACTATAAATTTAATGTCCTATAAAGGGCTTAAATAAAATGTCTTAAAGGGCTTAAATATATGCAAAAGTTTTTTTATTTATTTTAAGTTTAGGATACCACAGTTTGTCAAGAAGGGTAAGAAGGAGTTCAATGACTGAACCCATATGCAAACTCTAAGGCTGAGTGGGTGCACTTCAAATGATTTAATATGCCAAGTTCAAAATACAAAGAGGCTTACAGGTAGTAAGCCTCAAAACCAGACAATAGTCCAGAAAGCAAACAAATCCAATGAGGGCAGGCAGTTCAGCAAAGTCAAGCAAAAGTCCATAAACTACTGAGAAACACTGGGAAAGGTCTTGATCACAGAACAAGGATGAAGTGGCACTGATGCAAGGGAACACACAGACTAAATACACAAGCGAGGGGAGGATAATGAGGCACAGGTGAAATAAATCAGGGCAGACAATCAACACAGGCGGGAAAACTCACAAAGGCAGGAAGTGAAGTTAACAAAGAAACTAAGGAGAGTATTTCAAAATAAAATAGGAAATAACGAAACTGAACCCCAAAACCATAATTTACATACCTGCCAGAGGAGTAAATCTTATGATCTCCTTGATGAGCCTTATTAAAGAGATGATGCTTGTGATTAAATTGTCACACTTGCCGAGGCCAATTAATAGACCATTTTCATAAATACTGTCACGTTTTATTTTACAGGTTTAAGAAAAACTGAGAAATCACAATATACCTACCTGTTATCTTACCTGTCAAAGAGATGAAGAAAATTTCACTGGAAACTTGACCTGGAAATGGAAAGAAAATTCATATCATTGTTAGAATATTTTATATTGAAAGAACATTTGTACCTATGTAAATACTTGAGAGAGAAAAAAATTCTCAATCAAGCTGCCAGAGAGGAAGCATCGCGTTTGAGCATCTTTATTGATGTCTCCCCTTTTCAGGGTGCAACACACACAACACTTTCTCTTCATAGTTTCCGTGACTTTATGCTTTGCTGTACACTGCAGATACACAGATACATTGTACAGGAGTTAGTTCCCTGTGCACTTTGGGATGAGGCTTGTCAGTTGCTATCACATTTGGCTTAAGAGGTACTGCTATTAGTGCCCTGTTCTCAGCAGGGTCAGTGCCTTTACAATGGTTTCTCTGCACTTATAAAGATTGTTGTGGGTGTATAGGGAGACCTGGACCCTCTCAGAGGACAAGACCCTGTATGAAATGGAGGTAACAAAATGCAATTAAACATGTGTTGTACCATCTGTAAGTCTGGCACAGAGCTCGTAGTGACCAGAATGATAGAATGACAGACACACAACACTGTGGCCATGAGATTGATGACTTAATTTGTTATCAAGTAACTAGTTGATCATTGTGGTTTATGTCACTGCGTGTCAGTTTTATGTTCAAGAGGACAATAACTGCTGTAAGCTGGTATTCAGAAACCACAGTGCCTTATAGAGTATTCTGTTTCTGTGCAGTAGGCAAGTAAAGGGAGACTTTGGTTTGTAAATCATTGGTTAGAGAGCCTAGAGACTATTCATGTTGTCAGTGAAGCTTGCAGAAGTGAAAGGTAACAGAGAGAGAGTTTCTGTCTCAAATCTCATCCTCTCCTGACATCTGTCATCATTCACTTTTTTTGCAGAAGAAGAGCAGTTTCATTCTGTGGACCCAGGAAGAAAATAGTATTGAATAACCCCCTTGGTCAAATATTTTTTGAAGAACTTCAGGCGGTGTGATAAATTAGGTGGCCCCGTAGATCGATAGCGCCTTCTTTCTTCATAACTCAAGATGGGATTTGTCAAATTCTGGGCTAGAGAGTCCATTAAGTTCATCACGCAGACTGGCTGTAATTTGGAGGAAAGAAAAAACAATACTAAGACTGTATGTATGAGCATGTGTGAGCACATGTGTGGATGTGTGTAGGGTTAGCTGTTATTAAAATTTAACCAATTCTGATTCAGATTCAGATTTAGATAATCAAATCCAGTCCTAATTGTTACATCTGTCAGTCCCATGGTGCAGGCAGTAGAATACATTCGTGTTTCACTGGAAACAGCTGCCTTCTGCAGTTGCAAATGAGGCTGAGAGAGCGGTGAAGTGATCAAAGATGCAGGCATTGAAACCGAAACAATGAGGTAAAAGACGCAAAAAATAAAGTAATTTTTAAAAAAGTCCTAGATGTTGATTAGATCTGGTGGAATTCACTTAATTTAGTAGCTAACATTGATAGAATAGTTCATCTAGCTAATACAACTATATTACATTAGAACACATAGTGTACTTTTTTTGTGTGTGTGCTGCCATAAATAGATAATGATTTGATGGTTGCACTTGGTTGGTTAAGCATTACTTCATGTTGCATCTCTGTTCTTTCAAATGTATGCATTCTGAAAAAAATACATGCCTGAAGGTAGGAAGATCCCCGTTGTAACTTCCCACTACACGTGTGTGCTCTTTACAGCAACAATACCTAAAAGATAAAAAAATAACATACACAAGTCAAAAGTTTGCCTAAAACAAAAAGTAATTATTTAATTCTAAAAACAAAGTGTGCCATCTACACTGTAAATGATTTGAAGAACACTGTTTGAAGGAGCTACAGCTTAATAATGTTCTAAACCGTGTGTTCTCATCAAGTATGCATGAACTCAGTTCAGTTTAATGCTGGAAAATTGAAGGGGAAACAACAGTGATGCACAAGGAAGAGATAATCTTAGCAGTATTAAATCCTAATATAAAGTCATTTGTTTACACAACATATACAAACATAGCCCTTGATTATACAATGTATACAGTAATGTACTGGATCACCATCTAAAGAATATTATGTCATCAGTATTATGCTCTTACAAATCCTTCATTTCTTCTTACCTCTTCATCATGTTGCCCTATAGATTCTTGTGCGACACATGCAAAGTAGAGAAAAATGGCATTCTGTCATTTGCTTTTACATAGGCTCCTTTCTAACAGTCCAAGTTCTGGCATGCTAATGGGTGGGAGTCTTAATTAAAATGTCAAGGTGGCGTGATGTCCCATTAAGGCTCCCCTCCCCTCCCCATTCCTTTTCTGCTTCTGATCCTCCCCAGGGACCTATTAAGCCCAGGCCAAACTGATTGAAGTTCAAAGAGGTGAGCCCGAAGGTTGGACGCTCATCGCTTCGCGCTTCGCCATCATCCCAGCATCCTCCAACCCTGACCTTTAGCAAGACAGCCGTCCACGCTAATGTGCTCGCATATCTAATGAGAAAGGGCTTTAGACTCAGAGCTCCCTGTCAGCCGTGTAGGCGATAATGCCACCAACCGTTACCCACCCTCCTCTTCCAACCCGCCTCCATTCACCTCCACACTGACTAAACAAAAAAAGGCGAAATAATAGCTCTCCTGTCCCTCATTGTTGGACGATCCTTTGGTACTTTGCATCTTTTTGATTCACCTTTTTCAACTTTTTTTCTCTCTCCTCTTTTTCTTTTCTTAACTGTACCTGTTTTGTCTCTCCCTGTCTTCTTCCTTCAAATGAAAGGTTATTGGAAAGGACAGGACAGTGACTGCTTTTCATAACAGGCTCCTGTGGCTGTCACAGGGTAGCAGGGCAATTCTAATGAGCCTCACTCACATACGTATGTAATGAAGCTTCAACCACGTAAATCAGATTGTGACAATAACAGTGTCATTAATATTTATGCCATTAAAATGATCAAACCAAAGTAGACATCATTGGGTAGTTTGGTCAAGAATGTGAAGAACTGAACTCACTGCCCAGGCAGAACTATCCACCAGCAATCCAATGGATAACTATAGTTATTTTACCTGAGAACATGATGTAATGTGGTCAAACTTTAGCAAAGATAAAGTGACATAATTCATTGTCCACATTTAAGGCAGCATTGAGGTGCAGCTAATGAACTTGTGTCTATGTGTGTGGGAAGCCTTCTTCCCCTGGAGAACTGTGGTATAGCAGGCCAGAGTGGTTGTGTTAATGATGCTTGTTTGTGTGTGTGTGTGTGTGTGTGTGTGTGAATGAGAGAGAGAGAGAGACTGTGGACACACACTTCTATTAACAGAGCGCTGATCGCCTCTCTTTTCGTACCTCCAAACCATCTCCACCACAATGACCGCATGCCGAAAGCACACTCACCTCCTTGCTTGTTCCACATGTCTGAAACCTTTGGGATGTCCCCTCCCTAACCTTCCCTCTTGACCTCCCCAGAGACAATTATCTCTACCCAGCAAGCCCCTCCACCCCCCCATTCTTAATGGCTGTGGGTGGGATGGGGTCAAGGTAATCACTGGGCCATGAATATTTGTACCCACTCACTTCATCAGTGTGAGATTACCAACAGGGAAATCAATGAGCAGTGCCCTAATGAAGGATCTACACTTGTGCCCAATGGACCTGTTAGTTTTTATCTTTTCACCTAATATGGTATCAATGAGGTCCCCAGATACAATGGCTCATGTGTCATACAGTATGAGGCATTGGTGCACACGGTTATGTAGTGATGGAAGAAGGCAGGCCGTGCAGAATGTGCAAACTTTCACCATATTCAGGTTGGTTTAGTTATACATGAGACAACACATCAAGCAGTGGGGTTACTTTCATAAGCAATTGAGCTGAACAAGTTTCCAAAAGCTGAGTGGGCCATGTTACATTCATGCCATAAAATAACTATGTGATGTGTCAATAAAAATAATACAACTCTGACAATGTTATTACGGAATAATATGAGTGTTTTATGGTAGCGAGAGTTGCTTTTGTTCAAATGATCTCGTCTGAAATAACCCAATAAACAATAACACAAGCTCTTGTAAACTGAAAAGAATGTGCGGGGTTTGCAGTGTTGTGCATGGCAAATATCTCGTAAATAAGGTTGGTACAGAAATCTAGCTATAGGAATCCCCCGTGTTGGGTCTGTGTCAGAGTTGTGATTTATATTTTCTCTTGGTTTTAAAATTTCTGAGGTTGTCTGGTGGCAGGCAACTTTCCTCCATCTGTACAGACACTGGCTGCACTTGCATGACTCACACATACTGTACTGTATATGATGCATGCACATAAGCACACACACATGCAGCATGTGTTCTCAGAAAAACACACTTTGCTGGACTGAAACTCACATTCATGTACACGTCTCTCTCAGGTGCACAACACACACACACATTCAGACACATACGCAAACACACAGGACTGCTTGGCCCTCGGTCTGCCGCGCTCCAGCGACCCTATCTTATTAAAGCCTGTCAGCATAGCTAGCACTATCATAAGCTTTTTATTATTGACTCGGAAAATATGATAATTTGGAAATCACAGGCCGCCTCCTAAAGACTCCACCGTCACTTTCAATTTTAGCTGCTCTCCCTTCTTTTAATAGGAATGATGAGATAGCAGGAACTTCACAAGCTTCATGAGTTACACACTTTCTCCCTTCTCCCCACTATATTAAATTATTTATCTATTTATTCTTTTTTTAATTAGTACATTATAATTGAGGTCTGTCACCTATTGCACCTTCAAAGAAAGCTAAAACAAATTTAATTAAAAGTGGTATCTCCTTTCATAGGGGAAATTGAATTATGTTTGAAGTTGGAGAGATTGCCAGCTGACAATATGTTTTCTTTATTAAATCAGCTTCTTTACCTTTTACTTTGCTTTTTTTTTAGCTACCTGAAAATAATCCCAAAGCAAATTCAATTCTGACACTTGATGCAATGCCAGTACTTTCTGGGGTGTGGTTGCATATGTTAAATAAGTATATGCAATATTCATTGTCTGCGATGTGAATGAAACTGAGCATCAGGGATCTTAAACTTGATGCATTTTGTGAATTAAAACAAGGTTTCTAAAGAACAGATAGTAAGCTCATAGCAGAAAGTACACCAAGCAAGATGCCTAACTCATCCAGCCACAGATTTTCAGTTCTTCTCCTATCAGCTCTTGTCTCCCTCCTCCCGCTCAAGGCTCTCAGCATTCTGGGATTACCTCCCTATCTATTCTTTGCATTCCCAGAGGCTTGCCGTGTGATCCATAATTCAACAGTGCCCCTATTTCTGGCCAAACTAGAATTTGAACTGTCCCATAATCTCCATCTGGCACTTGGAGGTTTAATCGGAGTAAACACTGTTGCTTCAATATTTTATTGACCCTCTGTCTTGATAAGACATAATTGGCATTTCTAATCTGAAGCGAGGAAATCTCAGGAACAGGTCCACGGTGCAGCTGAGTGGTGTGGCACACGGGTGGTCAGTCCGGCGAGCTGGAGAGGGAGAGGGGAAGTAGAGATGGACCACTATACAGTAGAGTAATCCTTCTTTCAGAAAACATTCTTGTGTTAACGGAGGCGCTGCTCTCTCCTGGAAGGTGCAACAGGAAGGTCGCCCTGAGCTGTGGTCTGAGAGAGCACTCTGGCTCTATGATTGTGGCTATATAATCCTCTCTATTTGAAGAGGCTTGGCCTGGAGAAGCAGCTCCAAGAACAATGGTGGAGGGCAAGAAGAACTCTGAGAAAACTCTGAAAGGGGATAAATGGTGCCCTCTTAACAATTGCCCCAGTTTAGGTATTGCAATGGTACAATCAGCGACTTTTAAAATAAATGTTTTTTTGTGATATTATTATTTTCACCATTAATTATGTGCATTTTTTGGTTTGTACAGTTTCATCTGGAACAGAAAGACATCTTAATCAAAACAGAACCATGTGAATTCATTTTTATATAAAGACTTCTGGTGAAGCATCTGCCTCCACTTTCCGTTATGTGGGCCAAGGGACAAAGATATTACAAATAGCACCTTAAACGCTGCCACGCTCACTCAGCCAGTGATGCGATTTTGGTGGTGCCCCTCCTCCCTCCTGTTTGATCTTGCCTGTTATTGTCATCTCACAATCCCAGTTTTTAGGCAGACTCACTGCTGGACCAATTCCAAAAACTTCGCCCGAATTGTCATAAAATTTTTAACTCTGGCTAAAGTACGAGCAGACTAATATTCTGTTAACAATCCACACACCTGCATACAATTTCACACTGACTTAAACAACAGAATGGGTTAGTGGGAAGGGAGAGCATCCGACAGATATGTATCCATGCACATTTTGCATTGAAAACAGATTCCATTAGGGCCAAAGGTATTTCTGTCTGGGGCAGATCTTGTGAAAGTGAGAAAGATGGAAAATTGGCCAAGGCAAGCAGCTGAGAGCTAATGGATCAAAATTACCCTCGTCACAAAGTTTGGACGAGAGCTGACAAAATTGCTTTTTTTTCCGCTAACCCCTTTTCTCTCCCATCTCTTCCCCTGCTCTCATACACCCCGCATCTCAATATGAAACGCAGACAGAGAAATCCATCTGTAACGTAGGCATTGTCAGCGACTCGCAATTTACACCCATCTTTCTCTGCAGCTGTTCCTGTGCTTGATGGCGTGATAAATTAATCTTTTTCCGTGCCACTGCGTCAATTCTTTTAAAAGAATACATTAAGACACGTTAGAGACATTTTTTTTTTCCTGAAGTAAACATTTTTTTCTATCTCCTCTCTCAGTCACCATGACAAATCATATTCTCAGATGAAGAGAGTGAAAGCAGAGAGCAGAGAGGGGGGGAAGGAGAAATGAAAAACGAGAGCGACAGGGATGAGGGAGAAAAGAGAGATTTTGTGGAGCTGAAGCGCAGAGCTGCAGACTCAGTCAAAGCGTGTGATTTAAGTATTCTTCAACATTTCCTGAGGGCAAATATAGTGGTCATAGCTGATCAAGCATAATGTCTGACATTCATTCTCATTGCCAGAGTTGACAGAATGAGCAGAGCTCAGGCTGATTCCCCCGGCAGTCCAACCAACAAAAATCAACAGGCAACCATCATTTGTCTCCGTTTGTCTCTGAAGCAACACAATTTGTCTATCAAATACAGCACGCATCATACTACCTCTTATCTTCATACATTTTCATTGTCTTAAAGATCTAAATCCCCCTAGCTGAGTCTGAAAGATACCACCAGCCAGCCAGGACTCTTGCTAGTTTTCTCAAATGACTGAAATGTATCATTCAGAGAATAATCCAGAACCACCAAATATGTTTAATCATTTTTCTTTTAAGATTAATGTCGCTTTTATGGCTATACTCCCATAATGTGTTGTCTTCACAAATACAACATACAGTATGCACACATACAGTACTATACAAGGTACATGACATGGATATACAGTGTGCACCAGTGATTTCCTACTAGTAGCCAGAGGGTCCGTGCAAAGATTACAAAAACACTAATAGGATTTTAGGACAAATCGGTGTAATGATGATGTTATGCATATTTACAATAACCAGTAAGCTACCAGTTACGATAGGCTGCACATAAACATAACTTCAACGAACCTGCAAAGCAGTTGTAACATGTAACACCACAGGTTGAGATTGAGAGTTCGTGGAAACTAGTTAGCAAGGTAGCAGAAAAGTTGATTGATCAAAGTAATAGATAAATGGTTGAAATAACTAAGAGTACTGAATAAGCTGTTTAAATAGTTACCTAAATGCAATGGCTTATAGTTGAAATGGACCGTTAAAAGTAATAAATAATAATAAATGGCTTGAATAGACAGCTAAAAATAATAAATAATAACAGATAAAGGGTTGAATCATAATAATTTCCATAATTTTTTTTATAATGTTAAATAACACCAGTTAAAAATACTTACAAATGAACATGTTTGGAATGTACTTGAGTTCATGTAGCAGGGCTTTGGGTGTACATCTGACAAAAAAGGTTGGGAACCCCTGCACTATATTAAGACTACAAAATGTGTCAACATTTGACTGATATTTAAGTTAAGGTGGGTTCGACTAGATAGGTGAGTTTCTCATGGTGCTTTTGAAGGTAACTTACAAGGCTTGTTACCACTTATACTTTCAGTTAGGTAACCCCAAGAATTACCTTCTTTCAACACTATATTAAACCTTTAAGCTTCACTTGGCAAAGGCGTGCCCCAGAGTTAGACTAACCAGGATCCACTTGGCTTTCAGCACAGCCTGAGCGGGGCTTTAAACGAGAGAGCACACAGGTGCACCTGGAGATGGATGAGAGGGGGATCAAGATCCTCCAGGGACACTGAGACCTCCAACTCCCCACAGAGCAGCAGCCCCTGCTGGGCAAATGGATCACCCAGCCTATTGTTCTCTCAAAACACCATAGACCACTTTGAGAGAAAGGCACTTTAGAGCACAATAAATATACTTTAGGGAAGATTTATATTTATACAGAGACAGATTGTAAAGGGTATACTTTTCTCTTAAATAAAGAATGCAAAGAAAATGCTCATCCATACACCCACACAATGCCAGGTGTATAAGAAAATTCACACATAAACAACACATGCTCATACAATATATCTATGTGTACATTTGAAAAACAATTAGAGAGGTGGTATTATGCTTTTTGGCCATTTCCCTCTCCTTTATTGAGTTATATACTATCTTCTTGCATGTAATGGGTTTGCAAAGTGATGACATAGGGATGAGAGCTAAATGCACCACATATAACGCTCGCCAAGCGGCTACTCCGACATGCTCTCAAAAACACCGGTGGAAGAACACTGAGCTGCAGCATACACCTGTCCTCTTCCTTCCAAACACTAGCTACCATCCAGGCCGTCAATGGACATAAAGTTGTTACTGTGATGTAGAGACAGAGCTCTGTTAAAACTTTATGGATGAAAGATACTTTTGTTAAAGATTAACAACTCACCACTCTGAAACTCTTTCTCTTGTCTATGTTGCCAAGCTGGTCGGCAACATGTAGCCTACAACTGAATTGAAGGAGTTTATGGGCTTCTCGCTGACCCGCCCTTCTCTGCTTCTGATTGGCTAGTAGTCCTTAACTAGGAACTGCGCATGTGCAACTCCCAAAAAAGATCATTTAGAGACAAGATGTATAACTCCGTAGCTAAAACGAAGCCTTCAACACAGGGTGAAAAGTGGAGCTGCAGCAATGTGCAGCATGAAAAAACCATGTAAACCTCTTTTGGTACAACCCCTAAATAGGATTTTGAACCTGAAAATTAGCATAATATGACCTCTTTAAGTCCCACTAGCCTACTAGTCTACAAATTAATTCATTGTGTTGCAGCATATGCAGATTAAATGACGTGTCAGTTTGTTCTCCCCCACTGAAATTTAACGTCAAGCTCTCTTTATAAGAAATCTCTCAAAAAGTGTTAAGACTCTTTTTTTTCGCACACTGTGGATATACTGCTGCGGCAGATGGCTCAGAGCCACACGTGAGGAACATAGAGGAACATAGATAGATTTATAACTCATCCCTTTAAGAGCAAGACCAGCACATACACAGCCTATGTTTTCTTATTGCATCACAGAGACCACACAGATTGTCAGCGCCTCCTGTATCAGCCAGTACTATTTTGAGCTTTTTTTCCCCGAGATCTTAAGCCCCTCTCACCTTAGGTGCTCTGGTTATGAGAAACAATTTCCTGTGTGCCAGTTCCCATGGAGACTTGCCGAAGACCATGGTGCAGGTGTGAGTCTAGTTGCAAGGAGAAGAGAGAAAGTTAAATGCTGCGTTACTCGGATGGTTCGGAAAAAGCCTGGTGAAACACACAGATAGAAGACATACATCTTGTGTCAGATCATTAAATAAAAAAGAAGAAATGACATTGTTATAAAAGACATCTTGACTACAAGATATTCATAGTCATGTTCGTGAACTTTGCGAGGTCAGACAACTCATCTGGGACATTAGGGGGAGCACTGACTTTTCTTGCCAGAATTCCTGCGTGCGGCGTATAGTGGAAGGCCCCTGTTGTGACCAAATTAAAGGATCTTCTTTTGTTTGACAAACTCCACAGGGGAGATCAAGCGTAGGCAGAAATCCTTTTTGGTGCTGTTTCTAAGAATTTCTCTCCCTCTCTTTTTTTTTCACGGAAGAAAGGATGTGAGGCACTGTCAAGACGAGCCCCCTGCAAAGAAGCAATTAAAAGCCCGGCCTTGTGAAGGTCTCGCCGCAGTACAGCCAGAAAAATAGACTCGTGGTCGGGTGAAATGGAAAATGAAAAGCTTCCATCAGTTGTTTGATAATAGCAGTTTGTTGCAAGTTTACCAAAACAGCGGGCATGTGCTATAAAGGAGGCTCACACATGCTTGCCAATGATAAAATGTATAAGACCGAGTTGAAATTCATTCCTCACTGATGAAACATGCACACATCAGACTTAAAAAGGCAGAAAAAACAGAGCTTTGATACTGTAAGTAAGCATCGGACTGCTTTTTGGAGCCACGAAGAATAAGGCAGCAATGACAAGCAACCAAGGTTTTAAATCCTCTCACACCTTCTAGCAATAATTTGGGTCGAGGAGTCTTTAAATGCACATATGTGCTACTACATCAAATGTTTATACTGCTTTGCCTAAATTGGTTCATGAGGCCTGTTGCATTTGATTCTGTACTACTGATGCAATCCATGGTAAGGTTTGCTCGCATTGCACTTCAGTTTGTCAGCCCCTTTCTTTGTGTAATTGTGGTGCCAATCATGATGGGGACTGTTTGGGAACATGTCGAGCATCTATGGTAACGATGCTAAATTGTTGTCGTGGTGAATTAGCAATATCGTGCAGAGTGTGTGCGTAGGGTGACATAAGAGAAACTTGTCTTCGCTTGCCGGTGCCAGTTGGCATCAAGAAATGGGGTTTTTGAGACACACAGAGGAGGAGTGTGGGATGGAAAGAGGATATGAGAGATTTTCAGAGGAGAGGGGGCATGATTATCGCAGCACTATGACTTCAGATGGATGAGGATTCATAAAGTCAGACACGGCAGACAGACGGAGAGAGAATGATACAAAGGTGCTGTATAAGCAGTACTGTGTGCACGTTTTTAAAATGTTGAGCAACAAAAGATCTGTTCAAAAATACATCACTGGTGTGAATTTATAGATAAACTGATAAAATGCCAATGTGCATTTGTATTAATCATCATTATGGGTTAGCTGAAGTTTAGGTGAGGGATAGGTGTTAAGAGTTAGGGTTACAGTAGTTGTGGTAAGGGTTAAGATGGATTTATACTTCTGCGTTAAGAGGTTACGGCATACCTATGGAAACAATGTCAATATGCTCTAAGGCTATGCCATAGCTGAAGTATGCCTCCTCAAAGATTTTACGTTTTACGGCTGCTACAGAGATACCAGAACAACTGTGACTGGTCAGCGTGGGCTCCTTGTGTTTTCTCACCATATTGCTTACTTTCTGCTCACCATGATCACCATTCTGTATTAATGAATGTGAAAGGCCATTGTCTCCTATTCAATAATGAGACATGGCAAAAAAGCTTTGTAAGTTACCTGGATGTGACTCCAATTCTAAATAATTTTGTATATATCCCCCCTTTGCTCTGTATCACAATAAATGAAAGAATGTACTTCACTGCAGGGAATGTGCATACAATACATGTGTCTAGCATTACGCTGGTGACATCTGATACCCAACTGCAAATTGAAGACTTACACCATAGGTGTCTACTGTGGGACTCTGGGAAATCTCTTGCATTGACTGTAAATCCAGTTTCAAGGTAAGTCTTTGGGGAGTGAATGCAAGTCAATGTGATGTCCTCCTAAGTGGTAAAAGCAACATGGGTGTGGATACAGTAAGTGTTCAATAGGTGAACGATGTTTGTGAAATTTGCACCAATTATGAAGCCAGTCATTCTGCTTACATGAATACTGTTCAACAGCTGTTTACATTAAAATCATGCATGTGTGAAACACCCCCTGGCACTTTTCTGTGGGACGCTTTAAATGTTCAAAAATTAAAGCCAACGTGACATAAAAACATTTGAGTATAAATGGGAAGGAACGCAATACATGTAAATTCTCACACAATAAATATCTAGCACAGCATATATTTCAACACACAGCATTTGATCTGAATCAGCCTCCTAAGTACTATAGCCGTGGTAGTTTAAAGCTCAGTACTAACTCATTGTTTATTTGCCAAAATGTTGTAAAACTGATGATGATTAATGATAATTGGTAAGGAAGCCACAAGGAACATATCAACAATCCCAGATTAGAGAAAGTGAACGTGAAAAAAAGAAATCAGACATCTTGTGGTTGGAAGGGCATTCTGTGGAAGGATGTCATAAAACGTTGGTAGACATTAAGCATTGGTTGGCTAATAGTTGTAATTCTTCCACAGCAATTTGAAAACTGGAGCCTTGAGGACATGCAGACCAGTGGCTGCTGTGGCAGCGGGAACCTAAATATCTGTTGAAAGATCTTTTGAAATATGTGCCTAAGCCAGAGGGTAGTAATTATTTTATTTTTATGTTTGGCTAATTTAACTGTCACTATTTGTCTTTTTCACAGTCACTTGCCAAATAATTAGATTTTATTAGTGTTTATTACTATTGTGGACTTTTAATATTTTACGTTTCAGTGACTTGCTCATCTGTGTCTGTGTAGGGTTTCCTGGTAGCAGCCTGTGGGTGCACTGGGGGCAGACTCCATTTTGCAGGTGAGTGGTGTGTTTTGGTTTGTAGTTGATACTTATCAAATATTGCCTGGTATTGCCTCATTCTCCCCTTTTACTGTCCATTTTTAAGCAGGTCCAGCAGATACCATCATAATTTCTTATCATATAAAGGCACGTACAGATGGCTATTTGACTGCTACGTTCATTTAAAAGCGATCGCACCATGGAATGAACCTGCACTCTGTTGTTGTACGTTGTGATATCAGGTCGAGGCCACGATTACAAAGCTGTAGCAGGACAGCTAATATTTGCAATTAGCTGTATGCAGGTGTTGAGAAGTTGAAAGAAAAAGCCCAATATACAACAAAATACAGACAATTTGTTTTTCTTAAGATTGTCTGACATAAACTTTGCATGTTTGTGTAAGTGTATTTTTATAAACCCTTTTTCATTACCTAACAGTCTATTTAGTGGCTGCTTCCATTTGACAATCAAGCCTCTTGAGTTTGTCCTACTATTATGACTTGTGTCTGTAATGTTTCACTGTTGTAAAGTGAGCAGAGTTAGTTTAATATGGGAAGACTTATATAAATCCAAGCGTGCAGCCTCCTATTTCTCCAGCTATGACTGCATGCAGCCTATACCTTGTCATCAGTTTGCTTTCATCCCATTCTTCTCTGTCCTACACCATAATTTCCTATCGAATTCCCAGCTCACTTCAACATACAGTATCATATGCCTCAAAGCAAATGCTACAGAGAGGGGAACAAAATTCATATTACTTTTTGCGTTCCATGTGTCAAGTCGTTAATGGACGGTGAGTGGAAGCGAAAAGCAGGAGCATTTTCATCTTCCCTTTCTCTGTCTCTTTTACACTCAGCAAGGAAGCACATGTAAATTGGCTACGAAAGGAGAGGTAGAAAACAATTATGGGAGCGACGCGCCTGAGAGAAATGAGTCTATTGCTTGACCTGTAATGAAGTGGAAAGTTGACAAGCCGGCTTTGTGCTACTCGCAGATTTGAATGCAAGGAAATGACTCTCCTGTACTGTCAACCAACAGGAAAAGATTGCCAATTATAAGTGCTGGCCTTCTACTGGCGCCTAGCAGGCATACTGATGGGCGAGGATGGACATGAATATTCAGTGGACATGAATATTAATGCTAACATTTTATAATAATGTCGCTAACAAGACCTTAACAAACTATTCGTTAATGATTAATTAAACATGAAAAACAGTCATTAATCATACTATAAATATGTGAAAATGATAAGTGCATCATTAATGTGATGTGAAGAGTTAAAGAGGAGTCTTGTAAACAAAGAACATATACAGTATTCATTCATGTATATACTGTTCCTCATGTTAATGTATTCATTACAAACATGTCATAGATGTATAAACATGTGACAAGTAACCCCTTTAGAAAAAAACTAAATAATAATAGTAATAATACATAGTCCGTTCCAAAATTACAATGAACTGAAAGAAAACCCTTAACATTACAACATCATGGCGGTGGATTTATTGCAGGGCTGTTGTATTACTCTTCATTAGTTTTAGCTAGGTGTACCTAATAAGCAATTGAGTGTATATGCTCATTTAAAAAAAAAATATGCTGAACAGAGGAACTCTGCTCACTTAACTGGACCAAAACCTTTCATAACATTTTTGACACAATTTGACAACTTGGTGTGAGAGTTGCCTCTGGGTTCAATTCCCACTGCAACACATTCGCCAATGTGTCCCTAAGCAAGACGCTTAACCCCTAGCTGCTCCAGAGGCGAGCGACCTCTGACATATATATAGCAATTGCAAGTCGCTTTGGATAAAAGCGTCAGCTAAATGAGTAAATGTAATGTAATGTAGTTACGTTGGTTTGAATCTACACAGATTCCTCTGCTCCACATCACAGGCACCTTGGATAGCTCCACTTTTACTCTTGTATTTTATTTCTTGTTCAGCTCATTTTCACATGCCTGTGCATGACCAGCCTCTAGTGCCACTGTTGAAGAGAATCGATTTCTGCTTTAAATGAATGTATTACCTGGCATGCAGATGACCATTCCTTCAGTGGCCACAAACTCAGTACAGTCTGATGAGGTGAACTCCCGTTCAAGTACACTTTTCACCATATCCATCCTTGTTAACAGAGCTGCTGAATATCTTTGAGTCACGCACAGCTGGTGCTACTGCAGCTCTTGGGATGTAGTGTTTGCCAGATTCAACATGAGGTCCCTTTTATTTGCCAGAAAATCCCCCCATGGAGCCCAGATTAAATATCAATTAATAAACCCAGGTAGGTTCCTAAAGATAGTGTTTATTTGTGTTGAAATATGTGCATCACTTGAATTTTTTAAGGTGTGTGCAGCCTAAAACTGTGTGCTCAGCTAGTTCTGTGTATTTATAAGGATGAGATGTAGGTGTGTGTGTGTATTTGTGTGTATGTGTAGTGTGTGTGTGTGTGTGTGTGTGTGTGTGTGTGTGTGTGTGTGTGTGTGTGTGAGTGTGTGTATGTGTGTGTGTGAGGGGGGAGTGTGGGGGGCTTTGTGTGCTGCTGCTGTGTGTATCCAATTCCAGTGTATTTAACGAGATATCTCACTTCCTCCCTTTTTTTATCTTGATTCCATTTCTTGCCAGCACTCAGGGGAGCAGAATTCATTCGCACTTGTTTTTCCTTTTTCTCTTTACTCTGCTGTGCACAAATTGTTACTCAGCCATTTTCTGTGCAGCAGGAACGTTCTTCGGCAAGTGATTGTCATTCAGTTTCAAATTAGTTTGGGCTGATCTACCATGCAATAAAATCGCAACATGCTGGACAGAATGACATGCTATTCAGCATGATTGTAATAGCTTGAAGTTGAGCGGGATGTGTTGTCATTGTTTTACCGATTGTACAGACATTACATGTCATCAGAAAAGCTACGGCATGCTGCCTTGCAAGCTGACAGCCTTGTTGTTTCTTCAGCGTAACGTGTTTGCATATTCACAAATATTTATTATGCATTTTGGCATTTTGGCATCTGCTTGCGTGTGTGTGTATGTATGCAAGTGTGTAAAGAGTACATACAGTATGTGCCTTGGTGTATCTGTATGGCCATGCTTTTGCCATCGTCTTTCTATCTGAGTGACTGACTGACAAAAGGCCCCCAGAGGATGGATGTATGACAATTGCTCACCCTTCCAGTGTCATTCAGCATAGTACAGGAGCCATTAACTTTTAAAGCCAAGCCTCTCTACCAGCAGGCCCCATGCCGTTTATCCTCCCCTCTGCAACACTTCAAATGGCCGTGATGGACAGGAGTCAGACCTCTGTGTCTCGGCAGGGTTGGAAGGTGGAGCACTATGCCCCTGTCCCCCTCTGTGGCACTGTTGGCACTGCTGGCACCTGGCTCTGACTGTGTGTGCATGCATGTGTGTGTGTGTGTGTAGTCTGTTGGACACCAAGGTTGAAAGAATGCATCTTGATTGACAAGTCTCATCAGGGATAACTTAATGGCGCCACCACCTACCAATTAGAAGTCATCAAGGTCCCCAATTGAAAGTGGTTAATAAATAATGTATAGCCACAGTAATACCACATAATCTGGATATCAGAAAGTCAAAGGTGGATGCATTATTAATGGGGCCAAATTGGACTTTAATAACTGTTCCACTGAATCCCACACCGCAGCAGAATTCACTTATGTTAATATGCCTTTATTATTAATGGGCAGCCATTTTCTAAAATGTTAACTGACTGGGGTGCTCCAGAGGCAGTTGCCAAGATTGACGAGCTTCGCGTCTGGGGAGAAAGAGGTGGGGGTAGCGGGGGCTTGCTTATTTATTTATTCACCTACCTGTAGCACGTCGACCCACATCATTGTGTCAATAATTCCCTGGTAAAGCCATTAGGCATGATCACAGAGGCCCAATTAACTCTGCAATGTGTGAGATGACAATCGTACATCATTAGCCCTATAATGGCATGCAGTGCCACAGCCTTTTTAAAAACAAACATCAAGGCCATTACTGGGAATATATGCCGTCGTCAACGTTGCTGCTCCAACCATTCTGACTTGTGCTCAAATGCTCTGCTGGAGATGTGCCTGTCAAGTGGTATGGGACATTACACTAAATGTGTTTCAGTGAACTAGCATGGGTTTTTCAGATAGAATGCATCTTCATCAAGGCACATTTGTGACGATTAAGTGTATGGTATCCGCGTGCAATTGCTGCATAACGCAAATTAAGAGACATACTGTGTTGGTACTGATATACAGTATGTGGTTTGGATTAAGGGACCTGTACATTTGGAAAGTGGGAAGAGCAATATGAAATGTCCGAAAGGCTGCTCTGTCACCCTGATTTAAATTCACCCATTCCTCGGCTCAGTGGGAGCTCACTGCGACTTCTGAGACAATTTGGTGGAGGCATCTCTAAAGGGGAACCGATAGACTAGCTAATATGTTCTCTCATGGTATTTGCATAATGTCCATGGTGCATCGCCAGAGAGCTGTTCTGCTCCAGTTCCCCCTTGTAATATATCTGGCAGCGTTTCTAAAATGCAGTTGTCGCTGGCACTGGCTTACAAATCAGATGGTGAAGCACCATCCAGAATATCAAAGGAAACACGATTTCAAAGTATTTGTTTACCATGTGCTTTTGGACCATGTCCTGCACAAATCAACTTGATGAGATTGACTCTTGTTTTTTTGTTGTTGGTGTTGTTTTTTTTTGTGGCGTACAAGTCCAGGATTTTATCTTTAGTCTCGTGAAAGGCATTAAGTCTAGAAGAAAAACAGTGCTCTGGTTGACAGGAGAGCATACAGCTTTACTTTTGTTGGCACAGCAAATCAACATCCTCTTAAAAGCTCCTCTGCCCTCACATTAATACAAATGTCTCTCCTCTAAATTGGTGGCAGAGGTGGCATCCATCTGTGTGTCATGTCTGCATGAATTATATTGTGAATGTTTGTCTGAAGCTTGTTACACTAAGTATTCTGACATTCTTTTACACAGATGTTATTGTCATTACTGACCTAACCACTCTTGTGTCTGTGTATGATACGATAAAGTATCTTACACAGACTGCTGTAGATGCATTTAAATTCACCTCATGCTGTATGTTTACATCCTGATCTTGACTCATTCTCTCATGCCACTTCTTTCTACGCTTACTGCACTACACAGCTAAAGAAAAAAAAGCATGAATTTGCTATTAACAAAAAAATTTTGCTCCATTATGTGTATTATTATTATTATTATATTATCTGTATTCTCAAACTTGTGTGAGAGTAAATATCCTAAAGTCAGTTAAAATAGCCCAAAATATTCAGTATGCTTTTTTTAATGCTTTTTTTTCTTTCTCTTTTATTTGTTTTAAAAGGAGAAAGTGGAAACAAAGACTATCCTCATTAGTACCTGAGTATTTTGGGCTTTTGGTGAAAAAAAATGGAATGCCACTTTCTTTTTGTTTGTTTGTTTATGTTGCTTTTTCCCGCAGTCAAACGGCAGTCATCAAAGAAGACTGTGTACTTCTCTAGGGACATGACTATGCTATACATAGACAGAAACCATAGCGTGATCATAGCATGTGTGTGTTTTAAAATACTCACTTGACAGCCTTAAACTTTTGCATATATATGATGTTCATCTTTCATTGAAAAAAAAAGGGTCACCGAGGGGAGCAAGAAGGGTCAGAGACTGATTGAGATAACTGCCCTCTCATCAAAGCCTACATGCTGTTTTCCACAAACACAGTTATACGCTGCCCTCTCACACTGCTAAACCCTAAAATCTTGTTAAGTAACAACTAATGTTTGTTTGGGATGATGAACTGCCAGTATCGATGAAATAATTGACGAAACACTCAGTCTTCTCCTTTGTCACTCCCTCCTCATTAGTCATCTTGCCTCAACGCTCAGTTGACTTGTGCGCTTCCTGTCAATGGAGGAATCTAATCGACTACCGCGGGTGTTTTCTGCTTCAGTAACAGAAATTTGCAAGGGTACGATAAGACAAGAGGAAGCTGTGGAATTAAATGGAATGTAGAGGGACTGCATTTGACAAGGCTTAGTTTTGTAAGAAAATCCTGTTTTCCAACTTTTTGACACTCAGTCAATTTATTGACAGCGTTTGTCACTACAGTACAGCTTTGGCAGGAGTAGTGAGATGCTATCCATCCCAGGCTGATCTATCATGCTTCCATTCACTGTCGCACCAGCTCTTTGCAGGTGAAAATCCAAAAGCGTGGAAGACAGGTAGCTCTGTCAGTGAGGACAATTCTTCCCCAGCATCTAATACTGACAACCGTCTCTTCAGGTGCCACAAACAACTCCATTCCTTCAAACCTTTTGGATGCTCATAGATAAATAATATGCCACGGTGATGCTACTGAAAGTCTTTATGAGAGGTTAGGGAGCTATTACTATTTTTTAGCACAATTAACTGTATTTGTATACTCAAAATCATGTCATATCCTTATTTTTACTGTTATAACAGCTTATTGCTAAGAGAAATGGCAACATTTATTAGCAGAAAATTGACTATTTACTAAAATTGTCCCCCAAACAGTGATTGTCGAGTCATAGCTTTGGATTCCTCCACGTGCCAAGCATGGTGCGCCTTTCACAAACCAAACACACACCAGCAGAAGTGTAAAGTGAAGCAAATTTTCATCTCACGTTACTCGCGAGAGTTTGACTTTGGGATCATTTGTATTTACATGAGTAAATATTCCCCCTTAATCTGGTTTACTACAGCAGTATTATGAGCCCAAAAAAGGGATGTCGAAATGACTACCTCATGATGGCAATTTGTAAAAATTTATTTAAATTTAAATTAATGCTTTAGCAGATCTGTAAGCAATGTCACAAGCAAACTACTTTTAAAATGTTTGTTTTCTGAATGGAGTTCGGATTGCTATGCTGACTGAACTCAACACTCACCAGATACTTTGGTTCTTTCGGTTATTTCCCTTCAGTATCTCTTCAGTTTTCCTGCTCGTCTCTGTATGTTCATGAAGTGAAGTACTATTCCCCTCCAGTCCGCAGTCAACATCGCAGACAGGTTGAGAAGCGAGAGTGAAGATAAGCCTACTTCTTAATCCCAAAAGTTTAAAAAATAAACTGTGAGCTCTCCTCCCACTGGTTAACAGCTCCAGATCAGAGCATTATCCAGTGTGATGCCGCTCTGCTCTCTCCTCCAGAGCTCCACAGTGCTCAGTTGCTATCTGTTGGCCCCACAAAACAGCCCCAATATACGTGCAAATCTTTCAAGTCACACAAATATGCGAATGATTTGATTTTTCGTCATTCACGTATCGTGTCTTTGCATTGATTTTGCATGTGATCACACACCGCAAAAAATTCACGTTTTGTCTGAAGACAACTCAAAGATTAAACAATGTGTTTGTTTGCTCTAACCATAAATATATTACGTTGTGCTGTCAATTTGTCCCAGTGGCCACTCGCAGCACTGCAATGAAATATTCCCCTGCGGCCACAGCAACGAAAAAAACTTGCTTATAAAGAACAGAAAATGGCCTTCATGAGGACTTTCACATTTCACATGCTTTTGTCCCACCATGCAAAATTGCTTATTTTGGTGTTTGTGCGCCTGCACTACACCCTTTCAAATCATAACCAAAGCTCCTAAACATGAACACACCGGGAGGTTGGAAATGTCAAACGTTCGTCTTTTCTTTCCTCCCTTGGTATTCCAATGCTGTCTCGCACCTCCATTTTTCCTTGCCTCTTTTGTGCCTGTCCCCTCTCCCTTTCAGTGGAGATGGAGTGGGTGAGGGAGTAGTGCCAGCAATGTCACGGCTCGAGAAAGCTTATGCTGGGTAGAGGGGTCTGTGTATAGAGTCAATCAGAGCTGTACAAACCCTTGATTGCCATTGACATTTACTGGGGGCCCATTTCCAATTAATCTTCAAGGGCCTCCACCTCTTAAAGCCTGATTACGATTTTCCAAACGACAAACTGGCTAATTTGTAATTGGCCATGTGTCTGGCAGAAGAGGCTCTCCTTTATCACTGCTAGATTGAGACATAAGGAAAAAGGAGATAGATAGGGAAAGGAACCTTACACAACCTGTCTGCATCATTAAATTATTTTCTTACATACAATTTTAAATGTATTATATGAATGTAACATATAATCTAATTACAAGATGTTTGTTTGTTTTTCAGATGTTTGTCTTTTGGCATATATTGAAAGGCACTTTGTGTATAATTTGTGTGTGGTTATAGCATATTTTTTAATTATTCTGATGATCTAACTTTTCTTTGTATAAAAGTGAGAAAAGTCTATGTATTCATCTCGATGTTCCACTTCAGATCAATAGGGGGAGGGCATTGCAATGTGTGTTTCTGTCTGCCACTGTGTCTTTTTAAATACTACCACTGGGGGGACCTGAACTTTTCTTTACATTGTGGCTTTAAAGTAATGTGGTCTCAAAGCACAGCAACGCAAGAAAACAACAAATAAACATAAAACAAGCATTATCACATACACCATATTTTGGGGGAAAAAGCATTGTGAATAAATTAAAAGCAAGTGAATAAAGAAGCACAGTCACCTATCTTTAAACACATATTTGCCATAAAGAAATACATTGCAAGTAGCCTGCAGAAAATACAAGCAAATACAGAATGCTGCAGAAATTTGTACAGAACAACAAACTAACATCAAAATAGAAAATTCCACAGGTCAATGACACCTGATGAACACGCTAACAATATTAGATAAATACCTATTGTTTTCAATAATATCAGAAACACAAAATCACAGTGTTAAAGGGGCATGATATCACTTATCAATAAATCACTTCTGTATCTATTTGTCAACGGGCTGTAACCTCACTTAGAAATGAAGCACACACTTGTTCTCTCTGTTGCTTGGAACAGCTACTATTCTGCTTCTTATGTGAAGGTATCGGGTCGGGATGTAGCTGCATGCGTGCTCCCAAGCCTCTCTCCAACTACAGCAAAACACTGCAGCTAACAAAATGCAGTCCACTATTGCCACAAAACTACTGGCTCGACAGACTCCAACATGAACTCCAACATGAACTCCATGTAAAGATAAAAAACAACAACAAAGTTTTAGGAGCTGGAGCCCGTCAGGCCAAACGAGAATCAAATTGACGTCGGGTGAAAACATAGTCAACATCAGAAAGGCTGCAGTCACGGAGAGACCGCCGCTTTGTTTTGGAACCCACAAAACCGACACAGAGTTGGCTTTCATCCTATTGCACGGGTAAACAAACATTACCATAAAGCATTTGAAACATATTGTGATTTTGTGCTGTGTGTTGGTTCAAGTTGGATAACATTAGATCGGCAGCTGTTATTCTGTGCAAAATACTACAGTTACGTTATCGCTTGCCACAATACTTCACCAGTTAATGTGACCCACATTACTTTCCTGTGTACCACCGGAATTATATCAAAGTGTTGATTTTAGCCTGTAAGAAAGGATGTAACAAGCAAATGTGAAGTGATTTGTGTATACTAGCCTATAATGATGCAAGGCAGGAGCAGCCAGCTATCATTAGCACAGATCTACCGCTGCTTTGGAAGACCCATTCACTGCAGTAATGCTACTGTACTGTACTTATAATATTCAGTCTAGCTCACTAACTGCTTTGTCATCATCCAGTACATTTAGTTGTGCTCACATTGCTGAGCCTCCGGTGAAAGATAAACAAATAATAACTTTAGTTTCTGAAAAGCAGGCAGGTGAGCTAACACTGATGTGTCACATTGGCTAAATGCAGTAAATGTACCATTATCATGTAACGAGCATGGATTAGTTCAACCTCAAGCTGATAAAAATATTACTGTAACGGAGTTTACCTGAGTTTCCAGCATGTTGTGTTAAGCTGTCTCCCGGTGAGTCTATCTCTGTGCTTTGGAGTTTGCTCGCTTATGAGCTTGAGCACGCGTACGAGTGTACACACACGGTTACAATCTAAAAAGCGCACCGCAAGTGTCCTTGAAAACTGCATATTGCTACTTTAACATTAAGGTAAACATTTTTGAATCATAGACATATTGTCAAGTTTTTAGTGTCAAGTGTGATACCTACAAATGTATTGTCACCAGTGCTTGACATTAACTTTTTTGCTCACTAGCCGATGTGGCTAGTGGTTTTCCAAAGTTACTGGCCACGGAGCATTTTCACTAGCCACAGTTTTGTTTTTGGAATACTATGTTTTATGTGATTAAAGTTGACTATGGTGTGCTAAAAATTACTAATATTATCATTAGCTTTGATAAGGTTGTGTGTAAAGCTACTTTTGTTGAAAATGTGTAGTCTATTAAGATAAACACATAAAGATTAGCTTCTTAGTGTGCTTAAAGTGCTGCATGGGTGTAAAAAAATAATTGAAAAGATAAAAACTAAACTGAAAAACAAAATTCCATCAGAAATACTGTTGATTTAAAACAGCTGTAAATACTGTAATACAGGGTAGAAAGTGATCTGCATTACAAACAAAGAGCAAGAATAACAAATTATTTTTGTCTAAGAAAAAATCCGCAATTAAGGCAACAGGATTAAAACTATATAGGCTTATATAATTTTTGTGCACTTTTGGATTGTTTGTTTCGCATCCTCGTTTCCTCAGAGCTCTGACTGGATTTATGTTTAACATCATGAACCTCTGGTCGCTCTGAGATAATTCCACCTAAAACAATTATACAGGTCTTTATTTTCCAGAGTATTCCCATACAAATGCATCTCCTGCTTTCCCACATGGCATGAGTACTTTTTAAAAAAACATAGAATAAACTCTGGAAAGGTAGTTGTGATATTACGATATGATGTGACATAAGGGCAGCCCTATAGGCCTAGTTTATGTTTTTTTTCTTTTTTAAACACCAACATGTTCCATAAATTTTACAGCATTTAACAGCTCTTTCCTCCTGGCTTTCTCCATTTCAGCTCTGACTTTTCTCTGTCTCTTGTTCTCATGTCCTTTTTTTCTTACGCACTGGTCGGCCACGCACACTCACGCACTGACCAGTCGCGTGTGATGACAGAGATTATACCATCAGGTTAAAACAAGAAGGGAGGCCGACGAGCTACAGTTCTGAGGGACTTTGGCTGCCTTGTGACAGATTAAACTTTTATAGGCCTATTCTCATTTTGAGACCATCTCACCTTGCGCGGCGGCACTGTAGGAGAGAATGAGACACACCTGTTGTGTGGATTGGTATGTTTTTGGATGTTGGTAACGTTATAAAGACATGTATTTTGTACAATGTAGGCCTCTGTATTGTTTTTATATTTTGTATTTGAGAATGTTGTAAACGTATAAAACAAGTAGGTTTAACAGTATCAAAGCTACTGGATGTATATGATTTTGGAGCTGGTAAAAGTGTGAGTCATAGTACCACTTGAGACTGGGAGAGGTGAAGTATTTCTGTTGAACTGAACAAGAAAACCAGTGGTTTAATATTAACCTTCATGCTGTAATGTGAAGCTAATAGTATAATTTGTTAAAAGGAACATTGTCAAAGTGGTTTAAATGAAGAAGATAAAAAGAGATATATTCTGTTTAATAAAGACAGGGAGCCTGCTGAATGATCACAAGTAACACCTCCTGTCTCTGCTTTTCCTGTACAAAACAGGACACAATATCTGTTCTCAGGTGACTCATGCTTGAGGCCTGTAACACAAGCACAAATATCCATTGTGTTCTTTATTTGCAGGAGCTGTGTAACATCCTTCACACATTGTCAAATTGGTAAAATGACTTTCTTAACATACTTGTGTTTCATTGCATTGTTTCTTTTTCACTCTATTCACGCTATGTGTTGTCAAAGTGGGAAAGATGTTTTCTTCATTTGAGTGTTTAGCAAGTTGTACTGCAATGAGCTCTCTCTGCCTCTCTCTGTTCTAGCTTTGTGAGTCATGTTGCATGACCCTGTTGTGTACAGTTTTGGCTGTGTTGTGTTGCATCGGCATGCTGCATGTTATTTGGAGCCTCACATATAGTCAGTAGATCAGATCCTGCTGTGAAGACAGACACACACATACACATGCAACGCCTCAATGCTGGGAGATACATACAGACTGCAAAGACACCTCATTGTTCACAGTAGAACACACAGGAGAATAGATCTGATCCACTTCATGAATGTTATTTTTCCTGCACCTCTTTGTGTGTAGTCATTTCCTTTCCCTCCTCTCTTTCTCTTTCTGATCATCAAACACACGCACACTTACTCTCAAACAGTTATTTTGAATAAAGTGATAAAGAAACATTGTGTCAATCACTCATCCATAGACGGTATCAGTCAGAGACATGTATATGCCTACAAATTCACACATAAACACCTTTTTCAGGGCTCTTTCTTTCTTACTTTTTCTTCTGGTCCTTTCTGTTGTTTTCCCTCTCTCAGCACAGAGGGAGGGGAGCAGTGGAAGTCGGATTCCCAGACTACCCGTTTGCCCAGCCCAGCCCCTGCACTGGCTTGATAACGCCGTCCCCGTCTCCCCCTCTCCCCACTGCCACCTCGCCCTACTCCTCCCTCTGCCCCAGGCTGCTGTGCTCTGCAGACACGTGCCCATGGCAAAGCCACCCAGGAATCTTATCTCCTGCCCAGGCTCAGTGCTGGCCCTGCCTGCCTACTGCTATCCATGCCCTCTGTGTGTGTGTGTGTGTGTGTGTGTGTGTGTGTGTATATGTGTGCTCTCCACCTGCCATTCGCAACACTGTCTTCCCCTGCCTCTCTCTCTCCTTTCCTCTCTTTCTGCCAGTTTGGCTCTTCATCTGTAATTATACAGTCTTTCCAGAATTCCTGACTGTCTGCCTGATCACATGCTACTGGGGTCCTGACCTGGTCATGTACAGCAGTCTCAATGTGTCCTAATGTAAGCCTGTTGGACAGCCAGTTTTTCAAAAAGCCTGCCCAGATCCCATGACAGTGTCTCTGTCTGTATGTGTGTCTACCGGCATGCATGTCTTTCTCTATCACTGTCTATCTGCTTACGTGTCTTTCTGAATGTTTTTCTACCTGTCATCTTACTGTCCATGCCTGGCTGTCCCTCTGTCTGTCAGCCCATTTCCCTGTCCACGTCTACCAGCTTGTGTATCAATCTTTCTAACAGTCACTGCGCTGTCTGTCTCTCTGTCTGTTTTCTTCACTGTCTGCCAGGTGCTTCTGTTTTCCACCATGCTTATCTGCCTGTCATCTTTTTTTATTTTTCTGTATTTTTCTGTTCTGTTTTCTTGTCTGCATGCCTTAGCCAAATTTAAAAAAATCTTTGCATGTATGAGTTTTGTTTTGTATCATATTTGATACATTTGGAATTTATTGCAATGTTTTGCCCACATCATGTTTTTTTAAAACATTAAAAATCGTGCAGAACACAACATGTTTCGAGCCTTTTCATCATCAGCATCATCATCTTCCACTAACTGCTCCATATCACTTTAATTGCCATCCATAATCAGGATATCTTCAATACTGTACTTTTTTGCCATTTAAAAAACACAAACCAAACACAAATTACTGTGTATTTCTCCTCTAAAAGACTATTATGAGTGAGTCTTAGAAGCATCCAGTTAGACATTTAGCATCTCGATACAGCAGGAAAATACAAGATAGTACAAGATATTTCTGCTCTAAATATACCTAATTATGCATTTAATTAGTTTACTTAAATAATTAAAAGAGTGTATGTAGCTTAATGGAATGCACAATGAAGTATATGCAATAAAAATGATTTGCAGATATATACATAAATTACCTTGTATACCTGTTGTATCTAATTTGATACACACATTTTCAACACGATTTTACTATAAAATAAGTTAGGAAATATTAAGTAACCATACGTTGGGCTAAACAGGTTTGCTCAATATGCCTAAACGTCCTTGCAGGGTCAACTTTTAGCCTATGTTAATTTTGACATATATATGTGTTTTGCTGAAACACTCTCTGGTCTGATACAAGGAATGTACAACATTAAACAAGGTTACTTGTGAATTAAGAATGTGTCAACATTGGCGAGAAATAAATAATCACTTGTTTGGCAAGAACATGAATGTTGAGTGTTTCTTTTTTTCTCTGCCTGGATCTTGGCGAAGCTTACGCCGTGACAAATGAGAGACAGGGGCCATTAGTCCCTTCCCTACTTCCTACCCCCTACTTCCAACTGCCTCTTGATTGGACCACACCCATCTTGGGCCTTCATTTTGAACTCACACACCTGTAAAGTTTTGTGACTGCATCTTGCATATGTTGTTGTTGTTGACAAAATCTTTGCCTGGCAAAGTCCTGAAAACCTCTTCTGTGGTAGTTCCCGCTACAGTTAATGTCTCCAGGACCACATATTCTGACATGATGACACACACACACACACACACACACACACACACACACAGACCCACAAGGTGAAAACAATAGCAGCCATCCTGTTGCGGCTGGTAATTATCACCCAACTCTGCAGTTCCCCTCAGCTCACTCTCACCACTCTGATTCAGCATTGTTTCCAGGAGCAGCAGGCAGCTGTTTTCAGCAATAAAGTTCAGATGAAATGGCAGACAGTCATGTTCATGGCAATGTATGAACATGTCACCCAGTGCAACAGTGTTGCTCTTTAATGTATTTTAAATTTTGTTTTGTACAGCAGTAGAGGCCATGGCACAAGTTGTATCAGGCTTTGGCTAAACAGCCAATACTTGATAGTATGATCAATGCAGTGTTGGTTTTGTTCTTCTCACTCTGTTTACAAAATCTTTAAAACTGATGATCAAGTGTTTCCTGGAAGATATCAAATCTGGTGGGTTTCTGACTGCCTGTGTGTGTGTGTGTGAGAGAAGGTAAACCATCGTTGACACGGTTTGATTTCTTTGTGACTTTCACGCTGCACGACGTGTGCGCATCACCCATTATTCAATTACATCAGACAACAGAACGAAAGGCGTTCATTACCTTGAAACTCCTGGATATGACAAGAAAAACAGCCAGAGAGAGAGACAGATGCCCCAGAGCACTCATCGTCTCAACAATTGACATGAGTAATAATCAACGTCTCCACCGACACGCCATTCAAATCTCCTCCCATCGACATCTTTGATATTGCTCCAGGCATTGTTCATTTCTTGTTCCACACGTCCGTCATGGTACAACTTGCCCCCCCACCACCACCACCACCACAGCCCACATCCACCCTCCCCTAAACACACACACAAATACACACGCACATACACTTGTCATTCTTCCCTGTCTGTGGCTGAAATGACTATTGACGTTTGGGTTTGGATTTGAAATGTGTTGGAACAGAGGAAGGTAGCGCATGTGGTAGTGGTGGAGGGGATTAGTTTGGACATAAAACAGCTTTTCCCTAGGATGGCAGAGAGAGGGCCATTTCACAGGGGGTAGTCCCACATATTTCCTTTATTTGTAATTTTATTAATGTGGCGAACATTAATCCTCACTCAGCCTGAGACCAGACAGTCGGCAGTGGCTAATTGTTTTGATGGTTGGTTACAAGTATTTGTTGTCTCTGAGTTCACTCAGTGCCTTCTCTCTGCCACACTGATGTGACAAGTCCCTCACACCAGCTTCTTTGTCTGTTTGTCTGCAATCCTGCAGGAGGATTGGGTGGCTCTGTGTTCCCTAAAAACAAGAAATAGGAGAAAAGTAGGGGGAATAAAGACGCCGCTGTGTCCTTGTGTCTTTGTCTTTACCTGTCTCTTTTGGTCTGTTTACCTCTCTGTGATGGAGGTCAGTCATATTATTTTTCAATCAAAATACTGGTCCGTAATACCTGTGCTTTCTCAGTTTCAGTTCATTTACCAAGGATAATAGAGATTGATGTAAATATTCCATAGGACATATCATCATTCAGCTAATAATGCTTTGTTGATTACCAAATAAGGTCTCCTAATTCTTCGTCATATGAAGAATTATGGTAAACATGATGTTAATGTTGAATATCTAATGAAAATCTGTAGGCTCTTTAGGTCAGCCATGTTCATTGAACCATTTTTGTTACACGGCAATGGAAATGAAGCAGCTCATTCTAAAGTCAAAGGAAATTTAACATCAATAAATCATTGTCATGTTAATTTTGATCACCATAAATCACCGTAAACAAGCAAGTCCATCACTGAGAACATTGGCAGGCTCTATCGTTAAAGCTGTCACAGTTTCTGACAGTGTTGGAACAAGTGAAAGTTTGATGGAAAACAACTTTCAACATGTTTAACAATGCCAGGGAACAGTGACAGGATGGGATAAGGCTTATGGAAAATGCAGACTACATTTTAGAAACTCAATTATCATCTCCACAATGTCCTCATTTGTTATGGTAATTATACAGTGCTAAGGTATCACAGTTGGGAGGCATAGAGGCCCAGTGGTTAACATTATCGCCACACAGCAAGAAGGTCCTGGACTTTAGCTCAACCTGCAAAGGCACTTGTTCTCACTGTGTCTGCATGTGTCAGTGGTGGACTTGTACAATTATGAAGTACTCCTACTTAATTGAGTTTTTCCATTTTATGCTAGTTTATATTTACAACTCTACACTACACTACATTTCTGATGAAAATATTGTACTCCACACTACAGCTGGAGTTACTGGGTACTTTCCAGATTATGCTTTTAAAATGTACAATGAGTTTATAAAATGCATGTTATAGATTAAACGGTCTAACAGCATTAAAGTTGTTAAAATAACAGTAATATGCAGCTTCTGAATTGAAACATCAGTATTAACAATATAATAATATAATAAATAATAAAATATCAGTCACAGGGGCCATTTTTCTACAGAATGAGTGCTTAACATTTGATACCTAAAGTACTTTTTGCTGATATTACGTGATCACTTGGAGGATTTTTAACTTTTACATAAGAGCTCAGCTTCTTCCCACAATGCACGGACATGCAGATTAAGTGACATGTAAGAGTTAAAATGCTGTAGGTGGCCATATGTTTGTCTGTATATGTGTTCAAGCCCTGTAACAGATGTATGGGTATCACAACTGATTAAAAATCAAAGTTGCTAGAAATGCTACATTTGAGCTAGTAATTGTGATGGAATGTGATCTGATGTATCTGAATTGCCCTCAGGGTGCCCTTCTGGTGGAAAACATGTGACATAGTGCCCTCTAGAGTGCCCTGACGTTCAAGAAAACGTGATGCAATGCCCTTTAGGATGCCCCTTTCTGTGAGGACATATGGTAAAGTGCCCTCCAAGGTACCCCTATGTGCAAGAAACACGGTCAAGGGCCCTCTGCAGGAACAGATTACCGCACGTTCCGAGCCCAGAGCCCTAAATCCCTTGATGGGCAGAGCCTGACTGTCAATCTCACAGTTAAGCTTCACAGCGAAACAAGGATCGTGCCATTTTGGCAATATGGGGGTGCTCCACGTCTGATTTTACTTCCCAATAAGTTAATATACTGCCTATAACAATTTAAATTTCAACATATAAAGCTGTTAATATGTACGAAAATGTATGAAAATGTAAAAAGCTTTTTAAAAATGTGCGCGAATAAATCTAAAATTGTAACCCTAACACTAAGGAAATGGGGTCAATGCGTAGCGTATATGTGTGTGTGTGTGTGTACATGTATTAGTGTAGTGGCAAAAGAGGAACACTTGCTCAAGAGACGCACCCTCAGCTTCACCGGTGTTGTGGCAAGTTGTCCGCATCTCGCGGGACGTTTGGATCATTTATCACCATTGACTCAACACAAAGAATATTATATCGTATCGCAAATAGTACTTGAAATAGATCCACGAGGAACCGCAACATGCATGCAGTTGTCGGCTCCACGGCATGCATGCACATGCAATTGCCCGGGCACAAGCATGACTGGACTATCAGTCAACTGTAGGCAAGACCATAGACGAGATGATGATGTATATAAGAAGATGACGTAGTCATCGTGACGTCACCCGTTGCTTTGTGGACTGTCATTGTGAAGCCTCGAGTTTGGCTGATAAGGCGCCACCATATTGAGTTTTTGCAACCAGCTGCACCGGACGTGACCATATTTGGATGAGACTGTGGCGCTAAACGGCCGTGTGCAGAGCTAGCTAGCTTGCTTAGCTAGGTGCATCTGTAATTCACGTTAACTGTCATTTTAACAGGGATGATAATTATGTCTAGCGAACAACAGACTTAAAACTAAATGTACTCACCAGAGAAAGTGAACAGCCAACTCCTAATAAGCTTTTTCAACGGCGCAGGTTAAATTTACACAGAGCCATGGGCACGAGTCACTCCAGCCTGATTGACAGGTCGCCATGGTAACGACTTGTCAATCGTAGATAATCCCGCCCTGAAGTATACTCTGCTTTATGGTCTATTTTAAAATAAATGGGACCATAATTTACTAAATGAACATCATGCTGTGTTGAAGAAGACTTGAAACTAGTGATTGAGACCATAAACTCATTAGGCTTGTAAATCCTTAATCAGGGAAGGCCCTAGAATAGCATTTTTCAATATCTGCGTCCTGTTGATCCACCACGTGAAGATGGTGCACTTTTTGTTTTTTTTGCCCCTACCCCTCATGTCTTCACTGTTATTTATTCTGCAGGTTGTGTGACTTCCTACTTACAGTGTACTTGGCCTTGGAGATGTTTCCATTATCTACCCATTTCATAATATAACAAATGCAAAATAACATGTTAAACAATCAAATTTATGTTTCATAGACAGGTGTCCTATTCACAAATAATCAAGAATGTGTTTCTGGAAACCAGTTAAAATACTGTTTAAAGGAAAATTTGTATGCAGCAGTTGTCATCAACCTGCAGCACAGGTTAAAAGAGGAACCTTCCATGACCTATGAAAAAAACCCACACAGATTAACACTACTTCCTATACTGACAACATTCAACTTTAGTATTTTTGATGATGTTTTTACTTTTTGTATTCTTGACTTACAAGCATAATTTTCACATCTGTATCCATTTGGATTTGCTACTTTTTTGTTGGATACAAATTAATGGAAGTGGAAGCATCAATTCCACAACACGCCTCGGAGACATCTGGTTCCCTGCAGGCTTTGTGTCAGAGCTGCACTTCCAGGCAGGTGCATTTCCTTTGTGTCTGAGACAGGGGAGCAGAGTACTGCGGTGTAGAGGAGATCGATCCACCCTGGGAAGTGTTGTCTCTGCCTCTGCATGACATGAGGTTCTAACATAAAGAGAGAGGTCACCCAGCTAGAGTCATGCCGACACACCTGTATCCATTAGGCATGTGTGTAGGGGTGCTCATATGCAATATGTTCTCACTTCCAACATTTTGTCAAATATGGCAGCTCAATCAGTCGCCCTATGCTTCAAACTGCCATGAAGTTAACAATAATAAACATGCATAATCCGGTAAGACATGTGGTTAACATTGTGAAACAGTTACAGTTTGATTAGGTTTTGGCACCAAAACTACTTGGTTAGGTTCAGGAAAAGATCATGGTTTACATTAGTTATGTAAGTTAAGTAAGTTAAGTTATGTTACTTCAGTTACATATGTTATGTAACTTAACTCCCTTACATAAGCTAAAAAGAAGTCAACGTTGACACACGCAAAATGAACAGCGGTCTCCTGGGTGAAAGTCCTGTATTTCACCTACCCTGACTTCCTCCCTACGAGGACTTTTCTCGCTCTTTATACTATTCATCGCACTACTACTATTGTACAATTTCACCTGACTTGGGCTGCAAATCAAAACATTATGCTTGACGCCTCAGAAATGACAATAGAGGGTCGTAGTTGAAGCATACAGCCACTGACCAAGAAGCCATATTTGAGTTGGGAGTGAGAACGGGGTGCAGCATTTATACATGTAGCTTTCAAATCCGTGCTGCCTGCCGGATCCCTATCCGCACATGCGCAAAAGTGGTCCTGCTTGTCAAAGAAGGTTACCACAAATGTGCCTGTTCATAATTACTTGTCTGTTGTTGTCTGTTCTCATCTCAGGGAGTCAAATACTGACGCTTTCAGAAAGGCTGACAAAGAGCTACTTTGATGCAAAAGGTACCCTTCAGTGTCCGTATGAGACGCCCTGTCTAGACCGGAAGCGCTGGTAGCTAGCTATGTTAGCATAAAAGGCATTGACAGTTTCCCAAAGCCCCTTACCCTTACCTACCCTAACCATCACAGGGGACTGTGCCTAAAACGAAGTCAGCAATTGTATGCATGCCAACGGCCAATGTTCTAGCAAGTAGGGTTAGCTTCCTTTGTGTTGCTACATTGTTAGATTGTTATCATTATTAGAAATAAAAAGTGTTCTGTTGAATTATATTTTTTAGATCTTATGTATGTTCCTAGTTTATGCCATAGTGAACAGTTTTGTTATCTTGATTTGAAAGATTTAGTTGGATCATTTTGAATAGGCAGATTTGCGGTAACCTTTGACTGGCAGAACCACTTTTGCGCATGTGCAGAATGTACATAGTGCACATGACCATTTGTGACCCTCATTTCATTTTATAATAGATTTGTTATGAATTTTTGCTTCCCAAAAGTTATGTAATAGCTTAATCTTTTGTGTTTTTGTCTTACAACGATTTGAGGATCAGTCTTTTCAGATGTATGTGCATTTGTGTAGGATGAAGTAGCCTTAGAAACATCTCCTAGCAGCATCATCCAAGTTAATTTGCCTACCTCCTATTGATTCAACACCTCAGTAATGAGGTCTAGGTGGTAATTAACAAACGCACCACATCACATTTTTCTCTCTTTAAACAGTAGTGCAAATAATAATAAGAAAATAACATTTCTCACACATATTTAAATATGAAATATGAAATATGATAATATATATATAAACAAAATAAGAATTGTCATTAATGTGAGTATATCTGATATGCAATGTAAATGTATATACATTAACCAGAAACTAGCATTCTTTAGGTGCACTTCCAATATATATATATAGTGTGAAATATTTTTTATGTTGTTTTAGCTCTTTACTCTGTAAGCAGCTCCCATAGGGCAGCTCAAACTTTGTTTGTCCATGCACAACGCTCTAAGATATGATTTCAGGTAGTCAGTATATACGTGCTACAGTTTATAATACAGTACTGTTAATACATTTTTCTTGTCAGCTGCATTGGCAAGAAAGATAGTGAAGGCAACACTGAACCGAGCCCTTGTGATGTGTCTTTCCCTGTGGGCTTACTATATCCAGATTAAGGGAGAGTTCACAGATAGGCGACAGGCTCCAGCACCCATATCCAATCAGACGGTTCCCTCAGGGGAACCATGTGGTGCACACATATGTGGCCACAGCCTCACAGCATGACACCACGGTGTCCTCCAGGAGTCCTCCACAAGGATCATGGGAAGCTGTGAGTGAGAGTACAGCACTTTAAGTGAACACTGGATGATGTTTTTGAAGATAAGGCAATGCATTTATGAACACTAGAAAAATATGTTATGGTTATGTTCTAGCTGCAGCATGAGGGGGGGGGGGGTCTTTTTGAAGGCTCGCACTCTTCAAGGCTCACATTCCTTCTGTTCAAAACCCTTTCTGAAAGTCTATTTGTAACACTCTTACTTCTTTCCCGCTCCCTTTATCCGACAACACAATGTGGTTGCTGTATACATGTCTGTGTGTATTGTAATGAATATGTGCAAGTGCATGTGTGTGCGTGCATGCATGAAAATGCTTTATGTGGTCAAAATGTGTGTATAGCAAGCTGAAGAATGAGTCATATTTTTTCTATCAAAGGGAGATACAGACTATATAATGTACATCCTCTTCCTGACTAAGATATTTAGAAGCAGCCTTCTCTTTTTCTCCCTCTTCCTTTCTCACCTCCATTATGAAATTTCTCCATTGCAGCTTCATATATATACACCTTTCCACGGTTTTAGGACTGCATTACATTTTATGAAAAACCTCACACAATGACACCGGGTCCTAGAAAACCAAATAACCCAGCACCACTCCCAGAGCCATCACACTTGATCCGTGTATGAATGAATCACACTATGCTACCATTTTCCTCTCATCTCCCTTCCTGCCCCCTACAGAACCAGAGCAAAGCCATAGCTCATATTTTCACTGACAAAAGAGGTGACAGTGAAAGGAAAGTGAAAAGGCTATAATAAATGCTATGGGAGAGGTACAAGGAAGCGGGTGCAGCGTTTGAAAACGGTAACCTTTTTCAGATGCTGATTTAGTATTCATTATTAATGACCTTTCCCTACCTGAGCAAAGCTGTTGCCAGGAAGCCCCTTCGTGTTTGTGTCTGCCAGAAGCTGGGGGCAGACGTTATAGCCTTGTTCAGACTTGTTGGCTGATGGATTTCTACACTTGGTATGCGTATTTCACGCAAATACTGTTTAATTTGTCCCACTGAGCCCACGTGCTGAGGAAAGAATAGTATGTACATAGTGGGCAAGATGTTAAAGTTCAGAGAGGCATGCTGGACACAAATTAGCGGTCAGAAAGGGAAGATTGGTGTTTTGAGATTTGCATTGGCTGCCTGTTTCTGGCAGAGCATAATACAGGCAAGGAGGATGACAGGCAGAAAGGAAACCTTCCTTTTATCTCAGTCGTCTTCCATTTACTGCTTTCTATTTCATGCTAATTGAACTTAAAGAGCATCCATGCGTATGGCGCAGTGTGCATCTTTGGATGTGCACGTGTGTGTTTGTGAGTTTGAACAATCATCTCAAAGGTGTTCATCCAGGCTCAATATTCTATTCACAGAGAGCCTACACACTGACAATCATCCCTACACTGTGAAAGAAATACTCCACATTCAAACTTCACTGCCAGGCAGTACAGTAAAACTGATCTATCTATCTATTGCTCCACCTGTCTGTCTATCTGGCAATCCCTTTCATCATTTTTTCATCCTTTTGTCTGTCTGTTTCCATTCATATGTCATTATCAGACAAAAAATGTAACACATACTTCCTCTCCCTAGCCGATAAGACTCTGCACATCACTCTGGAGCAAACCATGGGGGCCCCCGGAAAGACACACACACTCACCAAACTCTGCAAGAACTCACCTCAATTACACCATTATTTCTTTTGTTGTCATTTTTCTGTCTAAGACTTGAAACATATTTCTGTGCAGCCTCTTTTGTCTCGCCAAATGCCAAATTATTATATTGCAATCATCGGCTCTTCTCTGTGCCAGGGATTTAACTGCACCGTCAATATTCACTTTCACTTCCCTTTAGCAGCTATAATTAGACTGCTTACTGGGATGGGTATTGGGAAGAACTTCAGCCAAACCAAACTCACTGCCTTCTGTGAGGAGAGGGCTTTGGGAAAAAAACAATTAAAAGACCTTGTTTTGTCGTCATCAAATAATACATGGGGCTATAGACTTGCCAGAACCTGTGGTTCATTGATATTCAGTGGTTCATTTTCACGTGGTTTTCTATCACATAATACATGTTTATCGAGCTCCATGGAGTGAGTTACCACTGAAGAGGTCCAGAAAGCATAATTGTTTTAAATGGAACATAATGTACATATTAGACATGATGGGATTCATAATAAAGACAATTGTGACAAGTTATAATCCTTAAGATTTCAGTCCTGTTTGACTTTGTGACACCTGTGGTGACAAGTGTGGTCTAATACTACAGGTCCCAGAATTCTGGGAGCAATCCTTTGTACTTTGTGTTTCTGCTTACAGTGCAACCAAACAAACTCAGGTTGTAGGTATCCATCAGAAGGCAATTCGAATGGCGGACTCTGCCACTAATGGTGTAAACTACTATATAGAAGGGATTACAATTACAATTACAGAAATTGAGTGGCTATTGCTAAACAATAGCAAACTATAACTAGTATTAAAAATGGGACTTGATTTGATGAAAATCTTAATGATTATAATGTGTAAGTCCCCCCTACTTATAGCATTTATAAGCAGCAAACAAAAATTTAACTAATTGTTAACACACTATAATGTAGTTTTTAAACAGATGTACGGACTGATTAAGTGTTTATTTATGTTCATTATTTGTCAGTTTAACTTCTCCTGTGGAGACATATTTTGTCATATTTCTTATATCACTACTGTCCTTTATTATATCGTCATGTTTAGACAGCAGCCTCCATGAGGAGTTATAGTTGTTCATAAACATGTTAAAAACAGTAGCAACTTAGATCTGTGTACAACTATATTGTGTTATAAACTATATATTTATAGTTTGGATATGGCTTATAAATGCTAAATAAGGACACTTAAAATAAAGTTTAGAAGTGTTAAAAAAATAAATGTGGAAATATCTATTGTTTGCTGTCCTTTGTCCTGATATTTTTGGACACGTGGATCAGCAGAGAGGCTACCAGCCTACAGTATATAACTTGTCCATAAACCTGTCCCAGCAGCATTGTTTCAGCTGTGTGCAGGTGTGTGTGTGTGTGTGTGTGTGTGTGTGTGTGGAGGGTCATTCCTGCTAGTAAATAAAATCTCAGTTTAACAAGGCCGATGGAATTTCTGGGTCACATGAACAAAGACAAGCTCATATTTGCTTTCGCGTGTGGGTTTGGGCTCACATGTCTGACAACTGTCACCTGTGAATTTCAGTTATCTAAAAATATAATACACACATACACATGAATGAACACATGCACGCAGTGTTCACACACACACACATTCGCACACTTCCACACACTTGCAATGACACCAACGCTACACCTCATCTCTGCACTATACTCTAGACATTTTTTGCCCAGGGGTGTACCAGAGAACCAGGTGTTATCGCACTCCCCTGTGAGTCCCACATTTCTCCCCAGAGCAATTAATGACACAGTGAAGTCAGAAACTCTGGCCCCAAAATGGCTGCCTATCTGGAATGGAGGTGTCTCATCACCCTGACAACCAGGTCAAGCCCTCTGAGTATCATCAGTGTGCACAACAAAGTCAGAGGGCAGAGTTCACCTCACCTCGTGACCTCTCTGTGGAATTGATCTGTTGTAGTGGAAATAGGATTTTGGTGCTGCATGATTCAGACAGCAGCCAGACACTGAAGACATTCTCTGTCTTGAATGATTGACTAGATGACTCATGACATTGGACACAACAATACGGTTTTGTAGCCACAAAGTAACTGCAACAGAATTAGGTTAATTTTCTGTCATGTGTCCATGCGTGTGGGTGCATCTATGTGCCTAAAGCTGTATTTATATGTGCACAGTGCATGCGGGTGTATATGTGATGTTGTCAAGAAGCTGGTGTTTGTCAAGAGGCTTGTGTTTTCGGGGCAGCGAGTCAGTCAAGGAGAGAAGCTGTCAACATGGCTGATCTGTGCAGCCGGCATTCGGCACAAGCAGACGCCCACCCATGTCAAATGTCACAACGCTAATCTCTTTCCAATGCAGCCCAGGTATAAGCGCAGGGGCGAGCGACAGACCCACCTCACTGCTCCACAGAATGAGATTCCAAGACAACTCTGCAATTCAGACTTTATATTAATAAAATCCATAGCATCTTGTCATTTTTTTGTTTTGTGCGAAGTTGTATGCTCATTTTAGGAATATCGAGCAGCATATGTGTACTTTCCTGTTCTTACAGAAAAATGGGATCGTAAGCCTGTTGCACTGCACCATTTAAACTTAGTTAAACTTGGTTTGTTTAACCGCTGAAAATTGCCTCTGGTAGCTGGACTGTGATGTCTTGAATACTGAAATTATGTGTTAAAAGTGTGTAGCAATACTTTAGGGATCTGTACATGTATGCTAATTTTATCAAGCACACAATTTCTCACATTTTGATCACTGTGTGTATTAAAGTAAACAAAGGCTGTAAGACATGTTTAGTCCATAGATCTGCTGGAAGGATGTAACAACAAATTATTTTAATGGTTCTAATGCGTTAACATTTGTGCCTTTGTTTGTTTTTGCTTAAGGGGAGATAATATGCCGCCTCTCATCCCAGTGTCAACAAACTTCCACTGTAAGACTCTTCATTCCACACATGACCCAATAAAATACATTTTCCCTCAGGAAATTAAGAAATATTCCGTCTCCAAATTACCAGCTATTTTTGTATGGGTTTTGAACATGTGTGTCCATCCTTATCAGTGCCTTCGTGAACAAATTATTTTATATATAAACTAGAATCTCTGCATAAAATTAATATGATAATTCCAAATGCAACATGTAAGTAAAAACCTCATGTCACACAGATGCAGCATATGCCAAGAATGCTGTGAACTTTTTAGAAGACAGCATGCACATATTTTAAATTAATGCAGTAATTTTTTTTTCTTGGCCATTCCTTTCCAATCTCTAACAAATTGGTGCTAATCAAGTTAAAGCAGACCTTCCTGCCCTCCTCGTCCCTCTAAACTTTCTGAGCATTTAGTCATGCACCTGCCATTTCCTCATTCCTTTGCGCTCTTCTGCCTAAATTACTGGGAGGTGATATACAGCCTGGGTGTCCCAAGGCTACAGAAGATTTAGAACTTTGTCCCACATGAAGGAGAGGTGAGAAAAGACATTACTATGCAGAATAGGTAATATTGAAAACGCCAGAGCTCTTTATGGTGCCCCATGCAGATTATCAATCTATTTGTGTAACTTGGCTACCCAGAATTTCATTTCCCTTTTCATTTATTTGCCTTGCTGCAACCGTTTACAGTGCCGAAACTGAAAATTGAAGCCATGACGAGCAAGGGAGCAATATTCCAAGGGCAAAATAGGCCTCTTCTGCTGTATGATTGCAAATGTTTATTTGGGGGGTGAAAAAAAAAGTGACCTCTTTTTGATAAACTCAGAGGAATATTTTGAGAAAAACAAGTTCAACATTATATGGTCATCCACACCGTGTCTATACAGACTTGTTATATGCCTTAAGCTTTTTTAAGAGTTATTGAGGATTTACATTGGCTTCTCGCCTTGTAAAAAAGCAACACTTGTACAGTACAGCTTTGCCCTGTTTTAAATTCAGCACCGTGGACAGAGGCATACATTTGGTAGCACTGCTCTTCATTAGTTTCAGCACCATGGACAGACGGCGTCTCCCTCAGTATTCCTCTGCCTAAAAAACATTAGTTGATTCTAGTGATTAATAGGCTGTAAATATTAACAAAGTCCAGCCTTGATTTATTTCACTAAGGAGATTTGTAAAAAGATTATTATTTTTATGTGTGCAAATCATTAAATCATTTGATAGCATCAGACTCATATGGGGGGGGGGGGGTACACAGAGTTTAGTGTAACAGAGAATAAATATGAAAATTGTTTGACAGACTGGGTGCTTTGAATTACTCTCAGCGCCTGTGCAGTGGGCACAAATGATTTGCAAGAGCTACACAGTCATATTTGAGTATACCCAAACGGACTGAAATAAGTACCATTTGGGGAACAAAAAGACACACTGTTACACGTCTTGCTCGTTAATTGCGTGTTATTATTATCAGTCCGATGGGCTCAGTCACCGAAGCCATTTCACTCCGGGCGACACTGAAAACATTTCATAGCGGCTCACAGGTAGGTTGTGTGACGAGGCAGACCGTTAGGGAACCATCGTGGCGCCATACCTTACATAATCATCACGGCAGTACCCACTGAACATAATTACAATGATTTGTGCCCTCCCATTTCACCCTTGTATTAAAAAATATTGCCGGAGGTAAGTCAGGCGTGAGCGCAGGCAATGCTGCTGTGGTGAATGGAGTGTGGCCCCGAGGGAAAGCTTGCAGAGCAGAGCACGGTGTCATGCCAAAGAAAGCCAAGTCCCTCCTGCCCCGCTGGGGCCCGGTCATGCCGTGAGAACGGGATGACATTACCGGGCCATTTAGCTGGCGGAAGAGCAGAAAGAGGTGAGAGAGCGTATCTCTTTTGTTATTTAAAGGTTGGCTAATGTCTAGTCGGAGGGGGGTATGCCTCACAGCCAAAAAATGAAAACAAATAGGTCAACATTATGAGCCTTGGATGGCGTTGCTATAGGCTACTGTGAGGCCTGTAGGCTGCGTGGTTTAACTGAAGACACCGAAGCCTCGCTTAAGCATCACTAGCAGATCATTTTGCTTATCATTGGAGAATGGTTTAGTGCCTTGTGGCCTATATACCTGACACTTAACCCTTTGGTTTACAACAAACAGGAGCTGCATTACTGCCTTCATTTTGGCAGCTACTTTTAGTAAAAGTTAAATACTCCGCATGGTCATAAACATGATAGGCTATGTATGTGTGAAGCACACTCCCTCTATTCCATATATCAAAATGTATATGGATCGGTATTTAATATATCCATGTATGTGGATATCCATTTGCTTGTCTTTCTGTGAGTTTCTTTATTATTCAAAAGGACCACGCAGCTTGAGACACAACTGCCGAGTTAACCCCACTGTCCCTACTTTGCTTGCCGTTTAAATGGCATTCATCAGCAGGTTTAGAATTTACACATTGCCATGACTTCGGGTACTGTAGTTGTCCTTTGGGAATAGAGATAAACACCATGAACTGACTCCCAAAGGAATAAACCAGAATACCCAATGGTCTTAACTGAGTGGTGATGCCGGTGCTCGGATTAGTATAAATTTACTTTGAGATATCCGTTATTATAGCCAAAGACGTTTCTGCATGATGAATTGGACCCACTTTGACAGTAAATGTATTGTTCAAACCTACTGTCACTCAGTTTGCACCTTTTCCAGGTCACTATTTTGAGCTGTGCAAACTCGCAGATTAGGAGCAAAACAGACCATTTTATCAGGAATGCTCAATGTGAACGTTCTTTTTCTCTTTATATAAGTGTTTTGGACCTTCCACAACGACACTGCTAAAATAATCAGACTGGCCACTGATTAAAACCTGTTTGGTTGATGCCTATAGGCCTACAGTAACCTTAAAATGAGGAAGCAGAATTAATATTGGCTGTCCTTTCAAATGATCAATAAACCTTTTAGCTTTTCACATGTTTTGTGCATTTACAGTGTAAACTGTGATGTTGGTATTTATTTATTTAGTTTTTGTACGTCTGCTCATCACCTGAAGAAAGCTAAAGCGTTCTCGACATCGCTGAGTGTGAATTTCTGTACATCTTGTCAATTTGACCCACTCTTGCGTGATTTCTTTTCCCTTCGATGTGCCCCCTCTCTACGCCACTCGGCGGTGCTCACAGACTTCCCCTGTATGGAAATTAAATCATCTAATCCACATGACTTTGGAAATGGCACAGGGAGCTAATAATACGCCATCTCACCGTTGCAAACCTGTGTTTGTTCTTAACAATCAGAGCAGTCGAGAACCGTCTGAGGTCCGTTTTGGTTTCGCCTGCGGGTCTGCATTTCAGCACCGCGGAGCTGTCCACCGTCCAGGAGCGAAGTGAGGGTGCAGCGATTCGCTGCTGCTGCTGCCGCCGCCGAAGATGGGGAAGGCTAGAATAAGATGTGAAACTGTGAAATTGGGTTTAAGCACGAAATCAAACCTCATATGAACGGCAGACACTCTTTCAGTCGCATTCCATCTACAGCGGATGTTTATTTTTTACATGAATCGAAACATGTCCGGTGTAGATTGCCACAGCTGTGCAGCTTATTACAATTAATAAGAATAATGTGCATGCCAGTCACAAAGTAGCCTAATGCATTCTTGAGTTTGTGAATGTGTAGTTATTTGCTCTGAGTAGGAGCACAAAGGACCGTATTCTCTATATTTCTCTATTTATAGACCCTCTCCCCTTGGTGGAATGTACCACTTGGTCTTCACATAAGAAAGGGGGGACAGAAAAGGCTGGGTTTGACATATGCCGAGTTTATAGCGGCCCCCCTTTATTCAAACCTCCCCACTGGTGTGGCAGAGATTGAGCCGGCCCTGTCCGTTTAAACAGAGAAGACACCCATACCGACTCCTCAATGCAAAAAAATAAAAGGGTGCCAAGAAGCTGGGACGAGGGAACGTGGGTGTAAATAGACAGTGAACGCTCTTGGTCTCTCTCTCTCTCTCTTCTCTCTCTCTCTCCCTCCCCCTTCTCTTTCTCTCTTTCTCCCTGTCTCTCTTTTATGAAATCAATGAACGAGTTATTGGGTAGGACATAAATATAAGGAATCAAAGCCTCCACCGGGACCAACGGCATTGCGCGCTTTTGATATGCGTCTTCGCCAAATGCTACATGTGTTTTCACATCAGTGTAAATATTGGCTTTGATAGGACGAGAGCGGAATCAGCTCTGGCACGACTTGGTCTCGGAACCACATTTTGACCAAGACTTCCACCAGCTTTTTTAAACATAAAACGATTCTCCACCATCACCATCTGCTGCTGTTGTACCCATCCCAACTCACTGGCCGGTCCGAAGATGGCAACTTTAACCAACGGGCAGGTGGACGGCACGGTGCACGGAGTCGGTGTGGTCTCCGCCAGCACGAACGGGCTCGTGAACGGATTAAGCCACAGCCACAGCCCGGTGGGCTGCCCGGCCACCATCCCCATGAAGGACCACGATGCCATCAAACTCTTCATCGGTCAGATCCCCCGCAACCTGGACGAGAAGGACCTCCGGCCCCTCTTCGAGGAGTTCGGCAAGATCTACGAGCTCACTGTGCTGAAGGACCGCTTCACGGGCATGCACAAAGGTGGGTTATATTCCCTGAGACAACTATGGTTCTACTTGTTTTTGACGGTGTGAAATCTGTCACACATTGGCGAGAGTGGGGATCCTAAATCACGCAGAATTTGATAACTGCGCGATTATTGGCAAATTGTGCAATTTTCAGTAAGGCTGAAGCAGGACTGACTTTATGCATGTTGCTGTTGGCATTTGTGGCACCAAAAAAAGGATATTTATTCCTTTATTAGACTTATCATTGGTTATTCAATCCAGAGCATCATTTTCTACCTTAGTGAGGAAACATATCCAAGCATGACAGTGTCACGAATCGGGAGTCACGACGGAATGAATTTATGTAGGGTGATATTAGGAGGAGCAGTGTTCCTATTTGGGCTGTGTGCACGGGAGTATTCACACATCGAGTTCGGTGGTTGTAAACGTGCTTTCATTCACTACAGTGCTAAATCCAGGCCATTAACCTCACGTTTTCACGTTGCAGTAGCGGGGAGGCTGTGTTTGATTGCCCGCAGCACCTTACACTCTGTTGCCCGTAACTCTCTCAGTGTGTGTGTGTGTGTGTGTGTGTGTGTGTGTGTGTAAGAGTGTGTGTATGAGTGTGTGTGCAGGGGGGTTTGGTGGTGAAGGGCTGGGGGTGTGGGGGGCGGTCGCGCGTGCACGTGTGCACGCACGTGTGCAACACAAGAGGAGTAGGACCATGGATATATTGTACTGTTCTGCAGCCTTTAAGCTTTTTAAGAATTTCAGGTGTTGTTGATCTGATCTATCCCTCATTGAAAATGAAAGCTTAACTGCAAAATTGAAATATGAATTGCACAAAAATATATTTTAATTGATTTTTAAACTACTACAAACTTACAAAGATAATTTTTTTTACTTTTCTTAGTGTAACCCTGGCTGACACACAGCACATCCCTTTGTTACAGCAATGATGCCAGTGAATTACCATAAACGTTTGTAACAGTGCTATGTGGCCTTTTGGTGTAATTAACGACCAGCCTTGTATTTTTGGTGCAACAGGAATGATGCTGCTTCAGCCCTGTTTTTGATTCTCTTATTCTCATTCTCTGCAAATCACCTTCTAATGAGAGGCCACTAATTGATCTACTATATCTGCAGGACATCTCCCAGGGGAGCAAAGTACATTGATACTGAGCTATCACTTTTTGGGCCTTCTGCCCCATGTAAACAGTGTGTGACATGCACCATGTGTCAGGAAATTATTATGATATACAAAGAATTCCAGAGGGCGGAGACTGTCGGCAGGTATGGGGGAAACCGAGGAGGTAGAGAAGGGAAGAAGGAGGGTGGGGGGGGCGGTCTTTTATTAATAGCCCAGCTGTAGTAGCGACTCCCTGTTGGACAGTTAATCACCAGTGGCCCCAGAACTATAGGCACGGCTCGCCAGCTGATTCTAAGAACTGTCTCCTCATCGCGATATACGGCCCTGCTTCCCAGGCTGGGCCCCCGCTTTCATTAGCGAGCCCCCGCTGCGCTCATATTTTAACTAGCTGGAGGCACTACTCCCTGGCTCACCAGCTCACTGGCTCACTGCAAGCAGCTCGAAGGCCGCTTCCCCCTCCGCAGACTCCTAATACCTTTCTGGGGTTTCCATAGAAGATTCCCAAATTAGCAGTAAAAGACAGCACGTCCCACAAATAACAGACAAAGTGACGCTGCCGTCACACTGGATTTATCGAAGAGCCTGATGTGGATCAGGTACAGTAAGCTATCACAGCAAGACATTTAGACTAGAGCAAGCAAATATACAAATATTGTGAAGAGGAATAATTCACGTTGTATTTTTCTGTGCCTTGTAAAATGAAAGTTATTTAAAGTAGACTTAATTGTCAATATTGAGTGCAATTTTATGTTCATTCATCCTGGTCATAGTCTTCATTCGAAACTGTTCTACGTTTTCCTGGATTTTTCCTGAATGAGGAAGTTGAAAACCCTTTAACTCAACAGTGCCATTTTGTTGTTTTTAAACATGCTGTATAGTTTGTACAAATTTACATTAATGTAGTTACATTTTGTACATACTTGTTACAGTCTTTGGCCTCTCTTACCCCTCCCCCTTTCCCTCAGCTCCTTCATGCTGTTTGCATTTTCCTGCCATAGACTAGAAAGAGTCAAAGCGAGGGCACTATGACCCTTTAAGGGGTGAAATGCTCCAGTGGATTGAAGTCTATAGAACTGCCCACCACAAGACTCTTTTCTTCTATCTATCTTTCCTCCTCTTCATTAACTCTGCTTGATCCAATTCAGTCTTTGCTTTTTATGTACATGACCTGACATGTTGCCTATTCAGTGACAGCACATCATTAATGTTGTCAGGGTAAGATGATCAACTACCATTTCCTTTACAATATTGTTCTAACTCTGTTTTTTTTTTAAATAGCACAGATTTGGTAACTATCACCACTAACAATGTAATGGCTCATCTGGAGACACTGTTGCATTCAATTCACTTTACCCAAAGAAATAAGCATGGTTTTCAGCTACATAATACAGAGCTTCTCCTCCTAGGTAGGTAATAAAAGGCGCTCCTCTTCTGTTGTACATCAACAAGCCTAAAGAAACAGCCTTTATGGTAATGGTACCTCTGAAGAAAGAGACCCCTATTATAGCCATTGTCAGCCGCACCTGTGATACTATTGCCATAACCCCCCCATAATGACTCCATGTATCACTCGTAATCTAGTCTTTAGGATTCTGTCCCCTTGGAATGGAGGAATCTGGGAGGAGGGGAGCATGGGACGGAGGTCTGCAGAGGCTGGGAGCGGGTGTAGGGACACCAGTGCAGGCCTACATTCTCCCAATGATTTTATTTCTCTCCCCTCTGCGACCGAGCCATGCTAATAGAGGCCATTTATAATGGTCACTGGCTGCTGCTGCTGCTGCTGCTACCAAGCACAACAGGGCTGAGAGGCACGGCTAGCACAAAGAGCCAGCTCTTTCTCTTTCTCTTCTCTCTGGCAATGCAGCATGGGAGGTGGGGATCCATTGAAGAAGAGAGGGCGCAGATATGATTGCTAGCACTATTCCTCAGCTGGATTTCATGTAATAATCACTGGGCCAATTGAGCTGTGATGATACGGGGAAGACATTTAATAGCCGAAGGTGTTATCTATTGTTTGCTGCTGTCACATCTTCAGGCAGCACTGTGTTCCTGGCCAAACCTTTATTGTCTACATCTTTGGGGGTTTTTTCAAGCAAATGCAAATGTACTTGTCACCAAGTTTGTTTCACTGCTGTTGTTCTATTTGTTGGAAATTTAATGCAAGTAATATATTTGTTCTTGGCCAAACTAAATACATTAACAACAACTCTTGCTATAGGCTTAGACAGATAAGTTAGTTATAAAGCCACACAGTTGCTCAAAGTCAAAGCAGGTGTTGAAACTTCATTTAGATTAGGGTCAAATAGTCCATTTTGACCTGGCAAGTGTGTAAACAAAATGTCACAGGTCTTTAGTGCAGGTCATCTCGCCACTGGCTCACTGTAGTAAAAGAACTGTGGTGATTAATCCTAATGCTTGGCTGTTAAATCATTTTGTAATTAATACCAATACTTGAGAAAATGGTCATGTGATCATATAATGTTTAATATGTTTGAAATCAAACAAGTGATACAGTGTAATGACCAATAGTAATCTTGTTTAAATATACCCATACTGCAGATGGCTTATGCTACAGATGGGGGCTATAATCTCTGCAGATCATAAAGGGAATTATGGTTCCCTGAGAACGCCTATGGTTTTGATATGTCAGCCCTTTTAACTGAATGTGTCAGGGGAGCAGGTTCAGAACAGATCATTGGGCTCATCGTGTTTGGTGAGGCCAGGAAGTCATGATGCCAAAAACATGAAAGACTCATGCTGTGTTTTATTGCAGGCAATTAGGTGTTACAGGTTGCCATTAGTAAAGTGACTTCTGCTCAAAAAAATTAAAAATAAAACAAAGCATAAAACCACATTTGGCTTTGAACAAAGAGAGAAAGAAGTGCGTGTGTTTTTTTTTCATCCTGCAGGTCTGCGTTAATGCAGCATGTGTTCCGGCCGAAAAATTTCACTCTTGTTGCATCATCCTCTCTGTGGGATCCTTCTCTCTCCTCCTCCCGCATTTGGTTTGGGATGAGTGTGTGCATCTCTGTGTGTGTGAGTGTGTGTTTATGTGCTCCTCCTCTCCTTCCTGGCCCAGAATCCTCCACTCAGCTCAGCTCAGAATGCGCGCTCAGGCCCCACATTGTGTCCCGTTTCTGTGAAGGCGCATCACAATTGATTTTGAGTGTTTTGTCAGGGAGAAAGGCAACATGTGGCAAGGAGGAGGTCGCTTCTTACCAAAGTACACTTGACCA